>NC_133168.1:100782338-101119213 GCF_040802235.1 Manis javanica | reverse complement strand
CCCTAACCCTAACCCTAACCCTAACCCTAACCCTAACCCTAACCCTAACCCTAACCCTAACCCTAACCCTAACCCTAACCCTAACCCTAACCCTAACCCTAACCCTAACCCTAACCCTAACCCTAACCCTAACCCTAACCCTAACCCTAACCCTAACCCTAACCCTAACCCTAACCCTAACCCTAACCCTAACCCTAACCCTAACCCTAACCCTAACCCTAACCCTAACCCTAACCCTAACCCTAACCCTAACCCTAACCCTAACCCTAACCCTAACCCTAACCCTAACCCTAACCCTAACCCTAACCCTAACCCTAACCCTAACCCTAACCCTAACCCTAACCCTAACCCTAACCCTAACCCTAACCCTAACCCTAACCCTAACCCTAACCCTAACCCTAACCCTAACCCTAACCCTAACCCTAACCCTAACCCTAACCCTAACCCTAACCCTAACCCTAACCCTAACCCTAACCCTAACCCTAACCCTAACCCTAACCCTAACCCTAACCCTAACCCTAACCCTAACCCTAACCCTAACCCTAACCCTAACCCTAACCCTAACCCTAACCCTAACCCTAACCCTAACCCTAACCCTAACCCTAACCCTAACCCTAACCCTAACCCTAACCCTAACCCTAACCCTAACCCTAACCCTAACCCTAACCCTAACCCTAACCCTAACCCTAACCCTAACCCTAACCCTAACCCTAACCCTAACCCTAACCCTAACCCTAACCCTAACCCTAACCCTAACCCTAACCCTAACCCTAACCCTAACCCTAACCCTAACCCTAACCCTAACCCTAACCCTAACCCTAACCCTAACCCTAACCCTAACCCTAACCCTAACCCTAACCCTAACCCTAACCCTAACCCTAACCCTAACCCTAACCCTAACCCTAACCCTAACCCTAACCCTAACCCTAACCCTAACCCTAACCCTAACCCTAACCCTAACCCTAACCCTAACCCTAACCCTAACCCTAACCCTAACCCTAACCCTAACCCTAACCCTAACCCTAACCCTAACCCTAACCCTAACCCTAACCCTAACCCTAACCCTAACCCTAACCCTAACCCTAACCCTAACCCTAACCCTAACCCTAACCCTAACCCTAACCCTAACCCTAACCCTAACCCTAACCCTAACCCTAACCCTAACCCTAACCCTAACCCTAACCCTAACCCTAACCCTAACCCTAACCCTAACCCTAACCCTAACCCTAACCCTAACCCTAACCCTAACCCTAACCCTAACCCTAACCCTAACCCTAACCCTAACCCTAACCCTAACCCTAACCCTAACCCTAACCCTAACCCTAACCCTAACCCTAACCCTAACCCTAACCCTAACCCTAACCCTAACCCTAACCCTAACCCTAACCCTAACCCTAACCCTAACCCTAACCCTAACCCTAACCCTAACCCTAACCCTAACCCTAACCCTAACCCTAACCCTAACCCTAACCCTAACCCTAACCCTAACCCTAACCCTAACCCTAACCCTAACCCTAACCCTAACCCTAACCCTAACCCTAACCCTAACCCTAACCCTAACCCTAACCCTAACCCTAACCCTAACCCTAACCCTAACCCTAACCCTAACCCTAACCCTAACCCTAACCCTAACCCTAACCCTAACCCTAACCCTAACCCTAACCCTAACCCTAACCCTAACCCTAACCCTAACCCTAACCCTAACCCTAACCCTAACCCTAACCCTAACCCTAACCCTAACCCTAACCCTAACCCTAACCCTAACCCTAACCCTAACCCTAACCCTAACCCTAACCCTAACCCTAACCCTAACCCTAACCCTAACCCTAACCCTAACCCTAACCCTAACCCTAACCCTAACCCTAACCCTAACCCTAACCCTAACCCTAACCCTAACCCTAACCCTAACCCTAACCCTAACCCTAACCCTAACCCTAACCCTAACCCTAACCCTAACCCTAACCCTAACCCTAACCCTAACCCTAACCCTAACCCTAACCCTAACCCTAACCCTAACCCTAACCCTAACCCTAACCCTAACCCTAACCCTAACCCTAACCCTAACCCTAACCCTAACCCTAACCCTAACCCTAACCCTAACCCTAACCCTAACCCTAACCCTAACCCTAACCCTAACCCTAACCCTAACCCTAACCCTAACCCTAACCCTAACCCTAACCCTAACCCTAACCCTAACCCTAACCCTAACCCTAACCCTAACCCTAACCCTAACCCTAACCCTAACCCTAACCCTAACCCTAACCCTAACCCTAACCCTAACCCTAACCCTAACCCTAACCCTAACCCTAACCCTAACCCTAACCCTAACCCTAACCCTAACCCTAACCCTAACCCTAACCCTAACCCTAACCCTAACCCTAACCCTAACCCTAACCCTAACCCTAACCCTAACCCTAACCCTAACCCTAACCCTAACCCTAACCCTAACCCTAACCCTAACCCTAACCCTAACCCTAACCCTAACCCTAACCCTAACCCTAACCCTAACCCTAACCCTAACCCTAACCCTAACCCTAACCCTAACCCTAACCCTAACCCTAACCCTAACCCTAACCCTAACCCTAACCCTAACCCTAACCCTAACCCTAACCCTAACCCTAACCCTAACCCTAACCCTAACCCTAACCCTAACCCTAACCCTAACCCTAACCCTAACCCTAACCCTAACCCTAACCCTAACCCTAACCCTAACCCTAACCCTAACCCTAACCCTAACCCTAACCCTAACCCTAACCCTAACCCTAACCCTAACCCTAACCCTAACCCTAACCCTAACCCTAACCCTAACCCTAACCCTAACCCTAACCCTAACCCTAACCCTAACCCTAACCCTAACCCTAACCCTAACCCTAACCCTAACCCTAACCCTAACCCTAACCCTAACCCTAACCCTAACCCTAACCCTAACCCTAACCCTAACCCTAACCCTAACCCTAACCCTAACCCTAACCCTAACCCTAACCCTAACCCTAACCCTAACCCTAACCCTAACCCTAACCCTAACCCTAACCCTAACCCTAACCCTAACCCTAACCCTAACCCTAACCCTAACCCTAACCCTAACCCTAACCCTAACCCTAACCCTAACCCTAACCCTAACCCTAACCCTAACCCTAACCCTAACCCTAACCCTAACCCTAACCCTAACCCTAACCCTAACCCTAACCCTAACCCTAACCCTAACCCTAACCCTAACCCTAACCCTAACCCTAACCCTAACCCTAACCCTAACCCTAACCCTAACCCTAACCCTAACCCTAACCCTAACCCTAACCCTAACCCTAACCCTAACCCTAACCCTAACCCTAACCCTAACCCTAACCCTAACCCTAACCCTAACCCTAACCCTAACCCTAACCCTAACCCTAACCCTAACCCTAACCCTAACCCTAACCCTAACCCTAACCCTAACCCTAACCCTAACCCTAACCCTAACCCTAACCCTAACCCTAACCCTAACCCTAACCCTAACCCTAACCCTAACCCTAACCCTAACCCTAACCCTAACCCTAACCCTAACCCTAACCCTAACCCTAACCCTAACCCTAACCCTAACCCTAACCCTAACCCTAACCCTAACCCTAACCCTAACCCTAACCCTAACCCTAACCCTAACCCTAACCCTAACCCTAACCCTAACCCTAACCCTAACCCTAACCCTAACCCTAACCCTAACCCTAACCCTAACCCTAACCCTAACCCTAACCCTAACCCTAACCCTAACCCTAACCCTAACCCTAACCCTAACCCTAACCCTAACCCTAACCCTAACCCTAACCCTAACCCTAACCCTAACCCTAACCCTAACCCTAACCCTAACCCTAACCCTAACCCTAACCCTAACCCTAACCCTAACCCTAACCCTAACCCTAACCCTAACCCTAACCCTAACCCTAACCCTAACCCTAACCCTAACCCTAACCCTAACCCTAACCCTAACCCTAACCCTAACCCTAACCCTAACCCTAACCCTAACCCTAACCCTAACCCTAACCCTAACCCTAACCCTAACCCTAACCCTAACCCTAACCCTAACCCTAACCCTAACCCTAACCCTAACCCTAACCCTAACCCTAACCCTAACCCTAACCCTAACCCTAACCCTAACCCTAACCCTAACCCTAACCCTAACCCTAACCCTAACCCTAACCCTAACCCTAACCCTAACCCTAACCCTAACCCTAACCCTAACCCTAACCCTAACCCTAACCCTAACCCTAACCCTAACCCTAACCCTAACCCTAACCCTAACCCTAACCCTAACCCTAACCCTAACCCTAACCCTAACCCTAACCCTAACCCTAACCCTAACCCTAACCCTAACCCTAACCCTAACCCTAACCCTAACCCTAACCCTAACCCTAACCCTAACGCTAACCCTAACCCTAACCCTAACCCTAACCCTAACCCTAACCCTAACCCTAACCCTAACCCTAACCCTAACCCTAACCCTAACCCTAACCCTAACCCTAACCCTAACCCTAACCCTAACCCTAACCCTAACCCTAACCCTAACCCTAACCCTAACCCTAACCCTAACCCTAACCCTAACCCTAACCCTAACCCTAACCCTAACCCTAACCCTAACCCTAACCCTAACCCTAACCCTAACCCTAACCCTAACCCTAACCCTAACCCTAACCCTAACCCTAACCCTAACCCTAACCCTAACCCTAACCCTAACCCTAACCCTAACCCTAACCCTAACCCTAACCCTAACCCTAACCCTAACCCTAACCCTAACCCTAACCCTAACCCTAACCCTAACCCTAACCCTAACCCTAACCCTAACCCTAACCCTAACCCTAACCCTAACCCTAACCCTAACCCTAACCCTAACCCTAACCCTAACCCTAACCCTAACCCTAACCCTAACCCTAACCCTAACCCTAACCCTAACCCTAACCCTAACCCTAACCCTAACCCTAACCCTAACCCTAACCCTAACCCTAACCCTAACCCTAACCCTAACCCTAACCCTAACCCTAACCCTAACCCTAACCCTAACCCTAACCCTAACCCTAACCCTAACCCTAACCCTAACCCTAACCCTAACCCTAACCCTAACCCTAACCCTAACCCTAACCCTAACCCTAACCCTAACCCTAACCCTAACCCTAACCCTAACCCTAACCCTAACCCTAACCCTAACCCTAACCCTAACCCTAACCCTAACCCTAACCCTAACCCTAACCCTAACCCTAACCCTAACCCTAACCCTAACCCTAACCCTAACCCTAACCCTAACCCTAACCCTAACCCTAACCCTAACCCTAACCCTAACCCTAACCCTAACCCTAACCCTAACCCTAACCCTAACCCTAACCCTAACCCTAACCCTAACCCTAACCCTAACCCTAACCCTAACCCTAACCCTAACCCTAACCCTAACCCTAACCCTAACCCTAACCCTAACCCTAACCCTAACCCTAACCCTAACCCTAACCCTAACCCTAACCCTAACCCTAACCCTAACCCTAACCCTAACCCTAACCCTAACCCTAACCCTAACCCTAACCCTAACCCTAACCCTAACCCTAACCCTAACCCTAACCCTAACCCTAACCCTAACCCTAACCCTAACCCTAACCCTAACCCTAACCCTAACCCTAACCCTAACCCTAACCCTAACCCGTTCCCTAACCCTAACCCTAACCCTAACCCTAACCCGTTCCCTAACCCTAACCCTAACACGTTCCCTAACCCTAACCCTAACCCTAACACGTTCCCTAACCCTAACCCTAACACGTTCCCTAACCCTAACCCTAACACGTTCCCTAACCCTAACCCTAACACGTTCCCTAACACGTTCCCTAACCCTAACACGTTCCCTAACCCTAACACGTTCCCTAACACGTTCCCTAACCCTAACCCTAACACGTTCCCTAACCCTAACCCTAACACGTTCCCTAACACGTTCCCTAACACGTTCCCTAACCCTAACCCTAACCCTAACACGTTCCCTAACACGTTCCCTAACACGTTCCCTAACCCTAACCCTAACCCTAACCCTAACCCTAACCCTAACACGTTCCCTAACCCTAACCCTAACCCTAACCCTAACCCTAACCCTAACCCTAACCCTAACCCTAACCCTAACCCTAACCCTAACCCGTTCCCTAACCCGTTCCCTAACCCTAACCCTAACCCTAACCCTAACCCGTTCCCTAACCCTAACCCGTTCCCTAACCCTAACCCGTTCCCTAACCCTAACCCGTTCCCTAACCCGTTCCCTAACCCGTTCCCTAACCCTAACCCTAACCCTAACCCGTTCCCTAACCCTAACCCTAACCCGTTCCCTAACCCTAACCCTAACCCTAACCCGTTCCCTAACCCGTTCCCTAACCCGTTCCCTAACCCTAACCCTAACCCTAACCGGTTCCCTAACCCTAACCCTAACCCGTTCCCTAACCCTAACCCGTTCCCTAACCCTAACCCTAACCCGTTCCCTAACCCTAAACCGTTCCCTAACCCTAACCCTAACCCCCTAACCCGTTCCCTAACCCTAACCCGTTCCCGTTCCCTAACCCTAACCCGTTGCCTAACCCGGTCCCTAACCCGTTCCCTAACCCTAACCCGTTCCCTCACCCTAACCCGTTCCCTAACCATAACCCTAACCCTAACCCTAACCCGTTCCCTAACCCTAACCCTAACCCTAACCCTAACCCTAACCCGTTCCCTAACCCTAACCCGTTCCCTAACCCTAACCCTAACCCTAACCCTAACCCTAACCCGTTCCCTAACCCTAACCCGTTCCCTAACCCGTTCCCTAACCCTAACCCATTACGTGACCCGTTCCATAACCCTAACCCGTTCTCTAACCCTAACCCCAAGCCCAACCCCAACCCCACCCTAATCCTAACCCATTCCCTAACCGGTTCCCTAACCCGTTCCCTAACCCTAACCCGTTCCCCAACCGGTTCCCTAAACCATTCCCCACCCCTTTACCTACCCCTTTCCCATACCCTATCCATAGTTCTAACCCCTTCTCTTCCTATTGTCTGATTTCAAACAAAACCCCTATGATTGAACCTACTCTTCACTGTGTTCTAATCCTCCAACTCTTAAACATTAGGCATTATTTGAATCCTAAGTATCTACATTATAAAATTCCAAAGCTCTGAACACTTAAATTCCAAATGTAAGCTTCTAAGTTAACTAAGCGACGTTACAAGAAAAAAGAACAGTACGCAAACATGTTTTCTTTGTATACATTAGCAATGAACACTCACAAAAGGGATGTTTTCTCTACTAAATATCAACATTAATAAAATACTTGGAAAAAGACTTAATTAAAGTGCAAGTATTATACACTGAAAATTATAAAACAGTGATATTAGGAAAAATAAAGAAGAGCTAAATAAATGTAAGGTCCTGCTGTGGTGATGGCAGACTTAGTATCTCTAAGATGGCAATGGCACAAGTTCAACCTACAGACTCAATGTGGTTCCTATGAAAATTCCCAAAGCGTTTTGGTAAGAAATGTGCCAGCTGATCATGTCACATATGAAATTGCAAGGGACCCCAATGAGCCCTTGTAAGGAATTCTGAAAAAGAAAATCCAAGCTGGAGGAACAGGTTTCCCAAAATCAAATCTTAGTACAAAGTTAACAGTAAATGAAACACCGTGACACTGTCATAAAGATACAGAGTTGACCCTTGGTAGTAGGCATGTTAACTCCACAGGTCCACTTAAACAGATTTTTCCCCACAAATATATTGGGAAAATGTGTAGTCAACAATTTGAAACATTTCCTTTTCTCTAGTTTATTTTTCTGTAAGAATAGAGCAAATAATATGTATAATGTACAAAATATTGTTAATCGAGTATTTATATTATTGGTAAGTCTTCCAGTCAAAATAGGCAATCAGTTTTAGGACAACAAAGTTTTGGCAGAGTCAAATGTTTTATGTATATTGGGACTCTGCAGGGTGTCAACAACACTAGCCACCATGTTGTTCAAGGGTCAACTGTATATACAGATCAACGTACCTGAATGGAAAGCCCAGAAATGGCCCTAACCACCAATGGCCAGTTGATGTCTGACAAGGGTGGACAACATTAAATTATGGAGAAAAAGTGTCTTTCCAGTAAATGGTGCTTGGCAACCAGCTGTCCACATGCCGAAGAATGAAAATGAACCCTAATTCATATCACGTACAAAAATTAACTCAAAATACATAAGGGCATATGAGTAATATGTAAAACATGGGGATAAATGTTCATGACCTTGGATTTAGCTATGGTTTCTCAGAGGTAAAACCAAAGTACGAGCAACCAGAAAAAGAATAAATTAATTTCCTCCAAATTAAAATCTTTTCTGCATCAAAAGATACCAAGAAGTGAAGTCAGTCACAGAAAAGAAAATATCTACACATTGTACATCTGACAAGAGCCTGTTATCCAGAATATACCACGAACTTGTACAGTGCAACAAGACAACATCCCAATTTTTTAAATGGATGAGAGACTCCAAGACATACAAATGCTCAACAAGCACATGGAAAGGTGTCACATAGAATTCCCTGCGCATACATGGGAATGGCTATAATCAGGAAAACTGAAAATCACATGTTGCCAAGGATGCAGAGGAATTAGAGCCCCTAACCTTTGCTTGTGGAAATGTAAAATTTGCAGTCTGTGTACAACAGCTTGGCATTTCCTCATAATATATAATAGAATTACCTAATTGTGAGTAAACACACACTCCTAGATAATACCCCAAAGAAATGACAATGATGTTCAAACAGAAACTGGCCCACAAGTTCTTGGAAGCATTGTTCACAACAGCAAAAAGTCAGGAACAACTCAAATGCCCATCAAGGAATGAATGGATGGATAAAACTGGGTGGATGCATAAACTGCATTTTTCTGCCATATAAAGAAACAAAGGAAAATGGTCTACAGCCTTCTTGAAAACAGTATGGGGAGGGGGGAGGGCGTCCCCAGAAACTTGAACATATAGTTAATGTATGAGCAGCAATTCCATTTCAGGGCATCTGCCCAAACCACACAAAAGCAGGGACTTGGATATTTGCACACTCACAGTCACAACTGCATGACTAACAACAGCTAAAAGGTGGAGAAGACCCACATGTCCACAGACAAACGGATGAACAAAGTGTGGTCTCCACACAGTGGAGTGAACAAAGGAGTCCTGGCACCTGCTGCTGCGTGGATGGACCCTAACGCCATTTTGCTCAGTGAATGCACCAGTCACAGAAGGTAGAATATTATGTGATCCCACTTATGTGAGATCTTGGAGAGCCCAACTGAGATAAAGTCTCTGGAACAGTTCCAGGAAAAGGAAATGGGATCAGAATGGAAAGACATTTGCACACAGCTGAGGTAGACGGAAACAGCTGTGTGGAGTCTGTGCACTGCATTATCATGTGGAGACCCTAATACTTCCCTCATTTAGGGTCAGGTGGTGGCTCCCTATTTGGGGTAGAGGCCAAGAGCATTTTGTGTGAAGTGGTGGGTGTGGTAAAGTGGGACCATGGAGCATTTAGTGTAAAGAGTGTTTGTACTGACACTGCAAGTTTTCTGTGTGCTTGAAATGGTTGGAAAGTAAATGACTTTGCAGAACAACCATGTCAGTCGTGCAGCAGAAAAGCAGAGCAGACATCACACCCGGTCACAGAGGCCAAGCCCTCCCCATTCGGTTCACCCAAAGTGGACCACTACTCAGCCTGCAGGAGTCACTCCAAGACACGTGGTAAAATTCCCTTGCAGACACTGGGCTTGGTTGTTGGGACGACCTGGAGTGGAACAGTGGGATTTTTTAATTCCAATATCCACACCACTCCACCAAAAACCTGTTACAGCTAAAAATAAAATCAATAATCTTACAGGATACAAAATCAATATACAGAAGTTGTTTGCTTCTGTTCACCAATAACCATCAGAAAGAGATTAAGAAAACAATGCCCTTTACAACATCATAAAGAATAAAGTACCTAACAACAAGCCTAACCAATGAGGCGGGAGGCTTGAGGCCTGAGCTCTGAACACTGTGGACACTGCAGACCCGGACGGGAGGAGTTAGGTTATTACAAGTTCCATCCACCCACAGCAACCTGCAGACACTGTGGGACCCCCCACCGAAATTCCACCGCACTTCACACAGAACCAAACACCCAACAGGCTGAATGGAACCACACAGGACCCCATCCCCACAGCCATCCCGAGAAAGCACAGCCCGAGCATCATGCCCTGACCTCCCACTACACTGTGGACCTGTAGCAACCGAGACCCCATGTGGCACCCAAGCAGAAGCAGATGTGGAAACAGGACACAAGGCGCCCTTCATCCCCAAACCTGCTCAGCCCGAAGAACCGGCTCAACAAGGCCCCCAGCGCAGCCCATGGGTGGGGGCCGCCCTCAGGGAGCCAGGCTGGGTCAGTGCCATGCTGTGCCTGGGGGGCCTCCCAGGCAGATCCCACCTCAGGGACCCTTCCCAGGAAACTGCCTCATGTGCTGGGTGCACAGCAAGGGATGCAGCCCAGGTAAGTGGGCTGCTTAAGCAGCCAAGTCCCCTCTGTCCCCATTCCCATCTCAGAGTCTCATTAGGAAGGACACCTGCAGCCTGGAGCCCGAAGTGCACAGTGTGGAGACACGGACTCCAGGGGAAGTGCTGGACGCCACACACCCGCCCCGGCCCGGTCTCAGCCCAGGCCCAAACTTGCCCTGAGTGCCGCCCGCCACACCCTGAACTCAGCCACACCTGTCTCGGCCCAGGCTCCACAAAGACCCCATTCCCCATCGCAGGCCTTCCTCCCCTGGCCCCTGAAGAGGAGCGCTCAGCAGGCAATGCACAGAAAGCTTCTCCTTACCTTTCCCTACTGCAGGTCCTCAGGAAACCGACCTGTCACTGTGGACGTGGCCCACGGTGTCACGGAGCCGCAGGGGAGCCAGAGCAATTCCAGCACCAGTCAGAGCCGGGAGAAAAGGCCTGCGTCCTGACCATGCATGCACCCCACTGGTCCACAAAGAGGGCAGAGGCATGGCTTGTGGGTCACGGTGAGTGGGGCAGGACAGCGCTCACAGCTCAGGAAAGGTGGTGCCCCCTTGTGGCTAAACTGATAAACCACAAATCTTTGGAAATTCAAGCCTCAATCAGCACAAATTTCCTGTGTCTTCTCCACTTTGAGAATAAAAGGAATGAAATGAAGTAGACACAGGCTTTACAACTTACACCAAAAGTAACTCAAAATTCCCTATAGGCATGTTCCTTAGAAAACTAAAAATAGAAATACCAATTGACCCAGGAATTCCACTCTTAGGAATTTACCCAAGGAATATAATTTCTCAGATTCAAAAAGACATATGCACCCCTATATTTGTTGCAGCACTATTTACAATAGCCAAGATATGGAAGCAACCTAAGTGTCCATCAGTACATGAATGGGTAAGGAAGGTGCGGTACATAAACACAATGTGCCGGAATCCAGCTCAAGCAGGAGGGTGTGAAGCTAAAAAGGATGAGACGAAGTCAGTGCATGGAGAGACAAGACACACAGTAAGAGGGAGGTGGTCTCTCGACAAAGTGCTGATGACAACTTTATTCATACCATTTTGCACAAGGATATGATTATTTTTTATTGTTCTGTTGATTAATTGGTATAGGCAGTTGATTAATAGGTATAGGCAAGCTTTACTCTTTTCTCTTCTTTCTAATCTATTCATGGTTGGTCAAGTGTTAGGTGATCGTTTTCTGTTCCTTGACCGAAACTTTTTCTGGCAACATGCACTCTATTGTTTTATGTTTCTATGCTACACAGTTTCTAGGTAGTGCATGTGACCACAGGAGCATGCAGTATGTAGCAGTGACTATGGAGTCTATCAGCTCAGGGTGAAAGACAGGTCACTCACTACCACAGTAAGCTAGGCAGGTATGATCATCTATATTTTTAATGCAATGGGTACACTTTATCTTCTCAGAATATTTATTCTATCATAGGTAGATGCAAGACAAAGATAGAAAGCATGATTTAGAACTGTAAGAGGGCAAGTGTAGATGATCGGGTTTGTGCCTATAGACCAGGTATTAATCCAAGCCAGACAAGAGCAACAAAACATCCACAGGTGTAGACGATTTCTCTCAAAACTGGGGAGTGAGGTTCTAGGCCTCATCTCTGTTGGCCCCCATTTTCTCACCTGATGGCCCCCATGTGACTGTGCCTGTCTTAGGTTGTTCCTCCCTTGAGGAATCTTACCCACCTCTGACTAATCAGCCATCTTCCAGGGCCATACAGGGAGATGTAAAGCTGGTAAGTGAGAGAGAAGCAATGTTCTTTGAAAATGTTAGCTTTTCACTTCTTTGCAGATTTATGCCCCATGGCTTCTATGCCCAGCACTTGTCTTGAGATATTCTTATCACTTGGAAGAATTATGGTACTTGGTAATTTCATGTATGAGGCACAAATTCTAGTAAAGGGCTGTAATTAGGAAGGAAGAAGAAAAACTATAGAAGTAGCAGATGGAAGAAAACATGAGAAGATTAAGTGTCAAACAGGGTTATTCCATTCAGTATTCCCCTATAACTCTATTTCTCTAATTTTCCTATAAAACTCTTCATCACTAATTTCACTAGCATTACAAAAAAGAGGGGCATTCCCACTTAGGTGGAGATGGGGTAGTCAGTGTTTGACTAGCTACCTGCAGGTTTTGGTATTCTATGCCAAGATTGCCATCTGGCCTCTGTGTGTTCTATTTTTCAGGACCACTATCCTGAAAAGCTTCTGGGAAGTTTATCTTCTCCTTCTTTCCATGCAGCTTAGCAAAGGTTAGCTTAGCCCTTGGCAACAATGCAAGCAAACACAAAGCCAATAGTATAATGGAGAATAACAAAATCAAGGTGGGTAATAGAGGGAGCCAGCTGTGAAGGCCCTTGATTTGTGGGGGGTCTTTCTCCAGCCTGAGCTTTGCTACACAGCTTGAGTAGCATGGCTCCCATCAAAAATGGAGTACTACTCAGCTGTAAGAAAAAAACAAATCCTACCATTTGCAACAACATGGATGGAGCTGGAAGATATTATGCTCAGTGAAATAAGCCAGGTGGAGAAAGCCAAATACCAAATGATTTACCTCATTTGTGGAGTATAACAGCAAAGTAAAACTGAAGGACCGAAACAGCAGCGGACTCACAGACTCCAAGAAGGGACTAGCAGTTAACCAAAGGGGAGGGTGGGGGAGGGCAGGTGAGGAGGGAGGGAGAAGGGGATTGAGGGGTATTATGATTGGCACACATGATGTGGGGGATCACGGGGAAGACAGTGTAGATCAGAGAAGACAAGTAGTGCCTCTGTGGCATCTTACTACACTGATGGATAGTGACTGCAACAGGGTACAGAGGGGACTCGATAATACAGCTGAATGTAGTAACCACAGTGATTTTTCATGTGAAACCTTCATAAGAGTGTATATCAATAATACCTTAATTTTAAAAAAAATTTTTTAATGGGACACTCATTAAAAAAATTCTCCATAGGAAAATTTTTTATGCAAAATTATAAAATATGTAGGTAAAAGCAAAATCTACACAACCTTGAAGACTTTCAACACCCAAAACCAAAGGTCTATCCACAAAAGGAAAAAAATCACATGGCCTTTATAGAATTATAATTTCTACTCTAAAAGACCTTGCTCAGAGAACGCAAACGCAAGACACAAACTGAAAGAAAATATGTTCAAAATACATATTTGATAAAGGATTTGTACTCAAGATACACAAAAATCCATAAAACAAAAATGAGTCATCAAAAATATTTTACAATTTTAAAAAAAGTCTCACCTTAACATCCAAGAATTATATCACCAGTATTTAGACAACTACTTTGAAAAACCATGCCTCAACAAAAGCCACCATGCAATTTGACACAATAGCTCTGTTCATAAAGTCTAAAAACTTAAAGAACTCAAGATGTGTTTCAGCAGATGAATGCTTTGGCAAACTGGGGTAAATCCATTACATTTCACTACAACTTGTACAGTGAACTGTACAGTGATTTGCCCAGTGAAGCTGGTGCCTTGATCACTGGAGGTTACACGTCTACCCCATGTTAAAAATGGTTTCTAACAGCTTCTTTGGGATTATGAAAGCATCGGCCTTGGGCCAGCAGAAGGCTTCATTCTTCCCTGTGGGGTTGGAATGCATCGCCCTCCCAGTACACAACATGGATGCGTTCACCAACCTGGAAGCTCTCCAAAATCCATATTTTGAGACACTGGTATGACGTATTATTAACTCCATTTCGATCTCCTCCCATTTCTCTGGAGAATGGAGGGGTGAGGCTGAAAATCTCAAGCTTCTAATCATGGCTTGGGCTTTCTGCCTGTCAGACACCCAGCAGAACCCACCCAGAACCACCTACTTAGAACAAAAGATGCCACATTTACTCAAGAAATCCCCAGAGCTTTAGGAGCCCAGTGTCAGGATTGAGGCACAGACCAACATACATTTTTTCTACTGTACTTCCATGTTCATGGTGGCTAATCCCAGGGAGAGGGCTGGAAAGTCGTGTTTCCACTATCCCAGGAGAAGGAAGATTTAAAACAGAAACTAAGTTCAGGTATACAAAAAATATAATGTATAACGTGTGACCCCAAGATGTACAGACTGAGATTACAAATAAAAAGCCGATTTACCTATAGTGACAAGTATCAGCTTCCACGGCCATTTGAGGGTCTGACAGGCTGTGTCTCTAACTGTCCATTTGCACCTCTGGGTGGGGAGTGAAGGCCCCTCCCCCAGGGTGATGGAAAGAGACTTGTGCTCAGAGGAGAAGCCTGTCTTTTTTAAAATTCCACACTAAATAATGTGAACATTAATAAAATACTAAGAATAGACTTAAGGTGCAAAAGTATATTGAAAATTATAAAACATTGATAATTTAAAAACTAAGAAAGATTTAATACATGTAAAGTCTACTCATGTTGATGGAAAGACTTAAATACTGTTAAGGTGGCAATGACACAAATGCAACCTACAGAGTCAATGTGATTTCTTTGAAAATTCACAGGCTATAACATACCAGCTGATCCTGACACGTGGAATTTCAAGGGAACTCAAAGAGCCCTTGAAAACAACCTTGACAAAGAAAATCGAGGCTGAAGGCTCATAGCCCCCAATATCTAATCTTAGTACAAAGTAACAGTAAATAAAACACTGTGACACTGGCATAAACATACACAGTTGGCCCATGGACAGCAGGGGTGTGAACTGCCCAGGTCCACTTGAGGGGATTTTTTTCCATAAATATATAGAAAAAATGTTTAAAGGCTTAAGACAATTTGAAACATTTGCTTTTTTCTAGCTTACCTTACTGTTAGAATATCATGTACAAAATATGTGTTAATTGACTGTTTTTATTATCGGTAAGTCTTTCAGTCAAAATAGGCAATCAGATTTAGGATAATACTTAAGTTTGTGGGAGTGAGATATTTTCTGTGGATTCTGACTCTGTGGGATGTCAGCTACACAAAACCCCATGTTGTCAAAGGTCAACTGTATGTATAGATCAACAAAACTGAGTGGAAAGCCCTGAAGTGACCCCAACCATCTACAGTCAATTGCTTTCTAACAAGGGTGGACTACACCAAATTAGGGAAAGAATGGTCTTTTCAGCAAACGGTGCTGGGCAAATGACTGTCCATGTACGGAGGAATGAAACTGAACCCTTAACTCATGTCACATACAAAAATTAACTCAAAACAAAGGGCTTACATAATAGGTAAAAGTATGGACTCTAGAAGAAAACATGAGGATAAACGTTCATGACCTTGGATTTAGCCATGGTTTCTCGTATCTGACACCAAAGGACAAGCAACGGAAGAAAGCATAAATTACAGTTCCCCCAAATTGAAAACTTTTCTGCATCAAAAGTCACCAACCAGAAAGTGAAAAACAGCCACAGAATGGAAGAAAATATCTCCACATTGTACATCTGACAAGAGCCTGTAACCCAGAAAACACCACAAACTTGTACAAGGCAACAAGACAACACCCAAATGTTTAAAGCGGATGAAAAATTCCAAGCAAGACATATAAACGTTCAACAAGCACATGAACACAGCATTACTTGCTATGGAAATGCAAATTAAACCACAGTGACCACCCCCTGCAAGCACACCGCAGTGGCCGTCCTCAGGAAAATTCAAAATCACATGTTGCCAAGGATGTAGAGGAATTGGAGCCCCTAACCTTTACTTGTGGAAATATAAAACATGCAGCTTGTGTACAACAGCTTGGCATTTCCTCATAATATATAATACAATTACCTAATTGTGGGTAAAGACCCACTCCTAGATACATATACCAAAGAAATGAAAAAGCTGTTGAAACAGAAACTGGCCCATGAGTTCTTGGCAGCACTGCTCACCACAGCAAAAAGGTAGAAACAACTCAAATGCACTTAACGGGGTGAACGGATGAACAAAACAGGGTTGACCCATAAACTGCATTATTCTGCCAAATACAGAAATAAAGAAAAATGGTCCAAAGCTGCTTTGAAAACTGTGTGTGTGGAGGGCGTCCAAAGAAACTCGAGCACAGAATTAACATATGATTAGCAATTCCATTTCAGGGCATTTACCCAAATGACATGAAAGCAGGGACTTAGACATTGCACACCCATGTTTACAGCTGCATGATTCACAACAGCCAAAAGGTGGAGATGACCCAGGTGTCCAGACAGATGAAAAAAATGTGGTCTCTACACAGTGGAGTAAACAAGGAGTTCTAGAACCTGCTACATGGACACCAAAGCCATTATGCTCAGTGAAATGTGCCCCTCAAAGAATGACAAATATTATGTGATCCCACTTATGTGAGGTCCTGGAGAGCCCAACTGAGGTAAAGTCTCGGGAACAGTTCCAGAAAAAGGAAACTGCATCAGGACAGAAAGACGTGCGCACACAGCTGGGGCGGGTGGTGACAGCTGCGGTGGGTCTGTGCATTGGATTATCATGTGGAGACCCTAATACTTCCCTAAATTTGGAGTCAGGTGGTGGTTTCCTGGAAGCATATCCCCGTTTGGGGTAAACTCTCCAGCATTTTGTGTTTAGTGGCAACTGTGGTGAAGTGAGACACTAGGAAATTCAGCATAAAGAGAATCTGTACTGACACTGCAAGATTTCTGTATGTTTGAAATTGCTGGAAAGTAAATTACTTTGCAATACAACCGTAAGAAAAGCAGAGGAGATATAATACCCTGTTAAGAGAGGCCAAGCCCTCCCCATCCAGTTCACACGAAGGGAATGCTACTCACCTTGCAGGGGTCCAGGGCTCATTAGAAGGCATGTCAGAGGATCACATGTAGCCACTTGTCCTTGGGCATTGGGACGACCTGGGGTACAAACAAGTGGGATTTTAGAATTCCAGTTTCCCACCCAACTCCACCAAAGACCTGTTAGAACTAAAAATGAATTCAATAAACTGGTAAGATACCAAACCAACTGTAGATAAAAGGAGACTTCCTGTGGCCAGGATTTTCATCTGGCCCTGGCTGACTAGCTCACTGCACACCTGTGGGCAATACATGGCTGTTGAGCTCCGCCAAGTGCTGTTGGCGTGACACAGTGTCACTGCTGCAAGGCTGCAGGAGAGCAGAGCAGAGGCTGGAGTGGTGGCAGCGCAGAGGACAGAGGCCCAGAGGATGGCTGTGTGGGACAGCTGTGCAGGCAGAGAGGCCCAGAGGACAGCTGTGCGGACAGAGGGGCCCAGAGGATGGCTATGCAGAGGGGCCCAGAGGCAGAGAGTGGTTTGCTGCATGCATCCTTGCTCTGAGTGAATGGGATTTTAGTGACTGACCTGACACCTGGAAATAAAGTGGGGTATAATCTTTTACCTGAAGAATTTTGCTGTCAATTTCTTTGGTCACATTGTATCCATAGCAAACTTGCCCAGGGCTGAAACCCATTGGCAAGACACCAGTGGACAAAAGTCGTCTGCTTGTATTCACTAATAACCAACCATCAGAGAGGTTAAGAAAACAATGCCCTTTACAACTACATCATAACTAATAAAGTGCTGTGGGTAAAACTGCAATATTTCCAGAATATCTCGCATGGCCTTAGTGCATCTCCATATGAATAGGTGCTTCCAAGGGGAGAGAAGTAGTCCATCTCTATATCAACAGGTAATTACAAGGGCGAGCAAGGGCGTATCTGGATTGGAGAAGTTCAATAGGGCCCCTTCTGCGGCCAGGTTGTGAGAGACACTAGTGAGTAGAAGTGGACGACTGCTAGTAAGTAATAAACGGGTTTCTCCCACTTTATTTCTCCCTTTGACTGATCTCGGTTCAAAGGTATTTTGCCCTGGATTTTTCCCCCAAGTTACAAGTACCTAAGAACAAACCTAAGCGAGGAGGCGGGAGGCCTGAGCTCTGAAAACTGTGGACACTGCGGACGCGGATGGGAAGAGTTAGGTTACTACAAGTCCCCTCCACCCACAGCAACGTGCAGACTCCGTGAGACCCCCACCGAAATTCCACCGCACTCCTCACAGAAGCAGAGCAAACACACTACAGTCTGGATCTAATCCCCACAGCCGTCCTGGGAAAGCAGAGCTAGGGCGTTGCACGCTGACCTCCCACTACACTGCGGAGCTGCAGCAACTGAGATGCCATGTTGCGCCAGAGCAGACGCGGGTGTGGAAACAGGGCACCACTCACCCTCCGACTCCCCAAACCCGCTCTGCCCGAGGAGCCGGCTCAGGAGGCTTGTACCTGGGTTTTACAGCGAGGGAGGTGGACCCTTGCGTCAAGGGGAGGGTGGAGGTGTCAGGGCAGAGCGCCCGGCTACTGCAGTGGGTTTGGCTGACGACTTTTTCCCATTCCTCAGTGCGAGACTTCAGAGACCTTCTGGTCATTTAAGTATGTCCGGGAAGTTTTAAGGACTGTGCACGGGACAAGGGGAAGCCTTGTGGGTTTCCAAAAGGATGATGTTCCTCCTCAACCCAGGGGGACAGAGATTCAACTGGGAAAGCTTTTACTGTGGCTGTAGACTGTGGATATTTATTTCCATCTCTTGCTTGGCCTGAAGAATCTGGGAGGAGGAGGAAGAGCCAGAAACCAAATTTGTGGCAGGGGCAGATGAGTTGCAGGTGTTCGTGGGGTCCCCAGGGCACTTGAAGCAACCTCGGGGATCCCTTGTTCTTCTCACCGCCTTGGAGCATCGAGATCAGCCAGGCTCTAGTTAGCCTGGTGGGTTTTAATCTCAGCCTCCCCATCGAGTCCTGTGTACTCACTTGGGCAGCTGGAGGTGGCAAACTCAGAGATCCTTGGGGCACACTGGCAGGCTCCTGCAGCCCCGGGCCCCAGTCATCAGCTCCCTGCGGTGCCACCTCTCCTGGAGGAGGAGGGCACATGGGGCCCTGCCCTTCTGAGCCTTACGACTTCAGATTTAACACCAAATATAAAGGGACTGAGGTTGGTAGCAGGATCATCCCTTATGTCCCATAATTAGGGCCCTGTGACACACTGCTTCTGTCATTGTTCTACCCTAGAAGCAAGTCATGTTTCTGTTTTGAGCCCCATTACACAGGGCCAGCAGTCTGCACAGTGGCAGCCCACCTCCAGGGGTGTGAATCTGAGCCAGAGGCTCAAAAACTCACCAACCAAGCACCCGGCTATGCAAGGCCTGTGCCTGGCAGGCACCCCACCCTCTGCCAGGTAGTGCATGTGATCGCAGGGGCCTCCCAAGCGGCCGCCACCCCGGGGACCCTTCCCAGGAAAACTCCCCATGTGCCCGGCGCACAGCAAGGGGTGAACCCCGTGTAAGCGGGCCGCCTCAGCAGCCAAGTTCTCTGACCCCATTCCTGTCTCAGAGCCTCATTTGGAAGGAGGCCTGGAGCCTGGCGGGTGTCCCGCAAGTGCGCGGCCAATCCACCCGCTGCACGAGGCCCAGGGCGCGCGGTGCGGGACATGGGATCCTGGGGACGCGCTGGACACCGCCCACCCGCCCCGGTCCCGCCGCGACCTGGCCCGGACTCGCCCCGAGCACCGCCCACCGCACCCGCAGCACGAACTCACCCGCGCCACGAACTCGCCCGAGCGACGCCCGCCGTACCCGCAGCCTGAACCTACCCGCGCCCCGAACTCGGCCCAAGCACTGCCCACCACACCCACAGCCCGAACTCACCCGCGCCCGCCTCGCCCCCAAACTCTGAGAAGACCCCGTTCCCCGCCGCAGGCCTTCCTCCCCCGGCCCCTGGAGGGGGGCGCTCGGCACGTGGCTCATGGGGAGCCTCTCCTTTCCGTTCCGTGGCTCCCGAGGAAACCGAGCCGTCACTGAGGACGCGGCCCGCAGAGTCCCGGGGCCGCCGCGGAGCCGGAGGAATCCCCACTCCCTTCAGCGCGAGGAGGAAAGCCCCGCGGCCAAAATGCACGTGCTCTGCGCGGGTCCACAAAGAGAGCACAGGCTCCGCCTGCGGGCCACGGGGGGCGGTACGGGAGGAGCGGCCACAGCTCAGAGGAAGTGGCGCCGCCTCGTGGCTAAAGTGATGAACCACAACACTTTGGAAATTCAAACCCCAATGGGCACGAATTTCCTAACAATTTGTTGGAGACCATACACAATGAAATTGAAGGTAGATACAGCTTTCCAACTTACACCGAAATTCACTCACAGTTCTCCATAGGCAAATATTAGATGCAAAATTATAAAATTCTAGGTGAAAGCAAGAAAATCTACACAACCTTGCTGATGACTTTTAACCCCAACACCAAAAGCCTATCCACAAAAGAAAAATAATAAATTTCGTTGACTTTATAGAATTAAATTTTCTACTCTAAAAGATCTTGTTCAGAGAACCCAAACACAAGACATACAATGGTAAAACATATTTTCAAAATATACATTTGATAAAGGATTTGTACTCAAGATACACAAAAATCCATAAAACAGATAAAAACCATTAAAAATATTTTCCCATTGAAAAGGTAAGTCTCACCTTAGGATCAAAGAATTGTGTCACCAGTATTTAGACAACTGCTCTGAAAAAATGTCCCAACAAAATCCACCATGCATTTTTTCACAGTAACTCTATTCATAGAGACTAAAAACTTGTGCTCTCCGTATTTTGAGACACTGGTATGACCTATTATTAACTCCGTTTTTATCCCCTCCCCTTTCGCTGGAGAATGGAGGGGTGAGGCTGAAAATTCAAACCTTCTAATCATGGCATGGGCTTTCTTTCTGTCAGACACCCAAGCAGAACACACCCAGAACCACCAACTTAGTATAAAAGACACTCTTACCCAGGAAATTCCCAGGGCTTTAGGAGCCCAGGGTCAGGAATGAGCCATAGACCAATATATGTTTTCTGTTGTGTTTCTGTGTTCCCGGTGGCACATCCCAGGAAGAGGGTCAGGAAGTTCTGCTTCCACTATCCTAGGATAAGGAGGATTTACAACAAAAACTAAGTTTACTTACTAAAAATGTTATAATGTCTGACCCCAAGGTGTATGGATTATATTCCAACTAATAGGCTGATATGGCTGTAGTGACAAGTATTAGCTTCCACGGCTATCTGAGGGTCTGACCGAGGCTGTTTCTATAACTGTCCATTCACAGCTCTGGGTGGGGAGTGTGGGCAACGCCCCCCGCCCCCCTGGAGTGGTGGAAAGCCCTGGGCTCAGAGAAGGAGCCTGTCTTACACCAGAACTGGAACTTTGCTCTAAAGTTGCCATACAAACACAAGTTAAATTTGAATTTCAGAGAACAAATAATTTTTGGACATACCTATATTAAAATATTTTTGCTATCATCTGAACTATACCCTGTGTTTTTACCCCAAGTCTGGCAGCCCTACGTTAGGCCAGTCATGTAAATGCTTGGAGCTTCACTTTCCTCATCTGAGTGATAGAATGATGCCCGCTGTAGAGTGCTGTGCTTAGTATCAACTGGGGCCACTGCAGGGGGTGGGGAGTTGTTCTTGACCCTCTGAGGGTTGCTGGATTTGAAAACTAAACTGACAAAGATTAACCAGAGAAAAGTGCACCCATTTACTCATAGCTTTTATGTGATAGAGGAGACTTCAAAAGGAAGCGAGGACCCAGAGAAGCGTTTGGCCCTGAGCATTTTTGTGCAGGTTTGATAAGAAGTGGGCAGCTGTGGAGAAACAGGACGGGGTAAGGAGCAGGAGGCAGCGCAGTGAACAGGGGGAGCTTACCAGGACCTGCTCGCTAGGATTCTTCCTTGTGTCCCTTTGTCTTCAAAGAAAAGGATTCTCCTCTCTTCTGGGTATAGGGGGGGTGCCTCCCACATAAGGGGTGTATGATCTGTTTCAGGGGAAAAGGATGTGGAGAAGGTCAGAGTGAACTTCCTGCTTCTTTGATTTTTACCAAACTCCTTCGGCTTTAAATATTCAATATTCCATGGTTTGGGGTAGCATATCCTGGACCCCATCCTTACAGTGGTTGACATGACCTAGAATCTGTAGTCTTAGGCACTCCTAGAAGAGTTCTGCAATAGTTATAAGTCTGTGTGGAGTAACACAAATTTATGTTTAATTTTTCTACTTAATAGATATTGTTGTTGGATATCCATAAAGTGAGGTAATAATAGTATCTACCTCAAATTATATTTATGAGACTTAAATGAGTTAATGAATGTAAAATGTTTAGTCCTGAGCATAGTACATTATAAATGCATAATAAATAACACCCAGTTGCCCCTGCAGTTGTGCAAATATGATGTAATATCATCCAAATGAATTGAGGAGACTTTGAAATGAATCATTCAACTGAGGATGATTCACTGAGTCGTATTTCAGCACTGAGTGCTGATGGGCAATACTCGTCCTTCCCATTGGTTATCAGAGAGGGACAGAAATGGCCAAGTTTAGATGGGGAAGACATTTACAAATCTTCCTGAGTATGTAAGAGACAAAGATTTTTTGTGATACTTTTCAAAGGATATAAAAAAAATTTCTGAATCTTAGCTCATTCTTTTAACTCAGAAGGAACTGACAGCTGATGCCTGCATTTTACCAGAGGCAAAAACATGCCTCCTCAGCAAACGGCAGGTTTACTGCAGTCTAAGGTGTACTAGCGGCAGAAGCTAAGACTCTCCCTATTTATCAAATGAAGCTGACCCAGTCTTGGTCACAGCATCGCTGAATGGAAAGCTGGCCTTGCAGGATTTCCCTAAATCCCTGATGGCAGAGAAGAATGAATTAACCAAACAACCTATCAGGGGATTTCAGGAAAGGCTCTTAATAGAGGAAAGCATTAACATGTAACCACACCGAAAGGCAGAAACACAGCTAGACATTAGTGGCAGCAGTTTCAGTTTTTAACATTTCTTGAGCTTGTTTAAAAAACATGGATATTCGTTCAGCTGCATCTCCTGTACCATCAGTGCTGACACGTCAGGGACCTCGGAGATGGAATGGAAAAGTGAGCTGAGTTGCAAATGGCAGCATCAGACCCAGCAGCTATCAGACAAATGGAAAACCCAGCTTTCCTCCCCAGCCCTGAGCCCATCCTGATTTGGGTTGCAGATTTTTTTACACTCTTTTCTCTCCTTCTCTCTGCTGTTTTCTTTATCAACTTTCTCCATCCTAAAACTTTCACAACCCAATCTCCATGTTGCTGCCTCTTAACTCATTTCTAACATTTGGTAGGTGTACTTGCAGAAATAATTGTGCCTTTCCTTGAACTGATGTGCTGGGTGTGGAGCGGAGAAGTATCTGTTTATAGCACTTCAAGGGCAATAGGCAGACTCGTGTCAATCAAGTGACTCAGTATGAACTGACATGTAAGATACCCCTTGGGAGTGATTTTTTGCTTTTTTGTTCAGTTGAAGTGCTGCTTTAAATTTCATATTTCTTCAGATGCAACGGAGACATTGTAGTGAATGTAAAATGCACAAGTAAAACATTTATTTAAAAAGCAACAGCCTTGAAACAGTATAGCATTCACAAGTCAGATGCAGTTTCTTATTCCATGGTAAGCATTTGCTAATGTGAAGCTTTATTGTGTAAACCCACCTGCATATGCAATGGTACACAATTCCCTGACAACATTGGTTGAGTCATGAAATAGTCTTAAATCTGAAAAATAACTTACATTTTCTGGTAAATCCTGGGGTCTTCTGTGAGGCCTCAGGGGTTTGATTTCCCGTGAACCTCTTTAGATTACCTTGTGGTTCCCAAGCCTCTGTTTTGGTTCTTTTTTCTCATTTTCTCTTTCTTTCTCCAAGAATAATTAAGAAAGTCATCATTACTGAACATGTGTTCACTGTTTCCCACCATACTCTCCATGTGGCTTTGCATCCCAGAAGGGGGCAGCTAGGCAGTGGAAGTGGCAGCCTGGGGGCTGACCAGCTGAGCAGGCTGATAGAACCAGCCTGTCACCCTCATCTCCCCTTCTCCTCACTTCCACCCCTCTGCCTTCCCACCTCCTCCCACTGTCCCCAGCACTTTAGACAAAGGCAATAGAACATGAGCTTTGGGGTCAGGCACACCTGTCTTTGAATCCTCCCTCCTCCCAAGCTGTGGGACCTGATAAGCTGCCTGCTCCACCACGTCAGTGTTTCTTCACCTGACATGTGGCCAGGGTCACCATTTGCCCTGCTTTTTCTGGGCCAGTCTAGGTGTATGCTTTGTGTCCTGACATACTCATCAATATTACCTCTGTTCAATGTCTCAAGTATCCTGAACAGACCATAAAAATGAGGAATTTTAGGTGTCTACTATAGTGCCTAGTACATAGTTCCTTGAGATGGTAACTTCTGCTGTTATTCATGATGATTTGAAGTGATCCTCCCACCAGATCTCAGTGGATTACTTGATGTGGTGAGCTGGATGTGAGCTTAGAACTGAAAAGTCCATTTTGTTTTTGGACTTTGTTTTAGAAACAATTAACACACAACTAATTTTTTTAAGATCTCAACTGAATGTAGGGCTCACCGGAATAAAGTAACCAAAGCAAGAAGCAGTAATGACCAGTTTAGGCTGGAAAGGAGAAGGGAAATTGGGCACAATTTCATTGTGAACAGTAAAAAAAGTGACATTTAAAGCAAAAACAAAACAAATAAAGCATTTCAGAGCAGGGTAGAATAAATGTCAGGCATAGATGGCTTTTCCAAAAGTAGTTCTCCTCAGTGAGCTCTATGGGTGGAGCCTGAGCTGAGCAGCCTGCCAGCACAGGGCCTTGGGAAGACGGGTGAGGTGTCTCAGCAGAGAGAAGCGGGCACCGGTAGTCAGAGATGCTCAAGGTAAAGCATCATCTATAGTGGAAATAGCAGACGAATCCACAGAAAAACCTCTGTTAGGGAGAAAACCAAGAATTGGCCTTGTCTTAGTTTTTCTGAGTCATAAACCCACTGCCAGACTGATTAAGTGCTCACAGTTATGTGCCAGACCCTGAACTACACCCTGGTCATGTGGGATGTGACACACAGTCCCTGTCCCAAGTAGCTCATACTACAGACAAGGAGAGACACATGGCAGTGACAGCACTCTGTACTGTGGAAAGGCATGCTGTGTAAGTTGGGAAGGGTAACCTCAGTACAAAGGGCCCCAAGCCCTGTCGCTAGCCACAATAGACGGCATTTGCTGCTGATACTGCAGAATAGTGCAGGAGTTTGCAAGACAGCCCTCATGTGGCTCTAACTATTCCCGTGGCCTTAGAGTTCTTTTGGATCCCTCACATCTAGTCAACCGGTAGAAGAAAGAGGAAACTGGAGGGCGGCACAAGATTTTTTGGGCCAGGTTTGGAAGCCATTTGTCAGTTAGTCACATTGGCCCCACATAATGCAGTACCTGGGCAGCCACTTTCTGGTAACAATTCTACAGGGTGAAGGGGGAGAACTAGTCCTTTGTGAATGGCCAGCTGTTCATGGGACTTATGCATGGAGGAGGCACGTGAGGGGAGCTCAGAAGAGAGAGAGAGAACCCAACTGTGTGTGTGTGTGTGTATATTTCTGGAATGAGGGATAGATCTTACCAATAGCTCCATGGAATAACTGACATTTTAACCAAGTTTTACAAGAGAAATAGTATTTAAGTCATGAAGGGCATTGGGAGAAGACAGTTTAAATAGAAGGAACAGCATGTGCAAAGGTACTGGAGAATTCATCCCGTCATCTATACAACAAATCCTATAAAAGTGTCCTTGAAGTGCCAGAAATCATTCAAAATGCTGGGAATGCTGCTGGACTCAGAACAGACAAGGCCTCCCCTCACCTCACCCCATATTCTAGTGGAAGGAGACAAACCACACAGAAGCAACTAGGTACACAACTCCAAACATCAAGTCTCATGTTGTGTGGGAGAAGCACATGTCTGTAAGTAGGGCTGGAGCAAAGGGTGAACGTTGAAAGTGGGGAAGAAGGAAGTGAGAAATGATGAGACTGGAGAGGATGGAAAAGGCCAGCCAGGAGGCAGCCTTCATGCATTAACGGGCTCCAGCAAGAGGAGATGGGCAGAGCTGTGAATTATGGAAGGTCCCTGGCTTGTGATGGAGAGACTCCGGTGTGGCTGCAGGAAGCCCGGTTATAAGGCGTCTGAATAGCCTCGGTGTGAAGTAGGAGCCATGGCTGGAGGGGTGGAAATGTGAGCTGGTGCAGTGCACACAGGGGGCTTGCCCCTCCTTCCAGGTTTCAGGCAGAAAATGGGCAGAATGTGTTTCCCTGAGAAAGTCCAGTCCTTCTGGTTTGTGTACATTTTCACTTTTAAAATTATGTATATACATTCTCACAGAAAAATCTAAAAAATTTAAATTTTACCCCGTGTTATTAGACAGTAGTGGGTGCAGAGGAATAGATGTATCTGTCTGTATGTAGATTTACGTCTATGTCTATGTGCATAGATACATTTTGTAAACTGTGCTCCACCTGTGTGTACACAAGCTGCCACCACTGTCTCTGCCCCTTTCCCCACTGCATACATTCTCGTCCCTCCACCTGTACTCTGATACTTGCATCAGATGGAATCACTGTGTGGAAGCCCGCACCTTGCTGGGGCTCCAAGGTAGCCCTTCTAGGAATTCCCTCCACAGCCTGCTCAGGCTCTGACTACCGGTCCCAGGCCAGGCCACCACCTGCTGAGGCTGCCCTCTTTACCTGCCTGGGCTCTGGGCTCTGCCTCAGTCACCACAGCATCCCTGCACTCTGCCACAGCCACCTACTTTACTTGGACCTTCTTAGGAGCTCTGCAACAACACAGTTCCAGAAGGAAAGGGGGGAAAGAGTGACGACAAGATAAAAAAGTTGAAATATACGAATTTGTTTTTGAATCAGGAGATGGAGTCGACAGAGATGGAAGCAAGACTCATCTGTGTTTTTATATAATTTTGTTTTAACCAGATAAATCCTTAAACATTGAGACCAAGAGTTCCTAAAATTGAAAATAAATGTAATTACATATCTAATTGGTAACAAACACATCAAGAAAGTAAGATTTCAATGCTTTAAGAAAAATATTTGAACATGCTTAGGAGGATATGTTCTCAGGATAAATGAAATCTCAAGTTGAACTCAGGAGCTTAAAGCAAGTTATAATACCGATACTTTTATTTAAAAAAACCAATATATGTATTAAAAGATATAGTTAAGTGATATGTTAATATCAGCAACTAGGTTTTTACTGTAAGAGAAAAGCAATGTAAGTATGAACACTTTTTTAAGTTAAAACTTCAGTATTGTTAAATTTGAATAGGAAATTTCAAAATGAACACAGAATTTCAAAATGTACACATGTGTATTTCCCCCTACTTTCACCCACTGAAGGGCCTGGAAGCAATGACAATCCATTAACAGTGAGCACCCTCAGCACCCAGAGTTTTGTCTCTAGTTTCCCCAGGAAAGGAACCAGGGCTCTTTAGAGAAATGACTGCTCTGGGTGATGGACACTTGGTGAGCTGGGGACACCTTCCTGTGCCAGGAAAAGAGGCAGTTTGAAGGGGCTCTTACTGGCCCAAGACGGGACAACTGGAGCTTCAAAATGAATGGGATCCACTGACCATGTACAAACCTGTAAATCTACAAAATGAAACTCAGAAAACAGAAAAACAAAGATAAAACAGGCAAAACACATTTGACATCTACTCCTTACTATGAAAAGGGAGATTTCAAAACATGTAACTATATACCTTACCTTTCCAGAAGAAACAGTTGATGAGATAAATCTCTCCCTCGCTCTTTCTCTCCGACAAGGACAGACTGCCAACTAATGAATATAAAAGGAATGATAGAAATAGAGAAATCAACATTTTGCAACCCCTGGTGAAGTCATTGGTGGAAGCAAGAATCATCAATGGATGATTAAGCCATTAGGTGATACACTGACGGAGAGCTGGATCCCCTAGTGCTGCTCAAGTCTGACTCCACAGATGATCTGATGGTTTAAAAAGAAAAATATGACTTCATGAGGGAGAGATGAGGCTGTCTTTGCTACTGATAGAGGGTCAGTTAGATGTGCCTCATGAGGTAATGTGAAATCATACAGCATCAATGATGATGTCTTGCCTGAAATGTTTACCCTGAATGTAATCCCGCCTCTGTATCCACACTCCAGGTTACAGGGAATTCCTGGGTAAGTGAAATAAGGTAAATGCCACCAAAAATTCAGCAGCTGGACAAATTCAGAAACTAGGCCATTCTGAGGGACAGCTGGCCTGGTCTCTTCACCAAGTTAATGTCATGCCAGAGAAAGGGGCGGGGGAGCACCATTATAGATCATAAGTGACTTAAGAGATGGAACAACCGAATACAGTGGGAAGTGGATCCTGGTAGGACTACAATGAGGTAACATACAGTTTTTTGGAGCAATTGGCAAATTTTAAATATGTATCAGGTATTAGATGATGATAATAGAAAATTACCATTAATTATGTTAGCTATACAATGTATTGATTTTAAGAAGGAAAATGTTCTCATTTTCATCATGTCCATTTAATTTATTTAAAACATTTTGGCTAAAAAATTGATGATGTAAACATGGCAAAATTGTTAACAACTATTAATCTAGGTAATGGATATATGGGCAGTCACTATACTCTATTTTCCTGAGTGTTTGAAAATATTTATGATAAAAAATTTAAAGTAATTCTGATTCCTAGGCTCCAACCCAGACCTACTGAGTGAGCATAAATCCTTGCTGGAACCTGTATTTTACCAAATATCCCATCTCAAGGAAAGGATGGGTGAATGAATGACTTTTTCATCTGTTGTAATCTTTTTCAACAAATATTTATCAGGTCCCTACAACAGACCAGGAACTTTTCTAGGTGCTGAAGATTCAACTCTTAACAAAACATACACAAAGGATCTTAAACCTGTGGAACTTGGCACCCTGCCTTGTACACAGTAGGCCTCTTTAAAGCAAACCAACTTTTTTAAACAGTTTTATATATATATATATATATATATATATATATATATATATATATAACAAACCCAGAAAACTGCCTAAAAGAGATGGACAGATTAATGAACTATTAGGCAGTAACACCCCCACCTTGCACAGGACCAAGAACCCTGCCCGTCAGCCTGAAGCCTCCCAGGCCCCCACTCACCACCTCACCCTCCCCATGAGTGGGCCTCAGAATGCCACTGTGAGGAGCAGAGGCAGAGCTCAGAACCCGGCCCCCAACATTCTTCTGAGCATTACCTTGCCCCACAAAAGGAAGATCCCACATTTTCCATTTGGTTCAAAAGGACCTATTTGCAAAGTTTTACAGAACAGCACAACTCAGACATGTGTATTACACATGTGACTTTCACTTTATGACATCAGGTAAATGCAGCAGCTCCAAGCAAGCTTATTCCTGATTCAATAAGCTAATTTCAAGAACATAAACTCATAAAAGGTGCAAACACATAATTCTATCATGGTGGGATGAGGAAATCGAAGTGTTATTTAGAATAACCTCAGTGTCAGCCTCAAATGAGTAACAGTAACGTCGGGGAGGCTGTCTGCTGTCATGTGGAGTGATGTTAAGAGGTGACCTCAGGTGTTGCTTGTTACCTAGGCTAGTTGAATCAAATGAGAAATAAGCTTTTCTCCATTTTTTCTTTTTTAAAAAAAAAGAGATCTTTAATCTTCTCCGCATTTCATATTATTTTTTTTCCTCTTCTAATCTCTAGGTCTTTCGGACCCAGAGCTGAAACACTGTGACAATGGACAAAGTGTACTCTGCCTGACTGTCCTCAGAATGCCCAAACCTTGGAAACGATGCAAGGATTGAAAAGTTAAGAGACTGCATTTCATGCGGCAGTCTCAAAGCTGTGACACTAGGTGACTGTAAATGTACAGTGACATACCACGTAGAAAAGCCCCACCGTGAGCATTAAATAAATAACAGGCACACAGTGCAGCTTGGGGCATATCCCAGGAGAGGGGGAGTTCAGGGGTAGCTGAGGAGAGTGGGCAGGTCTCCCCTTCCAGCAACTCCATTTCCTGCCTATGTGGCCTGGGGCCCATGTGGAGCAGAAGCCTCAGCCCCTTGTGAGCGAATGGGGAAGATGCCGATGCCTCCCAGCGATGCCGTGAGGACTGATGGCAACTCCCATCCACCTGGCACCCCCAGGGCCACTCTGCCTCCATCCACTACCTTGCACCTCCTCAAGGTTTCTGCCCCCTTGCTACTCAGGAGAAACTAGAAAATGTAGGGAGCACACGTCTTTTTAAAGGGGGAGCTTTTGCCATTTCCACCCTCACCCAGGACATGAGGCACTGTGATTGCGTCCTGAGACATCTTTTACTGGTTGTAATCACTTTCAACCTCTGTAATCTCTCTAAACCTCAATTTCCTCAAGTACAACATGGGGATGGAGACACCCTTACAACAGGTTGTAGTGAAGAGTAAACGAGATGGGGCATTTTTGTTTCTGTTAGTGGTGAGTCTGCAATGTTTCCCCAGGTCCCCTGCGCAGACAGGACCCCCGTCATCCCTCCTGGCATGAACACGGCTGAGACCGTGGGCCTTGGGACACAGCAGCGGGGGCTGCAGGGTGACAGACGTGGCCTCGGGCACATGATGGGAACTCCTGCCACTGCCTGGAATCCCCACAGCGTGGCCTGAAAAATGTCAGAAAGAGACGGTCAGGGGCAATCGCTCTCTGCTTCTCTCCGCCTCTCCCTGCCTTTCCTGGGCAGTGAGTCTCCCGCTATGGCCTCAGCATCTTCCTTGGGGTTTGGAGATTGACACTCTATAAGTTTTAATGAGGAATAATAGCCACATTTGCCTCTTTTTGTTTTCTCTTATTCAAAGACTTGTATTTGTTTGCTCTCTGGATGAAAACCAGAGGTGTATCATGTCAGTCTTGGCCTGGACATTAAATAAAAAGTCAGACAGAATGGAGTGTCGACAGTGGAGCAATGGGATTTACCCTTGGCTCTGGGCTTCAGGGTAGAGGCTTCCTGGCCCCTGAGTCACTGGGGGGTGGGGTCCCACCAGGAGCTAAAGGAACAGGCTGTTTCTTTCTGGAAGCTTCTTAAAGGGCCTGTTGTATCACAAGGCTGCTGGCTGTGTTCTCAAGCAGCCCTATGTTTTCTCTCTCCTCATGTGCTCACGTAAACACAGGGTGCAGGCCAGGACCAGAGGGAGTCAGGCTGCTCCTGGAGCACCAGAAGACCCGTGCATGCCTGAAGACCTTCTTTGCCCCTGGCCTGAAGCTCTGTCCCTAGCCACTGCCTCCAATAGGCCACTGCTGAAATGCCACCGTCAAGGAGCTATCACAGGCCATGAGGCCTGAGCACGGGGCCCCCTGCTGCAGGGCTTCCCCACAGGCAGCACAGAGGTGGGAGGTGGGCGTGTGCCGGCAGGCCAGCTCCACCGGTCAGCTTGTGCCACACGTGGGCAACACATCCCGCTTTACTGTCCTGCCAAGAAATACGGGACCAAACAAGACTCGAGTGTAGCCATGGCCTCATCCTTCTGGCTTGTCCCTTACATAAGCCCCTAACCCTAGGTATTCATCTCCTATCAGGTTTTTTGTCCTAGCCCTGATTCCTTGTTCTTCCTACAGTATGTTGGCATTTTTGTGTATGCTTTCTTGTAGCAAGCTGTGTGGAACACGGCACAGAACGTAAATACTTCAGATATCTCACGTGACACTCCCTGCTCCCCATGTCAGTACTGGCTTCCTCTCTAGGGAGGGTATGAGTCTGCATCTTATGAAGGACAGCGCCAAGACAGGGCTCGGCGGCAGACCTCTTATTACATCGTCTATCTGCTTCAGGACATTTCGTGAGCTGCTGTAGGAATTCTACACAGAGACCACCTCATCTGTTACTCAAGACACCCCATGAAAAGGGCAGGTGAGAGAGTGTGGTGGGTGAGCCAGAGGGGTGCTCCAGCCTGGTCTCAAGAGACCGTGTCCTCCCTCCTTGCCTCCCTCCCTCTCAGCCTCCCTCCTTTTTCTCCCCCCTCACTCATACACTATTTTATAAACCAAATCGAACCAGCTCTATTTGGTTTTCCACCTTAATACATAGCCTTAAAATGAAACACCACATTGTCATCTAGAGGTCATGAGACACTCAATTTCCTGATGCTATTTAACTCTAGGATGTCCTTAGGGAATGCTCTGAGGGGGTCTCCCTCCCACCCCCTTGACTGGATGCTTCACTTCTGACTGTTGTGGTTTAAAATGCCAACCTACAGCTTGATTTCTTAGACCATGCTTATTCACATGCTCTGTAAAATCTCATTAACAACATCGTAAGAAAGGTCACTTAACAATGAGACAATTAACATATCTCCTCCCAAGAATGAATTTTGGGGTAAAAATAAGCAAAAATAGTGCCAGAAACAAATCACTGGCTTATAAACATGTTTATGAAATGCATCATACTCGGAGAAGCAGATGTGAGAATGACAGGATAAATGCCAACAGCAGGCTGCTCGGTAGACTCCTTGGCTTGCTGCTGAGAGTGAGAGGCTGCACGTGGTGGGAGCTGCGGGGGGCGGGGGGTGGGGGGTTACAGGCTCCTGCGGTGCTGCTGCTCAGGGAGCCGTGATCAGCGCCAGGAATTGTGTGGAGAAGTTTTCCTTTGGTGTTAATAGAACAGGTAACTCCCTTTAACAGAAAACTTTTATAACTTCCAATATTTTTGTGAATTCACAATTTCCTTATGTCTTCAGTTTCAGTTGTTTGATACACTGCAATAAATAAGTGAAATTGATTAATAAATCTATCAAATTTAATTTAGGATTACCCCAATTCCTGCCTTTCCTCACTCCTTGCAAATAAAGGACTGTTGGTTAGAATAAGTGAAAAGGAGAACTATAAAAAGATGATAACTCTTCTTGCCATTTCAAGTCATATTTCTGCTGCAGAAATTGGCAAATCTTGCAGTAAAGCTGTTGATGTGATCAGGAGAACTACAAATTCCACCCAATAGAGACACAGACTCCTCCTCATGCACAATCTCCTATTCACAGATCTGGCGTTCTTCCTATTTCCTGTTTAGAACAGTATTCTCTGGCCCTTTTGTCAAGAATAAGTCACTGGAAGCTCCGGCAAACAATGCTGTGTGGGGTGTCCACTCGAGTCAGCAGCTGTCCTTTGAAAACTGCCATTGCTGTTCAAGGTTCCCAGTTTTGCAGTCAGGAGGTCGTACAGAATCAATTAAGTCAGATGATCTCTGGGGAGTCCCCTCTGAGGGCTGTTGCCCAACTGTGGTTATTTGCCAACGTGGCAGCTGACTCCCCGACTCCTGTGAACTCGGGCTGAGAGTCGGCCTCCACCTCCCAGCAGCCTTCACTTCACCTCCTGGCAGCTCAGCTTCTTCCCTCGGCCGCCTCTGCTGGTCCAGCTCAGGCTGCGTCTCCCCAAGTCTGATCCCAGCTCCACTCTGAGATGCCAGGAGAATGCCCTGCTGTGTGAAAAGGTTGTGGCTCTCAGTTCCTCCTCACCAGCAGGTAGAAAGCCGCAAGAAGTACCACAAACAGCTGCTGTTGCCATGGCAACGAGCTGCTGCTCAGAAGAGCTGATAAAGAGGAAAGGGTCTCTCGTCTTTTCATTACCTGTTTGTACCTTCTCCTTCCTTTACCCATTATTAGGCCCCTAAGCAATCATCTCTCCTAATATTCATACACCTCCCCTAAGGCTTAAACATCTGAAGAGCCTTCACCTGCGAATAAGCACAAATTCTTGAACCAAAAGAAGAAAATATCATATCATAATATCTATTATAATTGTATGCACTATTCGGCTAGGTAGAGAAAGTATTTTGATGTACAGGGCAGGAAATCATTCTTTCATTCAGGCACTTAATACTCACCAGTAACTACCATGCAAAATGCTAAGCCCTGGGGATTCAGAGATGATAAGACACCGTTTCTACCTTACCGTCTGGTGGAGATGCAGATGTGACAATAAGTGCCCAAGATAAGGTGTTTCTGGTGTATGATAAAAGTCCACCTGGGCCTGTGGGGCTGTGAGCTGCTGGGGGCTCAGAGGGGCTGGGAAACGCTCGCCAAGGAGGTGAGCTGAGACAGACGCAGGCAGGTGTGAGCACGTGCCACCCTGGAGGCCTCTTCAAGGCTCCCAGAGCTAATTGCTTGGTCTAACTTCTTGGGTGCTGGGTCAAGACCCAGGAAGCCCCAAGAGCCTTTATGAGATACAGTAAATGATTCAGAGGAAACTGGTGGTGTTTCATGTGAGTTCTTGGAAGGTGGGGATCAGCGTGATGGAAGAAGAGGGGTTGGAGGCTGCAGATGGGGAGACAACTAGAGACCCTCACGGGAGTGAAGGGAAGGCTGGAACATTCAAATGGACCTTGGGAGGTGAGAGGGGGGACGACCGGAGGCCAGTGCAGGGCTGTTACCAGAGACGGGTCCTTGGCCTCCTGGGAGGAAGAACTCAAGAAGAGACACAAAAGGCAGCCTAGCACTAGGAGTTTAGAGAAAGGAGAACATACAGACCTGGATGAGGTGAGGGCGGATCAGAGGGGGCAGCACGGGGGAAACAGTAAGGGCCTTTGTTATGTAAAGGGAGATGAACATTCACTAAGTGGGCTCAGGTTTCAGAGGGAACAGGTGAGGTCTTTTGGGGTTTGGACTTGCTCCACACTCCTGTCTGGGGGGTTTTGGTTATATTTGGTTCATACTGGAACTGTCATGGTACAGGTAGGTGCGATTTTTACCGCTAATGAGGGCATAATTTTGGGGTAAGGGTTGGGTCAACTTCTCCATGTTGGAATCAGTCATTTTCAGCTGGTCTGTTAACTATACCCTCACTGCCCTCATCCCACAAGAACAGCTCACACGGAAACGTGCAGAACGTAAGCACTGGGCAGACATCCCCTCCCCTGCCTGCTCACGTCTGCCGTCTACCTTCTCTAACAGGAGAGGTAGTGGGTGTGGGGGTAAGGCAATAAACTCCCTGTGGGTTTGGGAGCCCAAAACTGGGTGGAGCAATAACAGGAAAATACCCGTCTAACTGTGGTTACCGGCAACACATCTGGGTCTGTCTTGACTCTGTCACCACTCACTGGAGACAGAGGATGAGTCACAATCTTTTGGGGCCTATTTTCTTGGCTGTAAAATGGGAAATTTAGATCTCTTATTGGTTGACTTTTGTCCTCTCTCAAAATTCACGTGCTGAAGTCCTAACCCGGGGGTCCACATTCAGAGACGGGATCTCCAGAACGTGAGAGCTGGCACCAAACAGAAACTGTGCTTTACCATGGCCCTGACCTGACATTTCTACTTCTCTTCTAAGAGTGGGATTTATTTAGCTTCTTTCTCTCCCTTGGGAAGATGGTTATAAACCACAGAACAAATCATCTCATTGGTTCTTTACTATCCAGAAAACACAATTCCTGGAATTGCAAGTAAAGAGGAGTGAGGAGGAAAGACCACGGAAAGATGCAACTCGGAGATTCAGGAGGCCAGAGCTGAGGACCCTCACTGGGCGGGTGGGTTAAAATGCCATTCCTGCCATCAGGAGGGAGGACATGGTGCCCATGCCTGGAATCTGGGCTGACAGGGCTGAGCCTGCAGTCAGCTTGGCAAATGCAATGTGGGAGACCAAACACTGCATCTCCAAGCAGGTCCCCATGCGGGTCTTTCCTGCCTCCCTGACCTCTGCCAGTCGAGACTGTTTCCAGCCCTGCTCAGCACCTCTTGCTGGAACTCTCCAAGACGGTCTCTGTAAACTCTCTACATATTAAACTCTCTAAATATTAAAAAAGAAAGTGAGAAGAAAAACTAGCTCTTTCACTCCTTTATGGCTAAGTTGTCATTTTGTTAGTTTCCAGGCTACGGCTCAGCCCTGTTCCCCCTTCTGACCTCTCACGGATCTCACCCCTTTCAGAAGCAAAACCATATATTGCTTTGAAACCGCATCCCCTGCAGAGGTGATCTCAGACATCCTTTGAAGGATACCTCATTCTTTTACCAGAATGGACTAGAGAGTGTTTAATCAGTCAATAGCTATTACAGACAGAATCAATGTTTGCCCAGCACTGTGCTCAAATGCTTGTTATTTACAAGCAGATATGAAATATGACCCTCGCTCCCAAATTATGGAAAAAACATGACCTAGGGCTCAAGCTCAAAACCACTCACTGTTCCACTCTGGGCTTGCTTCACTTCTTCAAGTCTTAGTTCCCTCGCCTGTCAAGTGAAGATGAAGATCTTTCTGTTTCTTGGGATTTTAGTAAGGGTGTAAAGAAAGGGGGACTAAGAGCTCAGCATAGTGCCAGGAGCACAGTAAGTGCTCAGACAATACAGCGAGCGTCACCACTGCCGTCCCTGCCCCGCGTGGCGGCCCCAGGGGCGGAGCGGACGCCTCGGCCCCCAGGACACGCCCGGCCCCGAGCCCCAGGCGGCACCTCGGGCGCCGGGCCCGCCGGCCCCACGCGGACCCTCCTCCGCTGTCCTCTCAGGTCGAGCGCCCAGCGGCCCGTGCCCACGAGGCTTCTCCTCCGCCGCGGCGCCGGGCGGGCCCTGAGGCGGAGCTGCTGTCGGAGGGGACGCGGCTCCGTGTCGTCCCGCAGCCGCACGGGTTCGAGGACGCCGAGCTCCTGGCCCCGCGGACCCGGTCGCGGGATGGGGAGGCCAGCGCGCATGCGCACGGACGTCAGGCGCCGGGCCGGGGCCCTCCCGCCCGAGGAGGACGGTCTGCGCCTCGCAGCGCGGGGAGGTGGCGCCACCTGGGGGCAGTTTTGGAAATTCAAACTGACGTGGAGCCTAGTACCCTGTGACTACTGCAAAAAAATAGTTAAGGAACTGAAGGGGCGCCTATTTGGCCACCCCAAGATATGTCTCCCTGGCCTACTGATTACTTTGGGCTGGTTATTTTTACGAAACTTCAGGCACAAGTTCTGAAAACCACTAGAGGTCGATCTTCTGTAAGCGACGTTCACACGTACAGGGAAATCTCCCTTTCTAAGGGTGTCTCCCCCTCTCCATGGGGAAGAAGGGAATGACCCCCTCTCTAGAAACATTCACCACTGGCGAAGGCAAACACTTGAACCTCGTAACAACCATACCCTTGGTTACAGATCTTTTGCTGATAACCTCCTTACCTGGCTTCCTGCACCCCAACATCCTTCTTCTGTTTTTAGATAGAGATGGAATTTAGGGTGATGAGTTGGGTCACTTGGGTCCTCGTTTTCCTGGGAATCTCCCATGTATACAGGAAGTATACATGTTACAAAACTTGTTTTTCTCCTGTTAATCTGCATTTGGAGTCTCAGCCAAGAACCTAGGACAGAGAGGTAGTCATTTTCAACCCGTACACAAGCAATGGCATAATTCAGCAATAGAAAGGAAGACACCATGAACCCGTGCAATGATGTGGATGAATCTTACGTGCAGATGGCTGAACAGACATTTGTAGGACCCCATTCATACGAAATTCTGAAAAGGCAAAACTACAGAGATGGTGAATGGATGGTGGGAGGTGGGGTTTGGAGTATTTCATGGGTTACTTTACTGATGGATAATACCTTGGATTTTCACAGTGCAAGGACGAAATCAAAATCGATTCAAATTTTGTTACTTAGGATGTGGAGTGTCACAGGATGAAGTACAAAATGTCACAATGATTCTAGTTATCACATATGTATGAAAAACAACACAGTGATGGAGCAAAAGCTGCTGAGCTAGGTAACTTTGGAAATGAAGAGAATCTGTAAAGCCAAAATGTACTTTACATAAATAGTGGACTCTTCTATAAAGTTATTTTCAATGGTGATAGTAGCTACTAATCCTGAAACCGCTATTACCACAATCAGGGATAGAGCAAGCCGTGAATTGACTCAATGACAGATGGTGGGGGCCAGGGTTCCCCGTTGGAGTGCGAGGTCACAGGTAAGCAAGGGGTGAAGGTGACATACCCACGTGTTACTGGATCAGGTTAGTAGGATGTGCCAATGAAGCCATGTGGTGCTGGGCTTAGTTGTGAGGTTTTTGATATCTGAATCAGTGTCTTTACTAGTTACAGATCTGTTCAGACTGTCCATTCCTTCAAAATTGAGTCTTTCTAGGTTGAATGTTTCTACAAATGTATCCATTTCTTTCAGATATTGTGTTTTGTTGGCATGTAATTACTTAGGGCAGTGTCTTATGATCCTTTCAATTTCTGTAACATCAGCTGTAACATTTCATCTTTCGTTTATAATTATTTTTTGTTTTTCTTTTTTTTTTTCAAATCAGTCTACCTAAAGGCTTGTCAATACTGTTCTATATAAAAGGAAAAACAACTCCTAGTTTTGGCACTCTTTTCTTTTGCTTTCCTGCTATTTCACTTACCTCCATTCCAGTCTTTCTTATTCTCTTCCTTCTGCTAACCCTGGCTTACTTTATTCTTCTTTCCTAGTTGCTTGAGATGTAAGGTTACGCTGTTTATTAGAGACCTTTCCTCATTTTTTATTTCTGGCATTTATCACTATAAACTTCCCTCTTAGTACTACTTTTGCTGCATCTCAAAAGTTGTATGTTGTGTGTTCATTTCCATTGGTCTCAAGCTTTTTTTAATTTCACTTCTTATTTCTTCAATACATCGGTATTTCAAGTACATTGTTCAGTTTTCACACATTTGTGAATTTTCCTCTTTCCTTCAACTACTGATCTCCACTTCCATTCCATTATAGTTTAAAAAGATATTTAACATTACTCCAACCTTCTTACAGTGGTCTGACTTGCTTTGTGACTTCACATGTGATCGATGCTGCAGAATGTTCTGTATGCCCTTGAACAGAATGCATTCTCTCTTGCTGCTAGGTTGAAAGTTCTGGATATGTCTGTCAAATCTTTACTGTTACTCAGGCTCAGTGTTTGTTGGGGATTCCCTCTGGTGGATCTATCCACTACTGATAATGGATACTGAAGTCTCCTACTCTTAATTGTATTGCTATTTTCCCCTTTAGCTTAGTTTACTTGATGAATAAGAATTCCAAATAATCGATGAACATGCTCAGCCAGCAAGGATGTGGATCTCAATCCCCACTCCTTAAATATGACCTTAGCCCTAACCCCATCCTGACCCTAACCCTTACCTTAGCCCCTACCTTTAACTCCTAACCATAACACTAACTAAACTGCCTTATCTTTAATCCTCTAAACAAAAACTTCTCAATACACTTTGGACAATGTCCTTCTTCTTCCCCTCTGGCTAGTGGGCACTTTAAATATGGCTACGAAAACTGGATAATTAAATTTGTATTTTGTATTTTGCATTTATTAAAATTAAAAAAGCCGTGTGTCACTAAGGGCCTCCATACTTGGAAAAAACAATCAACGCTGTGGCACGACTGGCCTAGGAGATGATCACCACATGCATGGATGGGTTTGGATTCCTACACTTTTCACCAACAAGTGGATATGCAGCAACTACATGCATGTCTGGCCTTTGGGATTGCCACTGAGGAGATCCATGGGAACAGCAATCTCCCCCCGAGCATGTCCTTACAATATCATGTTTACGTTGCCTGGGTCACTGACCCAAGGACCTTGCCAAGCTCCCTGGCGTGTCTGTCAGGACCCAACCAGACAGCATGCCAAGTTCAACTGTGAGAAGAACAAAGCCTTGGAGGTCACTTGAGGAAACACGTCAGCTTTTCTTTTCACAGAGGGACACTGCTGGAACTCTACAAATCTCCACAGGTGTCGATGAGGGTGAGGCGGGGCACAGATGACAAGGTGATTTCGGCAGAGACATGAAAGGCCAGGAAAATGAGTGAGGAGAGAACACCTGCACCGCACAGCACTCTGGGAGGGGACGCTCTCTATTTGCCCCGGCAACGATGGCAAAGAGAATGGGAAATTCGTGGACTGAAGGAAACCTTAGCAGGTCCTGCAATAGTTGTGAGCAATCTTTCCAAGGGGCCCTTGCAGTGATGTTGACAAGAAACTATGGTACTGGAAGGAACTGCTGCAGTCTCACTTCTTATTGATAACAGAGCTGCTCGATATCCGGAGTATTCTTCATGGCATGTGAAAAAAAGATGTATTTATTACTCCAGTGAATACCACAGAAATAATCCCTCTTGATCGTTTCTTCAGAAAACAAAATGGGCCAGGTTCTTTTCTTCCCAGTTAAGTCCCCTAAGTTCCCTTTATCTTCTGCTCAGTGTCAGGGGTCACTCTCCGCATCTGGACCGCGAGGCCTCACTGGTGGTGTTATCACTGTGTCAGTGCTGGACCTGGGGGGAGCCAACTGTCTCTGATGACAGAAGCAGTCCCTCTGGTGCCAAGGGAAGGAGGAGACAGGGGGATCTGCCCACCACACGTAAAGAAGGTCTCTTGTCAAGGGACTCTGGGCTCCTTCTAATTGGAAATTCTTACCCTGTTTCCTAGATGTGCACAAAATGTGGCCATTAAACATGGAGACTGAGCTGCTTTGATCCTACAGATCACAACTATGAAAAGCAAGCCTAACAGAAAACTTGGCCATGAATGATTATGTCTCAGACCTTGGGAGTCAACAGGCTGGTAGACACCTACTGGCTATCCAGGTTCTGAAAATAAGCTGACTGGGGTTTAAGAAAAAAATAGATTTTCAAATTGCAGTGTGTGTGTGGGGTGTGTGTGTCTGTGTGTGTGTCTGTGTGTCTCTGTGTGTGTGTGTCTGTGTGTGTCTGTGTATCTGTGTGTGTCTCTGTGTGTGTGTGTGTCTGTGTCTGTGTGTCTCTGTGTCTGTGTGTGTGTGTGTGTGTGTGTCTGTCTCTGTGTGGGTCTGTGTGTGTGTGTCTGTGTCTGTGTGTGTGTGTGTGTGTCTGTGTCTGTGTGTGTATTGTCTGTGTCTGTGTGTGTATGTGTCTCTCTCTCTCTCTCTCTCTTTTTTGGACAAGAGGCGCTAGGTGGCAAGGAGTGCCGTGCAGGTCACCCAACCAGGCCTGGGGCTCAGCAAGCCTCCAGGAATGGTGCCCACAGCCCATGGCCTCTGGGGATGGACGCCAGAATATCCCTACCAATGCTAGCTCGTGTTCAGATGTGGAGATCGCACAGGGAGGTCACAACCACTGCTGGACGCCAAGGGCACTCCCATATGAGAGGCCGGCTGGGCTCTGGGCCGCGTCATCGTCGCCCTGCCCTTCCTCTGCTCCTCACTCTTCACCGGCCCTCCCAAAGCAGCCATCTGCCTCCTCCACTAACCACATTCGGCGTGGTCTTCACTGTGGGTGTTTCTGCATTTTGGGTTGACTGTGGCTGTGGTCTCAGCTCCTGGGAGGCAGACGAGGCACCTGGCCCCTTCACTCCCATCTGCGCCCTGATCCACCTGACTGGAACCCAGCAGGGAGCCCCTGCCACCTTCCCGACAGACACATCCAGCCCGGACGCGGCCTCCTCCCGTGCTCAGGGCTCAGCCACTGTGTCCTGGGCTACCTGGGCTACTTGGCCCTGTGCAGCCTCACCATGGCTTTCCTGGCGAGGAACCTGCCTGACGCCTTCCTGAAGCAAAGACCCTGACCTCGTGCTGGTCTTCTGCAGCGTCGGGGTCACTTTCCTCCCCACGACGGCAGCACCCCAGGCACGGCGGCTGTGGGGGTTTCTCGCGGCCCCGCAAAGAACTGCACTTTCCTGCTGAGTCCAGAGAGGAGCAGCCCGCAAGGAATAGAGGGTAAGACGGTTCCCAGGTGCAAACACATTAACACGTCGCACTAGATCACCCCTTTTACAAAGACTAAAAATTAAATTTTCTACTCACCCTGTCATCGAAAAGATGACTTATGTTCTGTAATTTCAGGACAAAGCCCCTCAGTTATCAGTACAGAAGCTTCAGTGTCATCTCAGACATCTTCTCAGCACAGGCAATCTATTACTCAGGGCGCACTCCACTTCTTTTCATTGTTTTTTTTTATGAAATGAAATACAGTTTTCAGGTGTACAACATAGTGGTTTGACATTTACACACCTTATGAAAAATGTTCACCATGGGTAAGTGTAGTTACCACCTGACACCATAGTGTTGTTACTATATTACTATATTCCCCACATTGTACTTTCCATCCCTGTTCCTTTTTTTTTTTTATTTAAATTATGTGTTTATTTAAACAGATACAAAACTAACATAAAGAGTGGACTAAAACCTGGACAAAGCAAGAAAAATCAGATTATAAACTATGAGACAGTTTCCATTCAAGTGGAGAAAAGTGGGGAGGAGGGCTGGTGGGGAGGAGGGGCACAGAGATGCAGACAGTCCTGCAAAGTGAAACATGACATTAAATCAGGTTTTTACAACGCAGATTTATATTCTACTTTGCATTAGGTTCCTATTCTCCCAGCTCTAAAAATAGTAGGGTTTTTGAACTACTAACTTAGAAAAAAAGAAAAAGTCAAAGATCTCATTAACAGACTTGTTCTCAAGTGTAAGGCTGAGGCAGAAAGTGCACAATCATGGAAGAAAAAGCATTAACACTGCTTTATCCATTATAATTGGAAAGTGTCATAAGCCCTCTACTAGTTCCTAAACTAATCATCCTATATATAACCCCTTCCAGTTCACTGACATTAGAGATTGGTTTTTTTGTTTTTTTTGAGAGGGCATCTCTCATATTTATTGATCAAATGGTTGTTAACAGTTACCTGTTCCTTATTTTACAACTGTAAGTCGACACCTCTTAATCACCTCACCACCACCCACCCCTCTGGCAACCACAAAGTTGTTCTCTGTAATTATGAGACTCTTCTTTTTCAGATTCCACTTGTAAGTGCAATAATATACTATTTGTCTTGTTCGTATTAATTTCACTGAGCACAATACCCTCTAGATTCGTCCATATCCTCAGACACGGCAGGATTTCATTTTTTGTGCCTGAGTAATATTCGTGTGTGTGTGTGTGTGTGTGTGAGATATACCACATCTTTATCCATTCGTCTATTGATGGACACTGAAGTTACTTCCATTATCTTGTCTATTAATAAATAATGCTGCAATAAACACAGGAGTGCAAAGAACTTTTGAATTACTGTTTTTGCCTTCTTTGTATAAATACCCAGAGGTGAAATTGCTAGATCATACGGGACTTCTTTTACCTTTTTTTTAGGAACCTCCAACTGATTTCCATGGTGGCTACACAGTTCACATTCCCAACAGAGCCCGAGGGTTCCCCTTCTCCCACATCGTCACCAACACTGGTCATTCCTTGTGTTTCCTGCTAGCCATTCTCCTAGCGATGCAGGTTCCACTCCTTGAAACACTGCTCTGGCCTAGGCCCTTCTATTTCACTTTTGCTATTCTGCCCAATTACTGGCCCAAAGTTCCTAACACACTCTCTTTAAAAATATGTATATATTACTAGAGGTTTTTTCGTGGCCTTCTCTGTTATGCTTCCTTGGCATCTGTTTTTCCAAATGGTAAGAGGTTATCATTACTTCAGAGAGTAATGATATGGGCAGAGAGTAAGAGATGTGCTGGAGCCCCCTGTGCACAGGGTCCATGTGACAGAGGCAGGGAGTCACGACAGAGGGAGGGTCAGCTGTGGGGAGTCCTCGGGAACACAGGGGTGCACAGACGGGAGCCGGGCAATCCCAGGCACCTGCAGGCACATGGGCACTGCCAACAGGGAACGCCCACGGAAGGGGCTTTGAGGCCTTGGGGGAGAGGAGCGTGTCCGGCTCTCGGCCGAAACCCTTCATGTGATCACTCACTCACCCACAGCGATCTGGAAGGCTACCCACCGCAGAGCTTGCGGGTGCTGCCATCCCTGAACGCGGCCCGTGCAGGGCCCTGAGTGTTCTCTCATCCGAATCTGAACTTCTGCCCCAGCAGGTCCACTTGGGGGCCTGTATCAGGGGCCTCCGCAGGGGCCTCCTTACTGGGCGAAGACCGTGTGGCGTTTTCCCCACTCTGCCTCCAAACTTGGGCCCCAGAGTCTGGACGACTGCAGGCATCCTCTGTTCGGGGACGGCCCAGGGCCTGTGAGCACCCACCTGGCCCCTGAGCGCAACACTGTGCCAGGGAAGTGGACCAGAGAGTGCCCTCTCCCAGGACCCTCTTGCCAACAGGCTGTCAGTGATTAGGGCCTCAGCCGTTGCTTTCATTTAACTTGTTGACTTAACCAGCAAAGCCCGAGCTCAGCTGGGCCGGACCAGGAAGGGTCACCCTGTTGCAGGAGTTCTTGGACAGACAAAAGGAACAGAGGCACTGATAACATTTGTCAAGCAAACGCCCTATTTTACTAAAAACCCATATAGGTTACATTGTATAAAACACATCCACCCCATCTCTCCGTCCCTTCCTGCCCAACCAAAGAAGGGGAGAGAACTGTGAGAGCTCATGAGGACAGGGTCCCCCTTCCAAATACTGAGGCTGCCCTGGGCACCCTGATCCCTGGTCCAGTGCACAACCAGTGGGGTGAGTGGAACCCCCTCTTGGAACCAGCAAGGGCACCTGGAGCCTGTCCAGAGCCCTGTCACCATCACAGGCAAGGGCCCTGCTGGGACCACAGACACACCAGCCCATAGCCTGAGCCGCCAGTTGTGTGCACACACGGGCCCTGGCCCAGCAGCTGCCAGCCTCAGGAGGAGGAGACCGGGTACCCGTAGTGCCTGCGGCCAGCCTCGCCCAGGGTCAGCGTCAGTGACAGGCTGGGCTTCCGCTCCAGCTCTGCCTCTGGCAGGCAGTGCTGCGGGGGCCGCACCTTGAAGAAGTCGGAGACGTAACGGACCTGGAGGGGACAGGGAGGAAAGGCCTCACTGGGTGGGCACGGCAGCGGGACTGGGGGAGGAGTGGGGTCTGGGGGGGGCCCTGGGGAGGGCACCGTGATTAAAGTAGGGCCTGGGAGGGCCTGGGAGGGCTGTAGAAGAGACAGGGGCCAAGGCAGGCCTGGGGAAAAGAAACAGGGCCCCACAGCCGGGTCTCCGGAGCAGAGAGGGTCAGGGCCCCAAACTCACAGTGAGGCCAGCCACCAGTGCACCCTGCAGGAGGCCGACCAGGACATCGCTCCAGTGGTGTTTGTGGTCAGACACGCGGGTGTAGCCCACATAGAGGGCAAAGGCCACCAGGAAGAACTGCACCGTGGGCCGCAGCAGCCGTGCCCACTTCCAGCAGAGCCGCGCCTGCACATAGAGCTAAGGGGCCAGAGGGCTGGGGCCCAGCCCACATGCACTGCAGACGGCAGGTCCAGTAGACTTGGGGCCTCCAGGTGTTGGGAACAAAACCGGCAGCCCCTCCAATCACCACGCCCATCCTCCCACCCTATTTTGCAGAGAAACAGAAGCCCGGTAGCAAAGGGAGTGAAATAGACTCACCGCCAAGAACGTCATGCAGTACATTCCAAAGGAGGAGTGTCCGGAGTAGAAAGACAGCCTGGGAAGGGCAGCGGGGGTCAGGAGGCGCCGCTCTGAGACTAGGCAGTTCCCTTCGCGTCTGCCTGCGGGACCCCTGGTCCCCCGCCCCCTCCCACTGCGTGTCCCGGGTGGAACCCCGTACGATGGAGGGCAGTATGGCCCGTTACTCCCTTTCCAACTCCCCGGCAGTGTGGGATGAAGGCTCTGATTAGGGTTCACGGTCAGACTCTCCGGCCCTGTGCTCAGAACCCAGGGCAGAAGACGGGTGCGGCAAACAGTTACCACTACAGCTTTCTTCTCACTGTTTCTTTTCGGGATCATGTTCCACCTGCAGGAACTGACAGCAGTGGAGGCACACAGACTAACCAACTGCTTGGGACTGAGATGCGGAGGCCACTGCGGGACACATCTCAGGACAGGACAGGCCTGGGTACGGGCTCTTGCCTCCGGCTGCCCCTCGGGGCTGCACAAACAGGAAGGTGGGCTGACATGCGGGCGCCAGCTGCCCAACTCAGCAGCCACAGCCCACCTTCAAGCTCGGGAAGGCTTTCTTCCCTGATTGCAGGTGTTAAAGGAATCTCTGTCCCATCACTAGATCACTCAGTAACAGAGCCACAGGACTTTCCAAGGTCAGTTCAGAGTCACCAAACCGCCAGCTACAACAAAGAGTGCTGACCACCCCTGGCGGGGAGAGTACAGACTGGTTTCCAGAGTTGCTAGCTCAAGGTATTCAAACTGCCCAGTTTTCAACAAAAAAAATTACAGAGTATGCAAGAAAATAAAAGTGGCTGGCACACGGAGAACAGAAATCTAATAGATGCTGCTCCTGAGAAAGTCCTGAAGTGAGATTTACTAAGTAAAGCCTTTCTATCAACCGTTACATGTATGTTCAGAGCTAAAGGAACTGTCAGAATAATGTCAGCCACAGAATCACAAAATACATAAGCAAACACCAACAGAAACTACGACATGGGAGAACTTAAGAGACATTAAAGAAGCGAGGCACAAAAGATGTGTGGCCCCATTTATGGGAAATGTCCGAACAGGCAGATCCACAGACACAATGTGGGCTTGTGGGTCACAGGAGCTGATGGCTAACGGACATGGGGTTACTTTTTAGTGTAATGAAAATATCTTGGAGTAAGATAGTGAACATGGCTGCATGACACTGTGGGTTTACTAAAAATCAATGAATTGTACACAAAAAAATGGCTACCTTGGTGAACCGTATACTGTATGAATTGTATTTCAATTTTTTAAAAAGGAAAATAAGGATGTAATTAAATGACAAGTTTATCAGTAGAGATGGTTGGTGATTGTCAGTACCCACAGACATGCAGTGGGTACTGAAAATTTAGGGCAGATGGGTCGCCCCTCCTGACAATGGCTGCCTGCTCCAGCGCCCCACATCCCCAGCCCCATCTCAGCCCCTCGGCAGGATCCAGGCCCATGGGCTCCTCCTGGCCTCCCTCCGACCTTGTCTACTCCACAGCGACTTTCTTCTCGGCCCTTCTCCACGTGAATGCCAGCTCCAGAGGGCCCTTCTCTACCCTCACTGTCCCCCAGTGGGTGGGAGTGTCTGTGGCTTGGGCTACCCCAGCATGCCCAGAGCGAGGGCCAGCACCTACCTGGACTCGGTGATGTTGGCGGAGCTCCCCCTGCACACCTTCTCTACCTGCACATAGACTGAGCAGTTGACGCGGCTCCAGTCAGGGTCACACACCGCCAGGAAGTTGGGCCGTAGACGGCCTATCATGTACTTGGCCAGGTCTGTCAGCGACTGGCTCACTGCAGCCCCAAACAGGAACGTACCCAACACCTTGTAGACGGCAGCCACGTAGTTGTTGAAGTCAGAGCGGGAATAGAGACGCTCGGTGTACACCAGGTAGGCCTCCCCAGCCGAGACCTACAAAGGCAGCAGCCACTGTGGGGGTCCCCACCAGCCTTTGGTTCGTGGACCTTGGACCTCCCCAGCGAAAGGGGCTTAGGATTGCTAGTCTCCTCGAGGCCGCTGGGAACCTAGGAGGTTCTTCCCCACAAACCACCCTGGGCATTACTTGACCCCCACCATGCCCCACCCCATCCCTTGCAAGCCCCTCCTGCCTTACAAGGACAATGGTGGCTGTGATGGTGACCCCAGCCATGAGCCCGTGGGTGATGGTGTCTGGACGGTAGGGATAGCGGATGGAGTCATCTGCACAGTAGAACCCGCGCTTGTATGGGGCGTTCACGAGTGTCAGGATGGCGAAAGGCAGCGAGGCTGGGGGTGGGGGAAGAGGTGGGTGGCCGCGTGCTTCTAGCCCAGCTGCGTGCCCCGACCAGGGGAGCCCCAGGGCCCACAGATCATCCTTTCTCTCGCCCTGGGACACCCAGCCTTCTGGTTTCCTCACCTCTACACCCACCCAGCAGCTAGAAAGAGGTTCTCTCATGGCAAATGGGAGGCCGCTGCCCCCATTAAAACCCCCTTCCGACCCCCACCATCCTCGGATGAACACTCAAGTCCTCCCCAGACCCCCTGTCCAACACCAACCCCGAATCTCCACCCCATGGCACCCTTTTTGCAACTCTAACACACCCAGCAAGCACCCACCCCAGGGACTCTGCACATGCTTCTCTCTTCCTGATTCATTTTTGACAAACTTCCATCGGGTCTCAGCTTCACCCTCCCTCCCTCCCTCCCTCCCTCCCCACTACTCATGTCACTTCCACTGAAGGAAATCTCCCTCTCCATGTCCCTTACGCTGTGGGCAATCCTGCGACCACTGTGTGACACTTGACTGTGCCCCCACCCGTCTGTGAGCACCTGAGAGGGTCTGTCATGTTCAAGGCTGTCCCGGGAACCTGCTCAGTGCCTGGCTGAGGCAGGTCTTTAAAAGCATCTGTTTAGAGAAGGAAGGCTCCCTGCTCGTCTCTCTAGGGCCAGTCGGGCAACCAGGGGCACACCACAGTAAGGGCGGAGCGGCCGTGCCTGGACTCGCCTGTCTCTTGCTGGGCACACAGTGACCAAGACAGACCCACCCTGAGCCTCGTGAGTTCAGTTCAAAGACACACTCAGGAGCCACAGCTTGAACAGAAATGAACAGTGTCACTGTGGCACTGCAGTCCTGGGGACTTGCTGAGTGAGGGCAGCCGGGCAGAGGCCTCCTTGCCCCGTGGGGTAGGTGCACAGAGGCAAAGCCAGGAAAGGTGTTCTTTGCCCCCGGTAGGGCAGGAGACAAGTGTAAAAAGGTGTGGCGCTTCTGGGACCTGAACACAGGGTGGAGGGGTGGGGGGTAAGGCCGACTCCTCCTCCTAACAGGCCAAGTTTGAGGAGCCCGGGGACCACTCAGGGAAAAGTATTAAGCACCTCTGGTGCTGTGTCAGGGGAAAGACTCAGGGAAGGACAGGCAGGCCCAGGACCAGAGCTGAGGGGCTGGGAGTAAGAGTGGCCAGTAAATGCCACCCCAGAGAGGCTGTTGGGAGGCCGGAGGCAGTCAGGGCAGAGGGAGCAAAGGTCTGGAGGTGGCACCACGCCTGCACAGCCATGCCCTGGGGCCTGGAGGACATTAGAGAGTGCAGCTGCTGTGAGTGAGGTGGGAGGTACAGGAGGGTTGGGATGCAGGTTGTTTTCAGAGGTCCCTCTGGCTGCTGAGTGAGGGCAAGGGTGGAGGCTAAGACCAAGGAGGAGACCCTGACGCTGGGGGGCAGGGCTGGGAGAGGCTGAGAAATCAGGACCAGACCCATCCCCGCAGCTGAAGGTCAGGGGCTGGCACAGGGGCCTGGAGTGAGGTCAGCAGCAGAACCCCTGTCCACAGCCCCTTCCCCTGAAGGCTCAGACACCAGCAGCGGAACCAGAGCTGGGCTTTCATGGGATTCAGGAAGCAGAGCTCAGAGCCCTGGACGGGGGGCCTTCCTCTGCCTGGGAAGCTCTGGCTCAGATGCCCCCACGGCTGCTCAGATGTCTGCATGGCAGGCACTTCCCGGCCTCGCTGCCCTGACCACCAGCTGGCCACTTCCTCAGGGCCCTGTCACCATCTAAAACTGGTCAGTTCATGTCCTCAAGCTTCTAGAGTGGGATGTACGTCCACCTGGGCTGCCAGCACACAGCATCGATGCGCACCAGTCTCAGCTCCACCTCCTCCTGGGCCGAACTGGGGATCGTACCAGCACCTCCCCTCACAGGACGTTTGGAGGAAAAGGTTCAGTTACTTGCATGTCCCTTAGGGCCCGGCATACAGTGAGTGCCACACAAATGTTTAAATAATTACACAGGTGCTCAGGAAATCATGCTGGGGGCTGGCAGACGCCCACTGAGTACTTGTTCTTGCTGCCACATCGCCCACCCCAGAAGGGGTCTCATCTGAGACATGGGAGGAGGGTCTGGCCTCTGCAGCCGGTCGGAGCTGATCCCTCCATCCATCCCTGCGCGCCCTTCTTCCCCAATAGAGGAGCGGGAACCGGATAGGGGGTGGGGGGGCGCTTAGGCCCGAGGGCCCCTCCCCGCGCTGGGGTAGAATTCCGGGCTATTGTCCGCAAAGCCTCAGAGCAAACACTCGGCCTTTGTTCCCGGGACCCTGGGGGAGGGGCGGGGAGGGGGCCTCTGGCCTCAAACCCGCCGGACAGGTTTGGCCCCGAGCTGCCCCGAGGCCCCCGGGTCTCTGTCCCTCCGGCCCGCGCCGGCTTCGCACCCCGCCGATCAGCTGCTGTCCCGGGCCCGCGCCCAGCCCTCCCTGAGCCCGTCGGGATGCCGACCCCGGGCGCTGGTGGGGGACCCCCGCTTGTGACCGCGACCGCGCCCCCAACCCCGCCTCGCCCCAACCGGGCCGCCGCCCGCATGAATCACCGTCCCGGCCGGGCAGGGCGCAAGGGCGCAAGAGGGAGGCGCGAGGGACCCATCAGCGGCGACTTCCTGCTGCCGCAGGCATGGCATGCTAGCCCCCTCCTGAGCGGGGACAGCCGGGGAAACTGAGGCCTGCGAGGACGCGCGGGGCAGGCGCGCAGAGGCAGGCCCGCGGCGCCGGGGTGCTCCCCGAGCTCCCCCACCTCCGGGGAGCCGAGAGGGGCGTGTCGCGGCCGCCCGCACCCGCCACACACACCTTCGCGGGGTCCTGTGGCGCCTGCCTCCTGGGAAGGGGTTCCCGCACCCCCAGGCCCCAGCGTCTCTTACCGACCAGCACGCACAGCACGTCGAGCAGCACGAAGACCCACCTCCGCTCCATGCCGTCCCCGTCCCTGGCCGCGCCCGCGACCCCCACGTCCGTCCCAGTGCGTCCCGTCCCGTCGCGTCCCGACCGGGCCGCGGGGGGTCACATGGCCGCTGAGCCTGGCCCGGCGGGGCGGGGCGGGGCGGGCGGCGGAGCGACGGGGGGCGGGGCTGCCGGAGGGGAGGGGTGGACTCTGCCCCCGGCCAGCCCTCCGCGCGCAGGGAAGGGCCAGGGAGGAGAGTTCGGGAACCCCGGGCGCGTACCCGGCCCATCGGTGTGGACGAGGAGGTGTCCTTGAGGAGGGAGGGGTTGTCAGCCGCCAACGCTGCCCCACCCCGGGCCTGGAGGCGGGGACTCAGGGACAGCGAGTCCGGGGTCGCCCAGGGCGTTCGGGTCCGGGCGCGCGCGCGCGCGGCACCCCCGGGGCAGGCCGGCTGAGTCGCGCTGGGGAGCCGGGGGCGAAAAGGAAGGTAGGAGGGTGGGTGGCTGGGTGGACTGGACTGTGAGTGAAACTGCAGTATTTCCAGACCCACTTGCCCGGCCTTGGGGCATCTCCCTATCAATAGGTATTTCCAAGGGACGGGGAGAAGTGATGCATCTCCAGATCAATGGGTGGTTATAGGAGAAAGCAAGGGTGTATCCAGACAGGAGAAGTGGGGTGGGGTTCCTTCTTGCAGCAGGGTCACGGGACATGGGTGAGCAGAGGTGGACTGCTAGTAAGCAATAAAGGGGTTTTCTCCCACTGTATTTCTCCATTTGACTGATTTTGTCTTCAAAGGTTATTTGCCCCAGGGTGGGTACCTATTCCCCCCACACACCGAGTTACAGTGGGTGACCCCGCAGATCTGTGGGGTGTGGAGGAAGACGCAGCTCGCACCCCTCCAGGCCACTCTCTGAGCTCAGGTCGCAAGGCCAGGTGGCACTCTGCTGTGCACGTCTCAGTACCTCTGAATCAGCAAGTGCCTAAAACTTGGGCTGTTGTGGCCTAATTGCCCAGGGTTTACCTTCACCCTGAAGCTTAGTTCTGGCATTCCTGCCATCTCTGGCATTTCAGATCAAGTTCCTCAACACCCGCCGTGGAGGCTGCTGGTTCTGGCAGCTCACGCATTACAGAAAAGCAAACAGGCACCAGGAAGTGGGAACTTGCTCACAAGCTGAAAGGGTTACTTACGGTCTATGCCCTGGAGCCCTGAGCTGGGAGGCACCTGCAGGGCCAAAGCACCCAAGCTAGGGAAACATACCTGAGGGACCCGTCCCATCCACTGGATCCTTTGAGTTGGAACCTCTGAAGGCCTTGGAGGGTGTCACCACCTCCCGGAGAACCCTGCCTTGAGCTGGCAGGACCCCTGACACCTGTGAGGCTCTTCCTCTCTGGACGTCTCACAGTGAAAGTGGGCAGGTCTTGGAAACAACCCACGTCTGCCGCCCTCGACCACTAAGACCACACCCACAACCCCACCTGCTCCAACAATCCCAAACTGTTTCCCCGCCTTTTTCACAGATGAAAGGAGCCAGTTGAAGACGGGCAGCCCTGGCCTGAGGTGGAGCAGCTGAACTTGAACTCAGAGCCCTTCGACCCTACTTCCCAGAGGATGACCAGAACCCTGCAGGACGGGGAGGGGGTTCCGGGACAGGGCGCTGCTGATATGTGACTCCTGGCTGTCGGCCAGACGGTGGGGTGGGAGTGTCTCTGGACCAAGTACTACCCTATGCTCCGGAACACTTTCCTTGAGCAGGTGAGCAGAGACACTAAATAGCTCAGCTCACCCCCAAGACATGATGCGGTCCTGCACGGAAACTTGTGGACCTGGATTTTCCATCTGCGGTGTGGCGCAGAGATGGAGTAGGCGGAACACCCCAAGTGGGAGGGCACATCCTAAAAACTGCAGCTTTCCCGCCCCGCGACTCCCTCCGAGGCAGCCAGGGCTCGGAATCGCTTGCCTGGAGGGTTTCGCCAGCGTCGGGAGGGGTAGGGCTGCAGCTGCAGCTGCACTGACGAGCTTCAGGCTCCGCTGGTTCCAGCGCCCCTCCTTCCGCACAGGACGGGCCGGCCGTGCACTGACACCGTTCACGCTATGAGGTCGCAGCCATCAGCCACCTCAGGGTGGAAAAGGTGCAACAGGACTTTGGCGTCAAGGAGGGGCAGGGTCGCTTCCTGAGCACCTCCTGCGGACAGGGCGGGGCCGCCAGGGGAGCAGGGGCCACACGAGGTGGGAAGGAGGCTGCTCCCCAGCACCAGGTACCATGGGCAGGAAGGAGCGGGACACCCACGCTCCCACCTGCCCCCTCCCTACTGCCCTCGGTCTCACCTGTCCTTAAAATACCTGGGCAGGGTCAGGATTAAAATCTACTGAGGGTGGCAGGATTATGATTGGAGTTAGGATTGGGGTCAGGGCGCTCCATCTGCTGGCTGGGATTCCCCACACTTGAAGGACTTTTCACAGAGGGCATCTGCTATCCAGCCTTTGGTGGGGCACCTGAGCCAGTGTGGCCTGCTCTGGCAACAGAGTCTGGGCCACAGCCAGGCCTGAATGGCTTCTCCCTCACCAGCACATGCAGCGCTGGGCCTGAGAGTGCCAGTCCCCTCTAACTGAACCGACCCCTTGGTGCCTGGCAGTCCCAAGCAGCGACACTGAGGACTCAGATCGTCAGTTCTTGTCATTTCGTGGCCTCGGCTTGAACACGTGGGCCCCAGTGCCTGATCTCCACATGGGAGTGTTGTCTAGTTACTAAGGGAGATGCCCGGGAGGTGGCAGGGGTGCCCTCTGTGCACCAGGTGCCGACACTCCCCCCGGCTTCTGGCACTTCTCGGGCCCAGAGGCCACTGGACCTGGGGCTTCATCCCCTGCTGAGGGTCCTGGAATGGAGCCTGTACCCCTGGGCACACTGAATAGGTGGATGATGCCCTTTCCATATGCATAATGGGACCAGGACAGTAGCTACCCACTGAGGTGTAGTGAAGTGCCCGACGGGCAGCCAAAGTCATCAGGAAGCACCATGGGGTGGGAGGGCTACATGAACATAAAATGGTGGGGGTGGCATCTGGGGTGGCCTTCGTCCAAATCCAGCATGCCAGTACTGAATGGGGCTCTCAGGACTTCATGATCTACGGAGGCAGGGATAGACTGGGCACCCCAGAAGCTGAGTGCTCGGCAAGGCTGCCTCGTGCAGACCACCGACAGCAGCCCCTGCCCGCCACCTTGGCACCAGCTCAGTCCACGCTCACCTCTTCCTCAACCTGGGGCTCCAGGAGGGCAGACTGGCACAAACTAGGGCTGGATCCATGTTAATGAAACAGGACCCAGCAGACAGTGAGTGACCTGGTGCCCGCAGCCTGAGGGTGTCAGGCAGGCTCCCCGTGTACGGGAGCATCAGCGGGGCCACAGCGAAACAAGACACGGGTGTGGCCTGCCCCAAGCTTTGTCAGGAGCCGTCTTCACGGTGTCCTCCTGCTGACACATCCGCACGCCCAGCACAAAGCTGCCAGCCTGCCCTCTACGGTCGGACACAATCCAAGCCATCCTACAAGTTCCAACCAAATCTGTCTCCCTGAAGTGCAACCGACACAGCTCAAAAGCCATGAAGACCACCTGCTCCCTACCACAGATACGTCCAACTCCTTGGCTATGATGGTCTAGCACAAGGCCCTATGCAGCCCTCTGGGCATAATGGCTCACCCCATGCAAACAGATGTCTGCTCCTCTACACCCAGCTGCCACTCCCTGCTGCCCACGTGCCCTATGCTTCTCATTCCTTCTGCCAAGAATGCCAGTCCCTCCCTGGGAGGCCTGTCCTACTGCAGGCAGCCAGTCAGAAAAACCCTTCTGCCCGGAGAGAGTGGCTTGTTCCGTTACAAGCGACCCAAGAGCTAGTCTCCCCCAAGGACTTTTGCTGGAGCTGCTGGGGATGAGACGCATGTCTTCTGAGGGACCACAGGTGCCTGGAGCTCCTGGTGGGAAGTGCGTGCAAGCACGAAAGTACCTGGGGCAGAGACAAGACAGGCAGCACGGACTGTGCTCCTGGATCCGCCGCAGAATGTCCCTGACTGTCCCCAGAGTGCAACCTTCCTTGCCTTCCTGAGAAGTGCAAACATTCTCAAGATCAAGGACAGAAAACTTGGTGCACTTGGCCAAGGAGAAGGCATTCCCAGCACCCCAGTCACAGGCACGGCTGGGCAGGGCGTCCGATGATCCACAGCAAGCCCGGTAGGAGACTGCGACCCGTGATCCAGAGGAAGCAGTGAACAGAAGTATGTTCAGAAATAACCTGGGTGCTGACGGGGCAAAGACTTGAAGTAACAACTATGAAAAGGTTAAGAAATGTAGAGGAAAAGACGAAAGCAAAGGAGAATGTCAGGAGAGAAATGGAAAAACAAGTGCAAATACTAGAAACGAATATACAACAGGTGAGTCACACTCAGTCGGGGCCAGAGGATTAGTGACCTCAGGGACGGTCACTGGAGCGAGTCCACGTAGCGTCAGCCCACGGTCCACTCCGAAGAAGTGATGCCAGGACAGCCCAGGACTGATGAAAGGCATCAGCCCTCAGGCTCAAAAAGCTCCACGCACCACCCATTAAGCTGCATCCACATGTCAGAGAAGACGACACCACATTTGGACAAACAGCAAGAATTGCGAGTTACCCATAAAAAGCAATAGAAACCAGAAGTAAATGGAACATCTAAAAATGCTGTAAAAACAGAGTATCCAGAGAAAACGTGCTTCAAAAACAAAGGCAGGATTAGGACCCTGCAGCCAGTGGAGACGCACACACACCACAGCAGCAGCTCAGGCAGAAAGACGGTGACCCCCGCAAAACCCGCATGAGAAAAGAGCCCCAGCAAGGGTGACACTGACTTGAAAGGAGATGGAAAACGGCGGGGTCACCTTAGGCCTCGGGTCCAGCCTCTGGCTCCAGATGCCGGCAAGGATGCTGCTGGGGGTGAAAACACTCAGCCACTCCCTGCAGGGTCCCCCACAAACGCGACCTCGCAGTTCAGCTCCTGAGTGTGGCTCAAAGGAATGACAACCTGTGTCCACAGACACCTGCACATAGGAGCACAGAGCGGCGCATCCCTAACGCTGCCCAAACTGGGAAGCGACAGGATGTCCTCCAGCCAGTGAGTGGGAATGAACTCTCTGTGAAGACACGAAGACCAAGCCAGAGAAACACATGCACGAGACTAAGGCTGTCCAGCCTGAAAAGCTGTATGTGCACCTAGCACCACCCCAAGCAAGGCAAGATCCTAATTAGAAGTGGTCGGTGCCAGCAGAGGTCAGGGCAATACAGCTCTCTCACCGAAGCAGAGCAGACCAGGGGACGAAGAGCAACATGTCTGCGGGTCTGAAAGAAAATGTGATTGGCTCGACACTCCCACTACAGTCATTCAAAATCTCGGGCCACCCCCACGCCCTGGCTCCCCACGCTGTAAGAACTCAACTCCAAGTTCTGGGAGATGCTGTGCCCTCCCACACAGCTGAGCATCAACTGGCCCCAAACCCACGTCTTGGCCTACACACCCTCAGTCCAGGCCAGCCTCCACCTTGCCACACCTGTCCCAGTCCCCCCCACCCCACCATGGGATGACCCACCCAGCCACACCCCAATCCCCATGCCCCCCACCCTGCCTGTGATCTGGGAAGACTGTCCATCTCATGAAGAGCCCCTATTTTCCCCAGGGCTGGGACAGGGGTATACACCCAGAACCACACCGGTGGCCCCAGCCCACCTCTCGGCAGCTCTCACCAAGCAGGGCCTCTCCCCTTCCAGGGTTCAGCCTAAATGTGCCCCAGTGAACTGAACCCCCAGCCCTGCACGTGTCTGTGACCCCGAGCCATCTTGGTTGTGACTTCGCCCAGACCCTCGAGCATTCCCAGTCCCACGGTGACAAGATGAGCTGCAGTTCCCACCGGCTCTGGCACCCACAGGGCTCCAGATCAAGTTTAATAAATAAAACAGCAAGGGGATCAAGGCGGCTGTCACTTCACAGTGTGGCCGTGGTACGAGGGAAGCCGAACCAACACTGCAGACAGGCTCAAGCCGAAACCCTCTCTGGGTGACACTCTGGGCTGGGGAGCACTGCCCTGCCCCCCTGGGGAACCCCACTTCCATGTGTGAAAAAAACATAAATAAAACAGGAAGTGGGGGAAGAAAGGGGCCCGGACCCCAAGCCACCCTGCTGGGGAGCTTCAACAGAAATATGACCTGGGGGGGCTGGGGGAATGGGCAGCAGGCGGCAGTGCCTTGGTACCAAGGGGGGTGCGGGTCGCCTTCCTCCGCGAACCTCGTGGGGGGCAGGGAGGAGGCGGGCGTGCGTAAAGTGCGCTTTTCCTGAAGTGGAGGGAGTGGGCGGGGCGGGCTGACTTCGAGGTATATGGCTCTGTGCCCATGGGGCTTGGCACCGAGTGGCAGCCGCCCACCGAGCCCTGGAGTCTCCTGGGACCCTGCCAGGAGCACAGGATGAGCCGAGCAGCGAGCCAAGGTCGCCCAGGCGGGGGCTGCTGGTGGGGGCGATGTCCTGCTGTCTCCCTCCCAGGAGGGCGGGACCTTGCCCGACAGGCCCTTGGCACCAGCTGCCTGGCGGGTCCCACGGCGGGGGCGGCAGCCGGGCCTCCGCTCACCCCAGTCCTTGAAGAGTTCTGAGGCAGAGGATGTGCGACCCAAGGCCCGCGATGGGGGGAGGGTTGGGAAGACTGACAGGCAGGTCCCAGTGACCCCAAGTCCAGTCCGGGCAACACACGCCTACCCGAGGTCAGGGATCAACAGGTCATCACGTTACAGCTGCGGGGGAGAGACCAAGAGACCACGGGTCAGTGCAGCCCCACGGCCCGGTGACCTGGTGCCGGGTGCCGACCACATGGCTCCCGGCCGCGCCGCCCCCAGCGTGTCGTGCCTTCGTGCACGGATAGGCCCCCTAGGGCAACACTGTTCTTGGAGCCAGGGGATGGCTGGTGCCTGGGGCCCAGCTGGGGGACCTGGCACCAGCCCATTTTTACCTTTTTGTATTTTGAACCATATGAATGTATTACCTAGTCAAAAAAATAAGCCAAATTAAAAGTAGAGAAGAAATCAGAGAACAGCCTGTTCCGTGGGGCCTCACTGTCCTGGGGCCTGGGGCCAACCCCCCCACTCTCCTCTGCCCAGCCTGAAGCTGGGGGCACAACAGCTGGGATATGGGGGGCCCGAGGCAAGGGCCACACTCACTGTGACAGGGGCTCCGCGTGCAGCCCAGGGGCCGGGCACGCTGGGTGGGCAGCCAGGAAGGGGTTCACGTCCCCAATGCCGATGAGTCCAAACTCGGTGACCGACAGGGCCACCTGGGTGGGGGCCACAGCGTCCTCGGGACCCCGGCTCACATCCGCCTGGCTGGAGAGGAGAGGAAGCCCTTCCGGGAGGACACCAGGAGAGGCCAGGTCCACGGCCAGTCGTGGGCTGGTGCTGGGCTCCGGGGAGGCCACAGCCAGGGGGCAGAAGGCAGGCTCAGCAAGGGCTGGGGGCCGCCGGAGCAGGGGCACAGCCGAGGATGTGTCCAGCTGCTGGAACGGACAGGGTCCTGGCACAGAGGATGACAGGCCATCGGCACCATCCCCAGGCTTGCCAAGACTGCTGGCCGTGCTGTCCACGCTGAGCGACTCTGCAGGGGGAGGACACGGCTGAGGTCAGGCCCCCTGCAGAACCCCACATCCTACTGCCTGAAAAGTCACCCACTGAAAGTCACACTTCTGCTGACAAGCTGCAATCTGCAGGCCCCTCATCAAAAATATTTTCATGCAGATAAAGAACTGCACACAGACACAAAAGAAACGAGTCTCAGTGACTGCGCCCACTGCAGAGGCTCTGCCCCAGGAGCCTGTGATCCTGTCTTTCACATCAGAGCAGACCTGGGTGAATACAAGCTGCCTGTGTGCACAGCAAAGTGAGGGCGAATGTGAACCTCGTGGGGCTCCTGCACATGCCCGCGTGACAGGCTCTTCTGGGACCGGTGGGTGTGGATGCTCTTTGGACAAGCCAAGGACCCAAGAAGAAGATGGAACCATGGGACAGTAAGCCCCAGAGTCCAGCAGACCCAGAGAGCAAAGGTCCTCATCTTCCCCTTCGTGGTCACCTTTGGAAACTCAAGTCACAACCCAGGCCTCGCCTCGCCCCTGCGTGGCAATGGGCGTGGGACGGTGGGGAGCTGGGACATGGTCCTGGTCTCCCATGTGGCAGAGGGGACTGTGGAGGAGGCTCTCACTTCAGGCCACGGGCACACACGGTGCCCACCACATAGAAAGCCAAGCCACTAGAAAAAGTCGTGGGGATGACCCCACGTACACATGACATTCGTGACTAGTCGTAAGGGTGGAGTGGCATGGGCTACCAGACCTCCACTCCTCAGAGCCCACCAGCCCCCAACAAGGTGCCATGAGGCAGGGGCCTCCCAGAGGAGCCCGTCCCGCTCTCACCTGTGTGTATCTGTGCCATGGGGTCCTGCTCAGAGCCCAAGCTGTCGGTGGCAGGGGGCAGAGGTGGCGAGGAGCGGGGGCGTCCAGGGCCATCAGGGTCACTGCTGTCCAGATCCTGGTCGGCGTCCCTGTGCGGAGAGGGCGCCTCAGATGGCAGGGGCCTCCCCACGACCCCAGCCCCCCGCCCCCTGCTGGGAGCCAGCTGCACGTACGTGGCTCCTGGCGGGCCACACTTCCTCCGGCCCAGCCGTGTCTGCTGGGAGAAGTACTCGTAGCGCTCTGACTTCTTCCACAGGTAGTAGTACTCCACGCATTCGCCCACCGACCGTGTGCGCACCTGGGGGCGGTGCCACGTCACCTCGGCCCCTGGGCCCCGTGCCCACCGGCCCAGCCCCCTGCCTGTGGGACAGTGGGAACAGGCCTCCGCACCCACTGCTCTTAGACAGGGCGCCGACCCACCCTCAGCCTGCAGTACCCAGGCCCAGCCCGTCCTGGCTGCAGCACAGTGGTGCCCCGGTGAACGCCGTTGCACTGTGTGGGCCCTTTCTGCCCCAGGACCATGTGCCTGGCCCACATCCTTCACCCCAGGCTGCAAGCTCCCAAGGACAGTGGCATTGGCTGTCCCTGCCCCTCTAGGCCCAGCAGAGAGGAGGGAATGATGCCTAAGAGCCAGGAACAGAGCCCCTGCCAAGGACAGCACGACACAGCAAGCCACTCTCCCACTGGGCAGAGTCACTAACACTCAGAGGAAAGCAGCCTGCAGTCGCAGGATGCCGCTGAGGACTTGTGAGGGTTCATGACCCCAGGCACTGCTTATAATGCACTTGGGAACGCTGATGCACCTTACACACCAAGCACCCTAGGGGGAGGTGGGTGCGCCACCTGGGAAGGCCTCCTGTGGTTACGGGGGCATCCTCCCCCTGTGGAGGACTCCCCCCATAGCTGTTCACACAAAGGGCCTCCACCAGTTCCCGGGGAGGGTCTGGGGACCATCAGGGGTCAGGGTCACACTGAGACTGCCCCACCTTTTCAATGAGACCCCTTCCAATCCATCCTTCCTCGCCGGGGTCATTTTTGCTGCAAACAGGAAACGTACACAGCCAGAGAGGCCACAGCCATGACCAGGGCACAGAGGAAATAAAGGCAGTGTGCGCATGGCAGCATGCCCACGAGGCACTGATCTCAAAGGGTGGGTCGGCGCCGAGCGCAGTCCCATCCCTACAGCAGCAGCAGGGGTGCCTCAGTCACCCCCACCCTCCGGAGGAGACACCCTGCTCTTCTCCGGCTGCAAACCCATGAGGAGCGGGAAGTGGCCGAGGAGGGCGGTCCTGTGGGTGCAGGATCATCTCCGACAAGGCTGAGGAGGGGGGAGCCGTGAGACACAGGAAACAGGCTCCCCGGCAGAGCCACGGAGTGCATCCGGGCATACCTTGGGCCTGCAGGCCAGAGCGGCCAGGGCTCTGTGAGTCATCACTCAAGAAAGTATGGCCAGGGGCATCGCTATGGGATGTACAGAGACCAGCAGTGACCCGTGGCCAGGGGAGAGGGACCCAGGTCCAGGTAGGGCAGGGAGCCTGGCACTTGGCAAGCCTTTGGGTCATGAGCCTTTGCCACAGTGACAACAGGCCTGGGCTGTGTTTTGAGGGAACCAGGAAGCCCTACGAGCCTACGGCAGGGGTTGAGGGTGGGGCCCAGACTGGGGGTCATGCTGTGGACTGGCCCCAGGCACTGGGCCACAGCTGTCATCCAAGGGCGTGGGAAGGGGTGTGACAGACCACCAGGGTGATAAGATTGGCTTCGCTGTGAAAATGCACCTTCAGGCCAGTGCCACCCAAATGGGAGCCTTCTCCTTGGAAATGAAGATCGGCCAGCAGACACGACAGGACCCAGGACAAACACCAACAGGTGCAGCCAGCGAGGGGCTGCTCTGGGGCACCGTCCTCAGCTGCGGCAGCCTGCCTGTTGGCCTTGCGGCTCCCAGCCGGGGTGCACACACGCTCACCTTGTTCGCTTGGATCAGGTGGAAGTTCTTCCCATGCACTCGGAAGCCATGCTCAAAGTTCCGGCACTCCTCCTCGCCCCAGGCACAGAGGCCATCTGCACAGGGACAGCGGGCTCAGCAGGGGTGAGGCAGAGGTGAGGGAAGGGGCATGGGTGAGGCCAAGCAGGGGGCAGACAGGGAGCCTGGAATGCACTCACCTCGGATCACCTTCACGTTGAAACGCAGCCTCCTCAGGGCTTCCTCTGCATTGAAATTGCATTTCACCAGCTCGTACAGCGCCTGTGAGAGTCATGTGCACACTTGTCACTTGCTCACCCTAGAGCAACAGCAGGGGTGTGGGTCAGGGGCTTCCACACTACCAGGGCCCCCGCGACAAGCGGCTCCACCTGAACCCCTGCCATCGCGGGACCACACCATGCTGCCCATCTGGCTGGGGTTCATGACAGTTCCTGATCCCCGTTCCAGGGCAGCCTCTTGGGTCCCCACACCCCTGCAGGCCTGACCACCCCATTCCCCCAAGGTTTCCCCTCCTTCTCAGCGCTATAGCGCTACAGCCCACTGCCCCTGCGGCAGCCCCACCTGCTCACTGTCCCTCACAGCCTCTCCGTCTGGGAGCTGTGGCCCGGCCACCTCGTGCCACCTCCTCTTCACGGCCCGGTACAGGAATTCCTCCACCTCCCTCTCGGGGAGGATGCTGGGGTCCCAGAGCAGCTGGTCTTCATTCTCATAGACTGTGTAGGAATGGGGCCAGGTCAGTCATGGGAGCCTTGAGGGGCATGCACTCCCTCCCCTGCCTGTTTTCCCAAGCACCCGCCAGGGCAGGCCACCTCAGCACCCCATAGCACAGAGTCCTGGTTCTTTCGCCCTTCCAGGGCCTGATCTGGGCACCCACACACCACACGCAGGCTGTGAGGTCACCAGGCCAGGCTGCTCAGGGTAACTGAGTGGTGAGCTGCAGGGGACCCACAGGGCACGGACCCAGCCAGGGGGTCAGAGGCGGCCTCCTTGAGGCGGCGGCGATGGGCCTGCACTGCGGGGAGGGGAACCTCTGGGCGTGATCTCTGGGAGAGGGTCGTAGGTGACCGGTTCTAGGTGAGACCTGCATGAGGCTGAAGCTACGCATCCAGGAAAAGCAGAGGCCCGAGGGGTGAAGAACCTAGACTGGAGAGTGGCACAGGAACCAGGCGCCAGCGGGCTCGCTCAGGCAGGAGCTCCTGTGGCGGCCACAAGTGCGCTGACCATGGCCTCACAGGAGCCAAGAGTGTGCAGCTCTGAGGTGAGGAGGACCCTCTCCGCGGAGCCTCCCTGAGCGGGACACCATGCGAGTGCCGCACTCAGAACAACAGCTCCCTGTTGGGGAACTGGCCAGAGACCAACACGCCTGGCCAGTGCCGAGCACCTCAGGGCCAGTGGCCTCTCCAGGGACCAAAAGCTCCACAGGGCCTGCGGCCACCTCTCTCCACCTCCGCAGTCAACACTGGCTCCCAGCCTGGACCGCGGTGCTCAGCCCAGAGGAGAGCAGGCCCCCGTCTGGGAAGAAGAACACCCTCTGCGACTTTAACACTCTGTCCGCCTAGCATGTGAACCTGAGAGGAAAAGCATGCGAGGACAGGAGCCCGCCAATGGCTGCACGTGAGAGTGACCGAGCTGCTAGAGAGGCCAGAGCACACGGGACGCGGGCACGTCACAGCAGAGAGCCGGAGCCCGTACAGAAGGATCACACGCACATCCTAGGACTGGGGATGCAGTGTGTGAACCTAGGAGCCCGCTGGGCAGCTCTGACAGCAGCCTGGACAAACAAAAGACATGATTATCGAAGACAAAAAGAATTAAAAAAAGAGTAAAACAAAAGAACATGGAAATGAAGCTTCATAAGAACATACTTTAGGAAGTGTAAGATGGTCAAGCCAGCAGGATACGGACAAAGCAGGGGGCAGCAACATATTGAGGAGACAGTGACCACGAATTGTGCAGAACTGGTGAATGCCACGGAACCAGAGATTCAAGAAATCCAGGATAAATACATAGAAATACACACAGAGGCATATCAGAGTCAAAATGCCACAAAACAAAAAAAGGTTATAAGCAGGCAGGGGAAAAAGGAATAATGGTTTCATAGGAAACAGTAAGACAGGTTCTGACTTTTTAACAGAAATGACAGACACCAAAAGACAGTGGGATGGAATCAGTCAAGTGCTAAAAAAAAAAAAGCCTATAATTCTAGACATATATACCCATGAAAATATTCTCAGAAAAAAAGGAAAGCGAAATAAAGACTCTCAGGCAAACTATAGATCAAATAATTCATCAACGCATCAACACAAGACCAGCACAAGAAATGCCCAAAAGGAAGTTCTTCACACTGAAGGAAGGGGTCCCAAACGGACACATAAACAGACATCCACTGTTGCGAACCACAAAGCGGTGATCTTGTGAGACGTGACGTCTGGAAGCGACAGCACAAGGATAGGACAGAAGGGGGATGAGTCAAAACTGCTCTCAGGGTCCTCAATGGGGAGCTAGGATGCGTTGATTTAAAGTAACCTGATGGATCACTGAAAAGATATTAGAAAAATTAAAACTTACAAGCTAAACAAGGAGGAAACAGAATCAAACCACTTGGCTAATCAGAAAGAAGACAAGGAAATACAGAACTTGTGGAACACACAGTGGGACGTGGACTGACACCCAACTGTTTCATCATCTACGTGAAAAGTAAGGGTTCCAAATACAGACTAAATACTCCATTAAAAGACAAAAGACTTGGGAGACTTCAACACACCACTCACTCCAAAGCACAGATCCACCAGACAGAAAATAAGTAAGGACACAGAGGCCCTGAACAACACACTAGAACAGACGGACCTAACAGACATCTACAGAACTCTACACCCAAAAGCAACAGGATACACATTCTTCTCAAGTGCACATGGAACATTCCCCAGAATAGACCACATACTAGGCCACAAAAAGAGCCTCAGTAAATTCCAAACGATTGAAATCCTACCAACCAACTTTTCAGACCACAAAGGCATAAAACTAGAAATAAATTGTACAAAGAAAGCAAAAAGGCTCACAAACACATGGAGGCTTAACAACAGGCTCCTAAATAATCAATGGATCAACAACCAAATTAAAATGTAGATCCAGTAATATATGGAAACAAACGACAACAACAACACAAAGCCCCAACTACTGTGGGATACAGCAAAAGCAGTCTTGAGAGGAAAGTATATAGCAATCCAGGCATATTTAAAGAAGGAAGAACAATCCCAAATGAATGGTCTAATGTCACAATTACAGAAATTGGAAAAAGAAGACCAAATGAGGCCTAAGGTCAGCAGAAGGAGGGACATAATAAAGATCAGAGAAGAAATAAATAAAATTGAGAAGAATAAAACAAGAGCAAAAATAAATGAAACCAAGAGCTGGCTCTTTGAGAAAATAAACAAAATAGATAAGCCTCTTGCCAGACTTATTAAGAGGAAAAGAGAGTCAACACACATCAACAGAATCAGAAACGAGAAAGGAAATATCACGACGGACCCCACAGAAATGCAAAGAATTATTAGAGAGTACTATGAAAACCTATATGCTAACAGGATGGGAAACCTAGGAGAAATGGACAACTTCCTAGAAAAATACAACCTTCCAAGACTGACCCAGAAAGAAACAGAAAATCTAAACAGACCAATTACCAGCAACAAAACTGAAGCAATAATCAAAAAACTACCAAAGAACAAAACCCCCAGGCCAGATGGATTTACCTCAGAATTTTATCAGACATTCAGAGAAAACATAATACCCATTCTCTTTAAAGTTTGCCAAAAAATAGAAGAGGAGGGAATACTCCCAAACTCATTCTATGAAGCCAACATCACCCTAATACCAAAACCAGGCAAAGACCCCACCAAAAAAGAAAACTACAAATATCCCTGATGAACGTAGATGCAAAAATACTCAACAAAATATTAGCAAACCGAATTCAAAAATACATCAAAAGGATCATACACCAGGTGGGATTCATCCCAGGGATGCAAGGATGGTACAACATTCGAAAATCCATCAACATCATCCACCACATCAACAAAAAGAAAGACAAAAACCATGTGATCATCTCCATAGAGGCTGAAAAAGCTTTCGACAAAATTCAACATCCATTCATGATAAAAACTCTCAACAAAATGGGTATAGAGGGCAAATATCTCAACATAATAAAGGCCATATATGATAAACCCACAGCCAACATCATACTGAACAGCGAGAAGCTGAAAGCTTTTCCTCTGCGATCGGGAACAAGACAGGGAAGCCCACTCTCCCCACTGTTATTCAACATAGTACTGGAGGTCCTAGCCACGGCAATCAGAAAACACAAAGAAATATAAGGAATCCAGATTGGTGAAGAAGAAGTTAAACTGTCACTATTTGCAGATAACATGATATTGTACATAAAAAACCCTAAAGACTCCACTCCGAAACTACTAGAGCTAATATCGGAATTCAGCAAAGTTGCAGGATACAAAATTAACACACAGAAATCTGTGGCTTTCCTATACCCTAACGATAAACTAACAGAAAGAGAAATCAGAAGACAATTCCATTCACAATAGCATCAAAAAGAATAAAATACCTAGGAATAAACCTAACCAAGGAAGTGAAAGACCTATACTCTGACAACTACAAGACACTCTTAAGAGAAATTAAAGAGGACACTAACAAATGGAAACTCATCCCATGCTCTTGGCTAGGAAGAATTAATATCGTCAAAATGGCCATCCTGCCCAAAACCATATGCAGATTCGATGCAATCCCTATCAAACTACCAACAGCATTCATCAATGAACTGGAACAAATAGTTCAAAAATTCATATGGAAACACCAAAGACCCCGAATAGCTAAAGCAATCCTGAGAAGGAAGAATAAAGTGTGGGGGATCTCACTCCCCAACTTCAAGCTCTACTACAAAGCCGCAGTAATCAAGACAATTTGGTACTGGCACAAGAACAGACCCACAGACCAGTGGCACAAGAACAGAGACTCCAAACATTAACCCAAACATATATGGTCAACTAATATTCGATAAAGGAGCCATGGACATACAATGGGGAAATGACAGTCTCTTCAACAGATGGTGCTGGCAAAACTGGACAGCTACATGTAAGAGAATGAAACTGGATCACTGTCTAACCCCACACACAAAAGTAAATTCGAAATGGATCAGAGACTTGAATGTAAGTCATGAAACCATAAAACTCTTAGAAAAAAACATAGGCAAAAATCTCTTAGATATAAACATGAGTGACCTCTTCTTGAACATATCTCCCCGGGCAAGGGAAACAAAAGCAAAAATGAATAAATGGGACTATATCAAGCTGAAAAGCTTCTGTACAGCAAAGGACACAAAAAGGTATCCTACAGTATGGGAAAATATGTTCATAAATGACAGATCCGATAAAGGGTTGACATCCAAAATATATAAAGAGCTCATACACCTCAACAAACAAAAAGCAAATAATCCAATTAAAAAGTGGGCAGAGGAGCTGAATAGATAGTTCTCTAAAGAAGAAATTCAGATGGCCAACAGACACATGAAAAGATGCTCCACATCGCTTGTCATCAGAGAAATGCAAATTAAAACCACAATGAGATATCACCTCACACCAGTAAGGATCGCCACCATCCAAAAGACAAACAACAACAAATGTTGGCGAGGTTGTGGAGAAAGGGGAACCCTCCTACACTGCTGGCGGGAATGCAAATTAGTTCAACCATTGTGGAAAGCAGTATGGACGTTCCTCAAAATGCTCAAAATACAAATTCCATTTGACCCAGGAATTCCACTTCTAGGAATTTACCCCAAGAATGAAGCACTCCAGTTTGAAAAAGACAGATGCACCCCTATGTTTATCGCTGCACTATTTACAATAGCCAAGATATGGAAGCAACCTAAGTGTCCATCAGTAGATGAATGGATAAAGAAGATGTGGCGCATATACACAATGGAATATTACTCAGCTATAAGAAAAAAACAGATCCTACCATTCGCAACAACATGGATGGAGCTAGAAGGTATTATGCTCAGTGAAATAAGCCAGGCGCAGAAAGACAAGTACCAAATGATTTCACTCATATGTGGAGTATAAGAACAAAAGAAAACTGAAGGAACAAAACAGCAGCAGAAGCACAGAACCCAAGAATGGACTAACAGTTATCAAAGGGAAAGGGACTGGGGAGGACGGGTGGGAAGGGAGGGATAAGGGCGGGGAAAAAGAAAGGGGGCATTACGATTAGCATGTATAGTGGGGGGGGGGGGCACAGGGAGGGCTGCGCAACACAGAGAAGACAAGTACGGATTTTACAGCATCTTACTATGTTGATGGACAGTGACTGTGAACAGGTATGTGGGGGGGACTTGGTGAAGGAGGGAACCTAGTAAACATAATGTCCTTCATGTAATTGTAATTGTAGATTAATGATACCGAAATAAAATAAATAAAATGAATAAAGACAAAAGACACTCAGACTGCATAAAAAGTTAGATCCAAATATAAGTCATTTGCAGAGAATTCACTTCCAATAGGAGAAAAAAGACAAATTGTGCAACTGCCTGAGAGAGCAGCAAGCACACGGAGCGTCGGCCGCCAGACGACACAGCGGCCCTCGGGAGGGTCGGCTCAGGTCCCAGGCTGCTGTCACACCGGGTCTCTGACATGGCGGCGTCCGGCTGGGAGTCAGTGACAGAAGGATAACCGGAAAATCCCCAGTGTCGGGAACTAAACAGAAGGCTTCTAAGTAGCCCATGGGACAGAGAGGGTTCCAGGACGCAAACCAGAGAATGACAAATGCAAACAAAATGAGATCGAAGGAAGGAAATAAAGATAAAAGTGAGAACCAAACAGGTAGAGATCAGACAAAAGAGAAACATCAACGAGCTGAAAGTTAGATGCTCACAATGGGTAATAAAATCCACAACCTTGAGAACACTGAACAAGAGGGAACCAGAAAGGAGAAGACACAGACTTAACCAAGACCAGGGCTCCAAAGTGGTATCAGCACAGCTCCCAAGGACACTGAGGACAGAAGGTGCTATTACGGGCTTCTTGAAAATACAGGTGACAATGTAGGGGAACGTGAACAACTCCTCAAAAATGCACCTTGTCGAAACAGAAACACAAGCTCTGAACAGACATATATATATATTATGAAAAATGGATTTGCAATATAAAACGGTCCACAAAAATGAAGCTAAACCACAGGCACACACAGCTTCACTAAAGAACCCTTCCCAATACCTAAAGGAGAGACAGGAGGAGCGTCATGCAAACCTTAGAAAAGGCACTTGCAGCAGACGTGAGAAGAGCCTGAAGTACAGTGAGATGACAGGCTGGCACCCCTATGACACAGGCAAGCAAAGTCAAGCACGGATTTACCATGGTAGCCACATGCTCTCAAGGCGCCACAGACCCCAGATGCTGAGCGCTGAACCGCTGCTCCTGGAAAAGCACCGGCAGGTCCCTGGAGCTTCTGGTCGGAGCCTTCCCGCCCACTGACCAACACACAGCCTCACCACCGGAGTGCTTCTGCGAGGACCCTCATGGCACTCCACCTCTCTGCTCGCGCCTGAATAAAGCTCCTCAACGTGTTTTCTCCAAAAGGCACATGCAGCTTCCCTGTCCTTACTTCACCAGACAGCTACACATGAGGCCAGTTAAACATCAGAATTACCAACAAACACCATGAAGATGTGAAACACGAGTTTTGGAAAAGACATATTTATGGTGTGAAGGCCAAGAGGACAGGCAGGGCGCCTCCTCGCTCGAACTTGGCTGGGAGGCGCACACCACAACATAACTTTCCTGCCATTCTGCATGTCTGCAGGTCTAAGTGTTCACAAGAACAGCCCAAGAGGCAATTCTGGGGCTACAAATGAATTTTAGCCAGTATGAAGATTCAGATACCAGATACACAAATGAGACGGGCTGAACATGCGTGCAGGAGCGCGTGCGTGCACACACACACACACGGCCTGACTGAACATCTGTCAAAAGCACATACTACACTAACAGAATAAAAGGGAAAAAAAGGCCATCTCCATATGGGCAGAAATATGATAAAATTCAATACTCATTCATGGCAAAAACATCAGCTACTAAGAACAGAAGGAAACTTTCTCATCTGATAAAGAGCATCTGCAAAAATCTTACAGGCAACATCAGACTCCATGGGAAAATGCTGAACGCCCTCCCCACGTCTGCGGACAGGACCGTCCATCACCACCTCTCTTCGCATCAACCCCAGGTCTTCCCAGTGCAGGAAGGCCAGCAAAAGCAATAAAAGTTACAAAGAATGAGGAATAAAATAAAGCTATCATTCACCGATGAATGATTTAAACAAAAAAAATTCAAAAATCAGCAAAATACTAAAATTAGTAAGTGAATTTTGCAAAGTCAATGTGCACAAAATCAATTGAAATATAAATATTCCACTTCAACAGGCAAAAATCAGGTAGTAAATGAAATGTTACGTTACATCCCTTACAGTTATGCCAACAGGAGAACAAGCACACACAGGACCCCTACACAGAAAGCTGCCAGGCTGGAGACTTACAGACCTAAACACAGAGGTGGACCATTCCACGGCCAAAGCATCCAACTGTTAATGGATCAACTCTCCTCAAATAATCTAAAGATTCAATGCAACGCTAATCAAAACCCTAGCAGGCACTTCTCAAGGCATGTGATGACTTAATTAAAACCTTAGATGGTGCAGTGAAACTTGTGACGTTGGAAGACTTGCATCATGTCAGACTTACTTCAAAGCTGCAGTAATTAGGATGCGTGGAAATGACCCAGGAGCAGAGGTTAATGGAACAGCAGCCCAAGCAAGACATCTGCATCGTGGACACTTGGCTTCTGCCAAAGGCACCACCCTGGCAGACCAGTGGGGAAGAAGGGCCTCTCAACAGGTAGCATGGAAGCAAAACGAACCTGGACACGCACTTCCGACCACACACCAAAAAGCAGACCAACTGAGATCACAACCACACGGTGACGGGGAGAGTGAGGGCGGCCATTTTCGGCACCTGCAGAATCCTTGACCAGCACACACACGCATGGCTTAAACACGAGTAGCTAAGTTGGACTTCAAGACACCGAAGATGGAGAAAGTATCTGCAGTGCATGTGGCCAACCAGCACCCAGAACAGAAAGGGCCCCCAGGTAAGAGAGACACAAGCGCTCTAGAACTGGGGAAAAGCCTCCGGCACGGCACACCACAAACAACATCCTGATGGCCAGTGTACATACTAGTACTCATCACAGAAATGCCAATGAAAGGCGGGCGAGACACCACACCACCCACTGCCAAGGCACCTCCAGAGCTGCGGAGGGCGTGCACCACCAGAACCTCACATGCTGCTGGGAGGAACCCTCTGAGCAGCTGCTATGGACCCAAGCACAGGCATCCCATACGACTCAGCCACCTGCCCAGGACCCAGTCTGCAGGTCCACGGGAAGACACGAGTACATTCATGACCACAAGTAGAAGCAAGCACCCCGTGGGTCCCCCGCAGAGATCAGCCAGTACAGCGTGCAGGCACCACATGTGCAGGGACCTGAGCTCACAGGTGTCCTGCGGCAGGTGGCCAGCTTCCACCCCGAGGGACCAAGGGCTGGCTGTTCCCTGTGGGGCAGGCCTAGAGGACAGAGAGGGTGGGACGACAGGCTCCGAGGCTGAGTCCTCCCAGGCTGAAGCCAAGGCATGGGCACCAAGGCCGTCTTCTGGGTCAGGGTCCTGGCGTGTCGTCACACCCAGAGAGTCCCTGCTGCCGTCCCGACCCAGCCAGGCCACGCTTTCCTGTCTCCCATCCTTTGCCACCGAACCCACAGCCCACCCTCCAGCCCCGGAAGGCCTTTATCTCTTTACTGAAGGTCCCTGTCTCCCCTGTCTGTCCCATCCCACCCTGATCCCAGCTACTGAATCATCTCAGATGGGCCACGAGTGCCAGCCCATACCCTACAGAGGCTTTGGGACAAGAAAAATATGACCCAAGTTAACAGGCAGGTGACTTCACATCCCATTTTCTTCCCCTATACACAGAGATAACCATTCCTATTTCAAAGAACAGAGCCCAGCTGTCCACTCCAGTAGAACAGGGCAGAGGGACACCAGCCGCTGGGGGACATCAGAGACGAGACCTGGACAGGGTGAGGCAGTGACCTGTAGGCTGAGTGTGGAGGAGAGAAACCAGGCGGAGAGGGAGAGGGACCAAGCGGATGGAACCAAGGGCAGGGCACAGGCTGCCAAATGCCCAAGGTGGCGGGACCACTGAGCATCAGGATGGACGTCAGCTGAGCTGCCTTGGCCACAGGGGCAACAGTCTCCCCACTTCCTCTCCCACCGGCCTCGGCCCACTGAGTACCCTGCAAACTCAGGGTGGCACAGGGCGGGCACCTGCCCTGTCCTGCCCCCACGTTCCCCGAGGACTAGGGAACTGGCTCTGGCTAGACAAGCAGCAAGTTCCTTCCTGGCGGGTGTGGGGTTTCATGTCTTTGCTCCCCCATCACCAGGCCCCACTTACTCTTCTCACTGTGGCGGTTCAAGTGCAGGTGGCTGAGGTCAGCTTGGAACTGAGGCCCAACCATGATCTCCTGCAAAGGAAAAGGCCCGGAGGAGTTAGGGCAGACAGGAGGCCCGGCTGTGCGGTGCTGACGTGGGCGCTGAGCTGCCACACACACAGCCCCAGGCTGCCTCAGTCCGTGCGACCTGCCCGAAGACACCAAGCCCTGCAGCCCCAAGAGGCCTGGGTGTGGGTGTGACTGGCTGACTGCACCCACTCACCCATCTGTCCAGGGGAGGCAGTGGGGTCCAGAGCCCCCAGGACAGGACCCCAGGGCCACGGCAGCAGAAGCAGCACATTGCCAGGTCCCAAGTCCACAGTCAGTGGCCGGCTCACCTCTCGGGAGCTCCGCACTCAGCCTCCCCAGATGGGCAGAGGCCAGTGTGGAGTGTCCCATGGGGTAAGAGCCATGTACCTTCTTACACTTGTTGGCAGGAAGAGGGTCCTCCGTGTCTGATGAGGTGGAGGAGCCAGGCTCTTTGTCTGCGTCAGCCAGGAGGCAGGCTTTGGGGACAGGGGAGCAGGTGAGGCACATCCATGACACCAGGCAGCCCACCCAACCCAGGGCCCAGGGTCTCCACTGCCTGCAGCCTGTCCCCTATTCTCCAGCCACCTGACCCTCAAAGGCTGTGCCCCTCAAGAGACCCTGACCAGGTGACAGTGCACCATAGGAGTGGGAATAGGGATGCCAGAAGCCTCCCTCTGCTGGGGTTGCTAAGCCGCCAGGCCCTGAGCCCAGCACCTCATGCTGAAGGGCCTCACAGGCCACGGAGGCAGGCAGAACTGAGGAGAGGCAGACCTTAGGACACTGCCCAGACCTGATGGTCTTGCGGCTACAGGAACCAACACATTCCCTCCTTGTCCAAGGGAAGTTACTCAGCTCACAGGCCAGGGCAGGGAAGACGGGAACCCCAGGGCACCCCCAGGGTAACAGACACCTGTGCATGAGCTCCCTGACAGCAGCCCGGGGCCCCTCTGTCTGCACCACCAGAGCCTTGCCCCACCGGTCCAAGTAGAGGAATGGGTGGGACACCTACATTCACTCTGGCTAGGAAAAAGGTCGGAGGCCTCATGGGAGGTCACAGACGGGGTAAGGTCGTCGGCCGAGGACTGTGTCTCTTCCTCTTCTTCCCCTGAAAGCAAATCCTTCGCTATTTGTTCCTTTTAACAAGAAAGTAAAGAACATTTTTGCAGCGTGTTTTAACAATCTCAAAATAACATGACACTGATGGTACTAACGCAATGAGCCTCCCTCTGGGAGCACCCTGAGCCTCAGGTGGGGTGGTTCTTCCCACTCTGCAGATGGAGAGAACAGGCGCAGGCCAGGCCAGGCCAGCCAGGGATGCTGGCATCAACTGCATGCGGCCCCCCAGCCCATGCCCTGCATCTGGAAAGGGACACCGCCCACACCCAGAGCTGGGGCATCAGAGCCCGGTCACTTTCTCCACTTGGGCACCTGGTTGTCAGCTGCAGGAATCAAGCCCTCCCTCCTGACTCCCACCCTGGACTCGGTCAGGGGACTGAGTAACTGGCTCTGCTCACCTCCGTCCAGCTGCAGCTCTCCTGGCCAGTCTCCATCAGCCTCCCTCCAGCCTGTGGGCAGGGTGCCTCTGCCCCCGCCCCCTCCCTGGGCCTCTCTAAGCCTGAGGAGGAAAGCGGGGCCCCGAGGGGACGGACCAGCTGCACGCTCTGCTTGCCCTCCCCACTCCGTGTCTGCGGTCCCCGAGTCCTCCCAGCCATTCCGGGAAGAGCCCCTCACCTTGTCCAGGGTCATGTCCAGGAGGTGGGCTGCGGGGCCGCTGCCTTCACTCTCCCGCTCCGAGATGGGGTCTGAGGGCTCATAGCCGTACAGGGCGAGCAGCTCATCAAGGGGCATGTCCCTGCTCTGAAGGGAAGGCTCTGTCAGGCAAGGCTGCTCTGGGGGTCTGTTCCCCCTCCTGCAGCTGAGCCCTGTCACCCACCCAACGGGGACTGCTCAGTCACATCCCAGCTCTCCCCAGCCGGGCCCCAGGCCTGGTCCTTTATCCAGGGACTCCCTTGCAACCCAGGAATGGCACAGACGCAGGGCTGCACCTGAGCCCCAAGGGGCTCACCGTTTGCCTTAAGTCAGAGCCTGAAGGGTGCAGCCAGCACCGGCCTGGTGGTGCCGCAGCAGAAGGAGGTGCACACACCACCACCAGCAGTGCTACAGGAGAGTGCTCGCTGGACGTGGCTGTGGAATCCACGCCGCTCTGCTCTGCTTTCACAAAGCTTCCACTCGCTCTCTTTTGCGGTAGCAACGAAGTATACCCACAACTACCTGAGAAGGTTGTTAAACACGCTTCCCTTTTCCAAGAATGCATCTATGAGGCTGAATTTGTGTTCAACCAAAAGAATGCACCATGACAGATTAAGATCTGTTTAAAAGGCAACAGCTGGAGTCTCATATCTGCTTCTACACTTAAGAGATTTGGGCAAATTTCACTGTTTTCCCTAATGTTTTTTTTTGGTCCGGAGAACTGTTACTTTTTCACTTTCATAAACATGTATTATTTCCATTAATACTGGATTTACTGTATAAGCTACATAAACAAAGCTCCTTGAGATTCTCAATAATATTGAAGAGCATAAATGGGGCTCTGAGGCCACAAGTCTGCAAGGAGGGTGTTAAGCTAACTGCCCCATCTGGAGCCTCGGGCCTGAGGCAGGACCACACCAGGGCCAGGGTCTCAGCCAGGCGCTGCCCGGTGTTTGTCAGCCACGTGCAGGCAGTGCTGGTCACTGCAGCACCTGGGCAGCACAGACACTAATTGGCCAGATGAAGAACCGTGTAGCTTGCCCAGGTGGGCTCCACCCACACAGGGGACAGGGGACCGGCTCAGCCTGGTACCTGGGACATGAACTCCTTCTCCAGCTCCTCCTCGGACTTCTCTGGGCCTCCCTCGGCCTCCTCCCGCACGCCGTAGCTCTGCGACAGGATCTCTGCGAGGTGGAACTGGTGGTCCGCAGAGCCCATGGACACCACTGTGGAGGAGGCGCCAGCCCACATGAGCTCCTCAAGCCCGCCCCCATCATCGCTGAGCCTGCAGACGCCTGGGGCAGAGGAGCAACCGTGGCCCAGCTATCACTAGGGATGAGGCCTTAGCACACAGACGTGTGTGCATGCGTACATGTTCCGCTATGTGCGTGAGACTGTGTGCATGTGTACAGGCAAGCACACATGCATGCCAGTGGTCACCTCTGTCAGTACACATGTGGAACCTCCCAGAAGAATGACTCCTGACCAAACAGCACACACAGATTCTGGGAATCTGGCGGAAGTGTTCTCCTGGGGGGTTGCTTGCTCTTTCTGACCAGACACCTGCAAGGGTTTGGGAGAGACCAAGTGGACTACGAAGAAATGAGCACCCGTAAGCCAGGATGGGAAGAAGCAGACAGACTTGACAGAGCTGGGTCCCTGCCCGATCAGAGCAGCTCCTGAAATGCAGGTGTGATGCTGTGCGCCGACCTCTGTGAGTTTCCACAGGAATGCACAGGGCAGGGGGGACGCTCATGGGCAGCACGCCGTAGGCCCCCAGTGCCAATCCCTTTTCCTACCACTCAGTGTCAACTGTACAGCCCAGCAGGTGGTGGAGGGTACCACATTTTGGGGTTTCCCAACAGAACCAGGTTGTGTTCTCTGCTGTCTCTGCATGACCGGTCTTCAATAAGTTAAAGTGTACAAAAAACAAACAAAAAAGGACATAGCTAGGGAGCAGCGCCCCCAAACCAGAGAGCAGTGACTCCCCAAGGTGGGTGCAAAACTTGTGGCAACAGCGGGTGGAGCTGCAGGAGGCCAAACAGGAGGGGCAAGAGGCCAGCACAGAGTATGTGGAAGCCACCCAGGGATGGTGCCCACGCAGCACCAAAGCGCCCAGTTTTCCTTCAGCAAGTTACCCAGCCCACAGTCCTGACTAACGTGCCTGTTGGGCGAGGCAAAACCGGCCTTGAGGGAGGAGTTCTGATCTCCTCCTGGACTTCCCAGCCTCCGCTAGAGAAGGGGGAAACCCACATACCCCTGCCCTGGACTCTGGGAGCCGGTGCACAGTCTCTGGCTCTCCCAGGTGGTGGAGATTCTGTCTCTCACAATCACTTAGACCCTGGCAGCCTTGGGCAGGAGGAAGGGATGGGCAGGTACCTGCTGTCTGCACGCTGGGCTGCCCGGGCCCCAGATGGTGAGTGAGACAGGTGGCCACGCCAGGACTCCGCCTCTCCAGTGAGGAGGCCTGTGAAGGAAGACAGGCAGTGAGCTCACCTGGCCCAGACCTGCTGGCAGACATGGGGGCAAGGCACCTAAGAGTAGGTACAGGTCAGAGCCTGGCTCCCCAGCGACCTTGGGAAGTTGCCTCATCTGGAGGAATCTCAGTTGCTTCCAGGCAGAAACGGACAGATTCCAAAAATCACATGGAAACGCAAGGAACCCGGATTACCCAAATAATCTTGTAATAGAAGAATACATCCTTATTTGAAAATTACTACAAAGCTCAGTAATCAAAACAGTGTGGCACTGACACAGAAGGCTAGACATTTAGACCTGGAACAGATTTGAGAATACAGATATAAAACCACACATTCATAGCCAACTGAATTCTGACTAAAGTGACAAAATAATTCAACGGAGAATCGTCAGTCAACACATAATGCTGGGACACCTGCACACCCAACACCACAGACAGCTTAACTCAGCATGGATGGAAGGCCTCAAACATGAGCTAAAGCTATACAACTCACAGAAAACCGGGATAAACCTTCATTACCTTGGACTGGCTAATGGCTTCTCAGGTAAGACTCCAAAAGCATACACAACAAGAAAAAAAAGATACACTGGACTCATCAAAGTAAAAAACTTCTGTCCTTCAAAGAACATTATCAAGATACTGAAAAGATAACTCACAGAATGGGAAACAATATTTGCGAATTATATGACAGGAAAGGGACTTGTACCTAGAATATAGAAAAAAAGTTCTTACTACTCAATAAAAAGATAAACAACCCAATTTAGAAATGGACAAAGATTCTAAATAGATATTTTCCCAAAGAGATACACAAACGGCCAATAAGCACAGGAAAAAATACTCAACATGAGGGGAAAGCAAGTCAAAACCACAGTAAGACACCCCTTCATCAACACAGAAAGGCTATGATTAGGGGCAGATCACACAAGGGGCACCTCACAGAACCAAGCGCCGGCAGAATGCAGACACCCAGGCACAGACGTCGGCTGGAGCTCCAGCTTTGGAAGACAGTCCAGCAGCTCCTCCAAAAGTTAGACGGTGTCAGCACATGACCCAGCCATTTCACTCCTGGGTATATGTGGAAGGGGTTCTGATTACGCCACCCCAAAACACACTGCTCCAACATATGGAGCTGAAGGCAACTAGGGAAAGAAGACACAGGATGAGCTCTGCCCCCAGGAGCTTCAGAGCAGAACATAAACCCCTGCAAGGGTGCCTCCCCCTTCCCGGACCAAGAAGGTATGGCCACCTCACCCCTGTAGACGAGATGGCACCCAAATCAGCACAAACAGACCTTACCAACTGGCTTGATCTCCCACTAGCTCCCCAGGGATCTCCTCCCCATGACCTGTTGCCCTAAACAACCCACAGGCCTCCCGGGCCAGTCACTCCTCTAGATTTACTGTCCTTTCATTAAGATGCTGTAGAAGCCCAAGCCCTGACCACCCTTTGGGTCCCTCATGGCCAAGGGCTCCTGGGTACTGTGCATCAGCTGCTCGTCTCTCTCATTAGTCTGTCTTTTGTCATCTAAATCACAGGGCCCCAGCTGAAGACCCCAGGACAGAAGGTGCAAAGTCAGGCTTCACCTCCCCAACAATACCCAACAGGAAAGAAAACATACCCCTACACTGAAACTGAATGTTGAGTGTTCATATGATTACGCACAATATCCAAATGTGGGAGGACCTGAGTGTTTGTCAGCTGACGAACAGACAAACCAAAATTTAAAAAATTGGATGGTATTCAGCCAAAAAAAAAGGAATGGGGCCCTGCCAAGCACTCCACGTGGACGGGCCCCGAACCCACCGTGGTCAGTGAGCACGGCCAGACCCAGAAGGCCACACAGAGTGTGACCCATTTCTGTGACACATCCCCAACAGGCGGATCCACAGACAGAGAGTGGGCCTAGGAGTACAAGGGGCTGGGTAGGGACAGGGGGTGACTAAGAAGTGCAAGGCTTCTTTGGGGGTGATGGAAGAAGCTAAAATCACTGGTGACGGTAACACAACTATGAATATACCAGCCATCACTGAATTGTGCACATTAAAATTAAAATAAATGCATTGTATGGTATGTGAATCCTACCCCAGTAAAGCTGCTTGCAAAAAAAAAGAATATTTAATGAAGTTTAACAACTTAGAAACTAGTTTGCTATGAATTTCCCCACTGACTTTCTCACTGGGTCCTCAAGAAGACCTGACAAGGTTGTGGAATCATCCTCTTAATGAGAAATAAGGGCCTCAAAGCTCAGAGAGGTCAAGTCATTACCAAAGTCCACACAGCAACTTAGGTGATATAACCACAGGACAGAAGGTGCAAAGTCAGGCTTCACCTCCTGGAGACGAGATGGCACCCGAACCTTCACAAACAGACCTCACCAACTAGCCTGATCTCCCAGTAGCTCCCCAGGGATCTCCTCCCCATGACCTGTTGCCCTTAACAACCCACAGGCCTCCCGGGCCAGTCACAAACTCAGGCTGTGTGACTCAGAGCCCCTTTACAGACCCACCGCTGCATGGAGCATAAATGATGGTACAGGAATGTACAGTACAGCCATGAGCACTGGAGTAACGCAGGCAGAAGCTGGCAAGGACCAGAGATGAGAAGCATGAAGCCCACTGGGGAAAGGGCCCCATGTTCCCTGGGAGGAAGTGCGGCGCAGGTGGCCTCTGCCGGGAGCACCTCAAGTTTTAAGTTGGAAGTGTCACCACCCAAGCTTTAGCCCCATGATGGCAGAGGCGATAACACAGAGATGTGGGGGGAAGGAGTCAGCAGGAAGCAGGGACTGGAGGCAGGCAAGGAGCACAGAGCACCTGGCAGCCTCGGGGCATCTCACAGAGCCCACGGCCTGGCAGAGGCAACCTCACCTTCCTTCCAGGAAACAGCATGCTGCCATGAGCTTGCAGGCCACCTGCACAGCCACTCACAAGCGTGGCCATGGTGCCAGCACCCTCTGATGCTCTAGTACACCAGTATCCCACCAGCCTCCCAAGCTGGCTCCCTTCCCACCTTCAGGGCTGGCTTTCTGTCTCTTGCCACCAAGAGCCCAGAGGAGTAGGGAAAAAGAGAGGCTGGAGTCAGGACGGCTCCTCTCCCAAGGGAGCAGCTCTCTGCCACACCCCTCTCTCCTGAGGCACGGCCTCAGGTGCGATGGTCTGAGGTCCCTGTCAGGGCCTGGGAGGACCTGGCCCTTATCCGACTTGCCCTTTGACACAGGGGCTCTGGCAGAGAGGACAAGAGAGCAGCAGCTGGGAACGGCAGAAATCGGGAGGCAGCCTCTTCTGGAGGGATCCCAGCAGCCTGCAGCCATAGGACCCCAGGTTCCTTTCCAGGTGACTCCCAGTCACCCAGAGTCTCCAAGGAATAGACTGCGTGGACGCCCTCCCAATCCCTGAGCCATCATCCGGCCTGCAGACAGAGCCCCCTCTCAGTGGTGGGACACCCAGGGTTCCTACTTCCTCCTCCAGAGCCCAGGCCCTCCACCTGGTGAGGTGGAGGAAGAGGAAGGACGGGGAGTGGGCTCACGGTGCCCAGGGTAAACACAGTCGGGGTGGGGAAGAGAAGGAAGGCCAACCACATTCCGAGAGAGCCGCACAGACCTGGTGGAGGAGCCAGTGCTCAGCAGCAGCAGGTGGTACCCCATCCATGCCAGGAGGCCCTGTCGCTCGAATGCAGAGCACAGAGCGGCCTTCCTGAAGGGCAGCCCCAGGCCTGGCCTGAAATGGTGCTGCACTGTGCAGCCCAGCCACACGCTCCCCTGGGGTGATGCTGACACGCCTCCCTTCCAGAGGGGCGTTCTGCACCCCTCCCTGTGCACCTGGCTGGACCTGGGGCTGTGATGGAAGTCCACATGACTTACAAGGCAAAGCGGTTTCCACCTGGAGTCTTTTGAGACAGTCACTCCTAGAACCCAGCCGCCGTGCTGGGAGGAAGCCCAAGCCACAGAGAGGACATAGATAGTGTCCCTGCCAGCACCAACAGCCACACACTTTCCCCACCGGGGTTGGGCCCAGCCCAGCCACGCACCTATGGCACCACATGGGACCCCGAGAGAACACCACCAGTCGACCATCAGTGCCGTGGTAGGTAACAAGACAATACCTATAGTTCTGGGAAACGTTTTCAAGGAGTCATTTCACAGCACTAGTTAACCAAGCACTTCCCTCCACCCAGCTCAGGGGTCCATCTCCACTGAATGCCCCTGCATGGCAGGCCTCCACCCCATCGTGTCCACCGAGCACCTACTGAGAGGGCACAGCAGCTGGGCCTGGGTGCGCTGCAGTCAGCCCAGAAACAGGTTCCACCCGTCTCCACCCACACGAGCTACCAGTCTAGTTGGGACACAGAAAACAGACATGTGGGCATGCACAGTAGTGAGGAGATGAGGGGAGATAGGCAGGAGGGAAACAGTGCAATCCGGGAGGACCTCCGAGGTCGCCTCAGGATGGGGCCTGCTGGGTGATGGAAGCACCATGGCAACCGAGTCCCTCGAAGGAAGCAGAGGACACAAAGGAATCCGCAGGGAGCACAGGGGCCAGAGTTGGGGCGGGGTAGATCCTCAGGGACCACACCACTGGGCGGGGGTCATGGAAGGAGACACACTTTATCCTAGTGACAGCAAACAGCCAAGGAGACTTCAAACACAAGATGCAGATGGTGTACTTAGGTTTTTCAAAGATAAATCTGCTATCAGTGAGAAAAACAGCATGAAGAACCCCATCTCCTCTCATGATGCTCATGGCTGCTGAGGTGACACCAAAACCCAGGCAGCCGACGCGGGGAGCAGCCTACCCCTGGCTTACAAACCCCCACGTCCATCTGTTAGCTCGCTTTATTTGGTAAGATTCGGCTTCTCTGTACGAGATTTTGGGAGACTTTTTGGCTCTTCCCATTTCAAAGATAAGGAAACCAATGCTCTGAGGTGCTCAGTGACCTGCCTGATGTCACACGGAACAGGTCTCACTGGAACCTCTGGGGGGATGCAACAGGTCTGGCCACGGCTCACCATGTGCGCATCTGCACACTTGTTGATCCTTTACTGGCCAGCCTCTCTGACCAGACTCTACACCCTTTAGCACAGGCACACTCACAGCCAGACCCTCAGGGCCTCACATGGAGCCAGGCACGTAGGGGACCTCACACACAGGGTTTCTCCAAGCAAACAAACTCAGATTCACTGAACTGAGTACCACCTCAAACTGTAAACAGGGGCACCCAGGGCACTGGCTGCCATAAGGGTTCCAGGGGCTTGGCACTGGGCAGGCAGAGTCAGTGGCCAAACCCAGCAGGTCCTAGAGGAGGCTGACTGGGGAGTCTGTCCAAGACACCCCCAACACACAGCTCCCTGCCAGGCCAAGAATGCTGCCCAAATGGCCCCTGGTGCCCTGGAAAAACGCCACCCCTGCCCCTGAGCCAGGCACACACAAAAACACACACATTTGACCACCACATCCCTGCTGAGCCATCGGGAGACCTGGCTGCTGCCTCTGACCCTGGAGGCCAGCCACTGCCCCCATGAGACCTCAGTCCCCTAAATGCTCCCTAAGGAAGAACTCTCTAAGAACCAGCTACTGAGGTCTGTCCCTGCACCCTGACGCCCACACCTCTTCAGCACAAATGCAGGGCCTGTCACTGCCCCTGAGGTCACTGGTGGGAAAGACCTGACAGTTCTGCCCTAGACAACACCTCCCCATGTTGTGCTAAGACATGAACACCAATGTGGCCCCATGACCAGGCCAAACATCCCATAAACCTGCCGTGTTTCATTGGGTGGCACCTCCTCCCCTCTGGCCCTCAGCGTCCCCCCACTTGATGAAGGGCCACTTGCTGAGTCTGTGGACTTGTTTGGTGTCGGCTGTAACTTCTGCATCCCCAGACTGAACCAGCATGTTCCCAACAGGTGCATTATCTCATTTCATCCTCACTAGGGCCCTGAAGGATGAGCACAAGTCCCACTGTCTTACCCAACATTCCAAAGTAAAAAAAAAGTCAGTTTCTCATCCCTGCTTTGACCTGACAGGAAACTCTGGTGTCTTTTTATCCCAGTCGGTCCTAGGTGAGTTTGATCAAGCATCACAGCTCCAAACCCCACAGATCCTCAAATGGGGTCAACTCCTACTGCCCACATATATCTGGCCCCTTTGGGCCTGTTCGGAAAGAGAAAGGAGACCCCAAGAAGCAAGTTCAAGCCGCCGATCAAGGCTGGTCTTACTGTCTGCGCCGGGGCAGCGCAGGACGGGCCCCCGGTCGGAGTTCGAATCACGCCCCGGACCCGGCGGGAGGGCGACTCGCGGTGCCCAGGCCCCGGAGCTCGAGGGCGGGCCGCGCTGCTGAGTCCCACCCGGGTACCGAAGCGGCTCGGCCGAGAGCGCACTCGGCAAAGTTGGCAATGCAGGGGAGGGCGGCTGCATGCCGCCGGGCCGGGAGACCCGGGAACAGGGAACACCGGGCGCGGGCCAGGAACCGGGCCGACAACTGGGCGCGCCTCCCTGCTCACCCGCCCGCCCCTCCCACTCCGTGCCCCCAACCCCCTGCGCCCGCACATGCGCGTTGCAGCCCGCGATGTGGCAGCCGGTGGGGGGGCCCGGGGGCGGCTGCCGACGGAGCCCCGCGCAAGTCGGGTTTCGACGGGCGCGGCGCACCGGGCCCGGCCTCAGAGCCGCAGGGCAGGGTCTCGGCGCCAGGGACCGCGACGGGGCCGAGGTCCGGTGGCGGGGGCGCGGGCGCACAGGGGCGGGGGGACCTGCTCCCCCGGCCAGCTCACTCACCTCCGCCATGGCCGTATGTGCGCGGGAGGCGGTGGCCGCTCGGGGATCCCCGGATGCGAGGTCGCGCGCTCATTGGCTGCTGCGTCCTGGAAGGCGGGAGGACAGGGGCGGGGCCTGAGGGGGCGGGGCGGGAGCGGGCTGTGCGTAGTAGGTGCGCAGACGAGATGCGCGGAGGTGGTTCGCGCAAAGGATGCGCGGACCGAATGCAAGCCCGGCGATGCGCAGTAGAAGGACGCGGACGGCGGTGCACAGACTGGGTACGCAGACCGGGTGCATGGACGGAATGTGAGGACCGGGGTGCGCACGGGAAGGTGAGGGCGTGGGGAGTGTGTCTGGGGTTTCGTCTGGATGGTGGCCTGGGAGGTGGGGGTGCCAGTAATAAAAAAGAATTCCTGATGCCCACACATGCGAAGGGAACAGATCCCGTCTTCTACATTAAAACTGGGGATAATACTATTGAGCCGCAAGTTATATAGATGAGGAAACCGAGGCCCGCAGGGCTAGGCTGCCCGATGGCGCATGAGGAGCTGGGAACGCGCGTGGGGCAGGTCCTTCCAGAGACCCCGCACTCGTGCGTCGGTGCCCTGACGAGCTGGGGACAGACCGCCCCTCTTGAGGCTCTGAGGTCCGTGGTCATTTGTAGTTCATGGATTAGATATTGAGGCGGGTCTGCACGAGTCTGACTGTGGCATCCCCATCCACAGGGTACCTCCCGGTTCACCAACCTCCCAGAACAGTCATAGCTGCATAGAAGGGCTCATCGGGGACTCTGGGCCTGGGGTGGAAGGGGGTGACTGCAAAGCAAAGCCAGGGACTCTTGGGGAGACATCGATGTCATAATCCTCATTGCAGTGATGCCAGCACAACTTTGTGCTCGTGTCAACACTGGTAAAGCCATACCCAAGATGGCGAAAATGTTACCGTCTACTGTATCTCAATAAAGCCAAGCACATTTGCGACATGCAGCATGTAATCACATGCTTTATTAACTCATCAAATGACAAGATAGTTTAAATAAAATAAATTTTATTTTTTAAAGATATGTTAGTGTGAAGCTTGTTTTTTCTTGGCTTGAATAAGAACATTAAAATGTGAGGTGATCTTTGACAAGAGAACATGCATATCATTTTGGATATTTGACTTAAGATTTTGGTTCTCTTTAGTTTTGAAGGTTACTAAGGGTGAAAACCCCAACTGAACTTCCCCTTTTTTGTATTAATACCAGCTACAGTGCAGTCTGCCTCGTCAAGTCAACCTTTATGATCTCCAATCTGCATTAGTTTCCTCTTGCTGCTGTCACAAATCCAGTTGCTAAAAACAACACACATTATCTGGAGTCAAGCAGTTTCACTGGGTGGAAATCAAGGCGTCAGCAGAGCCTGTGCCCTCTGAGGGGTGAATGTGCTTCCATCCAGAGCTGCACCCCATCTTGACGGCCAGAGCACATCTTGCTTTGGTGGTATAGTACCCTCTTCAGAGGCCAAATTTCCCCCTGCCTCCCTCTTACAGGGGCAGAGACCCACCCACGTATTCCAGTATGTTCTTTCTCAAAATCTTTAATCCCATCTTCAAAGTCCCTTTTGCCATATAAATTAGCACATTCAGAGATTTCCAGAACTGGGACATGGACATCTTTGAGGCTGTCACTCTGTGGACTGCATAATCCAGTCTGCCTGATTGAACAGGCATTGGAGTCTTGGTCGGTCCACTCGTGTTCCTCCTTACGACTGCCTCCTCCAAGGCCTTCCAGCTGCTCCCACTACACTCACCAGAACAACAGGGTCAGCAATTCCATCTGTTCATTCAACAAGTCATCGTCTCCCTCCAGCCTTCAGGAAACATTCACTCCATCATTGCCACATGCTCCAAGTTAGGGGCCCATCCTCCCCAATGTCACACCACTGAATCATTCAAGGGTATGAGGATGGGGTATCTTTTTAACCCTTTTCTTCTGAATACCTATCTAGATCTGTACCCACAACTAGTCAGTAAGTGTCTCCCTTAAGGTATTGAATTAATTCATTTCCTTGGAGTGCTTAAAGTCTGGTAATAAGTCTGGATTCTGACTCATGGCTCGGGACCTAACATTTGGTAGGCTCTGAGGAGCTGGCCTACCACAGTCAGCATGCCACAGCTTCTGGACAAGTGGTCTGGAAGCAGACCAGCGAGAGCCAGCGAAATACAAGGCTTTGTCTGGGTTTCAGAGACAGAAAGGATATCTCTCCTGTGGTGGTCAGCTGCATAACCACTCCCAAAGACACCCACATTCCAGTGCAGGACCTGAGGCCGTGTCCCCTCCTGTGGCAGAGGGATTCTGCAGAGGAATCAGTCAAGGCCCCTGAAATGGGGGTGACACTGAGTTCCCAGGGGACCAGGGTCCTCACAAGGGTCCCTATGAGGGGAGCAGGGGGGCAAGGTCAGAGAGACAGGAAGACGCTGCCCTGCCAGCCATGCAGACTGAGGAGGGGACCCGAGCCGAGGCAGCAGCGCCTCTAGGAGCTGGAAGAGGGGGACATGGTTCTCCCGGGGCCCCCGGAGGAGCCAGCCCTGCCCACCTGGGTGTAGCCCCATGAGACCCACGTCAGACTCATGACCTCCAGAGCTGTCAAATGTGTATTGTTTTAAGCCGCCCTGTTTTTGCTGATTTGTTACAACCACAACACGCAATGGACATTAGCTGATTTTATTAGGAGGTCATTGAGTTTGAGGTGCTGTGGACACCCAGGGCAGAATCGGACATAAGGGATTCAGAAGGAAACTTTTGAAGCCTGACATCAGAGAAGTTCGAGATGACAGGTGAAAGTGACTTGGAAAATAAGAGGGCTGTACAAATCACAGGTCGGATGCAAACATAAATATTTTCCTCATGGTCCTTTCGGCCTTCCAGCCTGCCCTCCCTCCTCCAGTCCACAATGCTCAGAGCCAGCCACACACACAGGTTTAGGATGCACTTGGGTGTTTACTGGGAACAGGGTCTCCGAGGCCAGCCTGGTCCACTCACACTTTTTTGGTGATGCTCTTGGGAGTGGCGAGCTCATAGAGGCGAGGGGATGCCCGAGCTACCAGAGCTGCCGGGGGAATATGGTAGGGGTCGTAGCCCTCGTTGACGTCCTTACGCACTTTGGGCTTGGCCAGGGAGATGATCCGGGGACTGGCCACTGCCTTCTTGGTGACGTCCAGCACCTCCCAGCGTGGGTCTCGGTCGGGGACGCACTTGTCCATCCGGGCTTTGGGCACTGCAGAGAGCAGGATAGAGGGACGGCATCACGCGCTGGCACCTTGGCCGTGTGGCCCCTCCACCCTGCAGAGACCAACCCTCTAGGACAAAGTCCCCACATTCAGTGTCTTTTCCAGCAACAGAAGAATCTGGTCCATCCACACACGGACACACAACCACAAACAGGGGTGAAGCCCTGACGTGTGCTCCTGGCATGTGCACAGGCCCTGAACACATGGTGCTCAGTGAGACGCCGGACACAGAAGGCCTCACAATGTGGCCCTATTTCTGCGACACATCCACAACATGAGAATCCACAGAACATGGGCTCGTGGGTGCCGGAGGCTGGAAAGGGGTGGGGGTTTCTCTTTGGGGAAATAAAAAGTGTTCCAACTGATGGGTGCACAATGTGTGATTGTCCTAGGAGAACTACTGAATTGTACACTACTATTTTATTTCTTCTTGAGCTATGATTGTACACTTTAGGGGGGGTGAATTGTAAAGAACAATATATTTCAAATGACCGCATGCCCCAGACGGGGGACCCAGGGGCCAGCCAAGGGTGCCCCAAGGGCTCAGTTCCACTCCTTCCTCCCCCCCTCTGCCCTCAGTGGGGAGGGGCAGCAGTGGCTGGTGTGGGGGGCATTTGCTCTCCCCGGCTGCTATTCAGAGTGGCTGAGGACAGCCCCAGGCACGCAGGCCCTTTCGGGGCTCAGCCTCGGCTGCTTGTCTGAGGCCGTCCCGCCACACCCTTCTGGGCTCCTGCCTTTGCTCACTGCCCAGTGAGCCTGTGGGTACCTCCCCAGGAGCACAGCTTTCTGCATTGGCCCATGTGCCCCCATCAGCCCTGTGTGACTATGAGCACCTGATAGGCTGGGATTTACTTTATTATTTTAATGCCATCACTTTAATTTCACTGAAGTACCACACGTGGCCAGTGGCTGCAGTCGTGGCCAGACAGCACTCAAGCACAGAGGCCTGTGGCTCAGCCAGGCTACCTCTTCTCACTTCCCAGAGCCCTGAGAACCCTTTCACCTGGTCTGTACCTCCTCACTACCTCTCCACCACCCTCTCCTTTGCTGTGAGCTTCAGCACAGGGCCAGCTGGGGACTGCAAAGAAAGTGCCCAACCACCCCTTGAGAGTATCGGAGCCCTCAGCTTTCGGGGTCCTTTCCGCCCCCTTTGCTCAGAGCCTCTGTGCAAAGGGAAAAGGAATGTTCCTTTCTCAGCAGACAAACCCTGGCTCGGGAGAGGCCAGGGTGGAAGGGCAGGTGGGCACAGCCCACCGGGGGCCTACGGCTGGTCAAGGCCAGCACACTGGGCTGGAGCTTGCTGGGCAGATAGCCTGCACAGGGACTTGCCCAAAGTGATGGGGTCTAAGTGGCCCATAGGGGCTGGGAGGACCGTGCCCAGAGCTCCTGTGAGCTCTGTTGGTCACACCTTAACCGTGGTGACACTCTACTGCCACACAGCACATGTGGACTAACTCCCATCCCACAGAGTTCTGTGCACAGGATTTCACTTTTACATACTGGTCACAACCATTAGCGGGTAGAAATGTGCTGTTTGAAAGATACAACCTTACGCCAGTCTTACACACACATGTGTGCACAGGTGTATATGTACATGTACATCTGAAACATGGATGAATACATGCATGCATGTATGTACAAATGCACATGCATTTCTATCCCAGATATGTGTCTAATGCAGGGGAGGGCATGACGGGAATGGATAAGTGACAAATAAACAGACATGGGCAAAAGGTCCCATAGGCACAGTTCAGAGCAGAGAGACAACCGGGAAGAAGGTACTTTGCAACGTGCTCAGCAAAGTACCCATGATCATCTTGCATACAGGGCAGCTCCGAATCCATGACCAGAGACGAATGGGAAATAGGAACTGGGGAATGATGCAGCAGAGAGAACCAAAATGGCCGGTTAAGCTCTCTGGCAATGATGTGGGTACACAGCAAATTTTTCAAAGCCCCTGACATCATGGGCTGGCACATAACAAGCGATAAACACAAATGACACACGGAAACAAATCCTGTCACAGGGCAACAGGAGCTATGGAGAACAGCGTAAGGGGGCTCCCAAGTGTGCGAGGTAGGCAGGGCTTCTGGGGTTAAATAGAGCGCTTGAGGGGCCTGGGCAGAGGGCAGACGGGAGTCAGACCCTAGGGAGGCCGAGTGAGCCCTGCAGGTGTCCGGAGAAAGCGAGGCCTATGGGAAGGCCCTGTGCAGCAGAGCCGGGTGGAGAGACAGGGAAGCCAGGGGGCAGATCACAGGGACTTGTGGGCATCACCGAGCAAGGCCTCACTGAGAGTCCTGGGATGGCTGGGAGCCAGGAAGGGCACAATCCAACTTAAATCTAGCAAGACACCTCTACCTGCAGTGGGGAGTGGGCAGGGGTGGTGTGGGGACCGGGGTGCGGGATGCAGCTCTGGTCCAGGAGCGATGGCAGGCACGGAGGCCAGGGGTGTAGGGCCCAGCTGTGCGCAGACTCCTGGCGTGCTCGGAAGGCAGAGGCCAAGGAGTCCTCAGCACACTGGATGTGGGGTGTGTGAGCCATGGGGACACACCCCGAGCGCCTGGAAGGAAGGACGCTTGCATGCATCTGTGGGTCTGTGAGTGCACACCCCGTGCAAACACAGCGATCTGCATCGTTCTGGTGGTGGGACTCCTTTATTCACGCTCTTCTGCCTTTCCAAATTCCCTCCAATGATATCTCTTCTGTCCCTGAGGAAATGAGGGATCCGGCTCTGAAGGACGGGAAGAGGGGCCTCCTCCACTGCACAGCTGCCCTCGCACCTCAGCCTGGCTCTCCGGTCTCGAGCCCAGCTTTCTCCCGTGCACCTACATGGCCTGCTTGGAGACCCCCTCCTACAACACCCTCTGCTTGAGGGCCACAGCCCCTCCATTTTCTGATTTTCTTCCCTGCGGAGAGCAGACCCTCAGCCAGCTCCCCGGGGACGCTGCGAGGGCCATGCTGTGAATGGTCCACAGGGAATTAGACACCTGCTCAGCATTTAGGGAAGAGATGAGGGAAGAGGGAACCACAAATCCGGCAGAGGCCTAAAATCCAAGTCTTCCAGCATCCCCCCCTACACCCCACTGGCCTCTGTCCAGGGGAAGAACAGCACAGGAGCCGAACCCCAGGGGCCCTGCTTACTGGCCAATTGAAGCAGGCGGCTGTAGTCTGACACGTGCGGTTTGGGTTTCGGCATGGGGTCCCACTCCTCCAACAGGGTGGCTGGGGCCCTGGGCTTTGCCAGCCAGAGGATCCTCGGACTGGGAATGGCCATTTGGGCCGCCCTGGATACCTGACCCACCTGGAAACAGAGTTGGAGGGTAGGAGTAAAACCATCTGTGATTCTTTATAGGCCCTGGATCAGAAAGACCCCACAAGCAAAACAAAATGATATAAGACAGACTGGGAAGAGGTTAGTTTGCAGTGTGTTCAGCAAAGGGTTAGTAGCCATCGTATATACAGGGCTTCTCTAAATCAGTGACTGAAAAAAAACAATAGGCAAATCACGTAGGAGAGCAAACCCAAGTGGAGAAAGTTATCGAGCCCTGGCAAGAACGCAGGAGGAGAGGAATCCTCAGGCAGGGCCGGCAGGAGAGTACATTAGCCTGAGCACTTTGGAGAGCAGTTTGTCCACGTCGGTAAAGTTCAGCACATGCCCATTGAAGACTGCTGTATAAAAGGACCACACGGAAATGGGCACAGCAATGGTTCCAGAAGCTTGGTTGTAGTGGCAACTTGAAAATGACCTAGCTGCCCATCGATAAGGCCCTGGTAATCCAATCGCAGTTTACTCACAAGACAGGATGCAATCCAGCAGGTAAAACATTGTGTCTTTATAAATCAGCATGCCGTGCTCCAGAAAATAAATGTTGAGGGGGAAAGCAGGAAAGATAAGATAACACACGTGTCTATTAAAAACACAAAACACCATGACTGCAGTGCATGGGTCTGCAAGTGGAATAAGGTATAAAATGATGTACTGAGGCAGAGTTGGCTGAGGGGGAGGACAGGGAGAGAAGTCCTGGCAGGTGCTCTGCCAAGGAACCTGACACGCGTGCTCCACAGACTGCCTCTTGCATTTTCCAGGGAACTCAGACACAACCAGAGGATCTGCTCGGAGGTCTCGCCCACCCAGAGGCAGCGCCCAGAGGGACTGTTAGCTGACGTGAACACTGTCTGCCCTCCCCCCACAAAAGTGCAAGCAGCATCTACTCTCCTCAGCTCCCTCTTGCAGGTACATCTCCTTAACCGTGTCTCCTTGACTCCGCCCACCAGCTGGCTCCCTGTGTGTGCAAACAATCTTCCTGCAAAAGAGAGTGGGCAGAACAACCAACATCTGAAAGTCTGTGCCTTTGACAAGTGGAAGACTAGCTGGCCATTCCTGCAGCGTCTGCAGGGGGATGGAAGAAGAAGGGCCGCTCCACCCCCTCCTTCCTCTCCCTCCCTCTTTTCTCCTCCTCCCTCCTTCCATCATCTCTGGTCTCTCTCCCTTCCTCTTCCCCAGTCCTCCTTGCGGTGGCCTCCAGGCTCAGGCCTCCTGCTACGGTGGAGAGAACAGGCCTGTCCTGTTTCAAGGTGCCCCCATCCCCCAGGGGCCCACGGGCAGAGAATACTCAGTAAGTCATGTACCAGCAGTCCTGACCATCAGTGCGGGCCCTTCACGGGGCAAGGCAAGCTCTGGAATAAGGCCGCAACAAGCAGGAAAGGTGGCCTCTGTCCTCAGGGTCTCACGGGTGGCTGGAAGAATCAAGTCCACCCGGACCCTGTGCTAGGGGCTGGGAGGAGCACAGGGCACGTGGGCATGCAGGGGGCTGGAGCTGGGGTTCCCACAAGCCAGAGAAAACAGGAGCACACAGGAGCTGGATGCACATGGGAGGGTGTCCTAGGTGGAGGGGACTGCATGAAAAAGGGTGTCTAGGTACCCGCATTTACCCAAAAAGGCGGGTACCGGGAGGAGGAGAGGTCAAGAGGGACCAAATCCTGCTGCGCCTTGAATCTCAGGCTTGAATCTGGACTTCCTGGGGTCACTGGGGAGCCTAGAGGGTCTTGGAGCACAGAAGGGACAATGCTGAAGCCCAGGAGCACACTGGCGCAGCTCCCGGTAAGAGGTGGGACTGGCAAAGGGACAGTGCGGGTGCTGTCCTCCGGGCCCTGGTCCAACCAGACTGGCCATAAAAACTCTTTCCTGGGGCAGCTGGGGAAACTGAACATGGCCCGAGCATTCCGACAGCAGGACATTAGTGTTCCGTCTTTTACTGTGACCATCACATTGAGGTTGCTCTTGAATGTCCTTGTGTGTCCGGAGGACACCCCGTGGTGGGTTTCTGCTCAGGGCTGGTGCAGATGCAAAATGGTGCCGCCCCTTTGGAAAACCATTTGACCGTTTCTTACGGAGACATAGCCTTGCCCCAGCAACCCCACTTCCAGATCTGCGCCCTAATGATATGGAAACATATCCCCCACAAAACCCTGCACACAAAATGTTCATAGCAGCTTTTTTTGTAATAGCCAAGAACTAGGAACAACCCAAATGTTGCTCAATGGGTGGGCAGGTGGATAAGCAATTTGTGGTCCCGCAGGAAAGAATGGGACTCAGTACTATGGAATGAGCTGCTGATGCCTGCAGGAATCCAGACAGTTACCTAAACCCCAGGCTGAGGCCCCACAGGACGTCCTGGGGGAGGGAGACTGTGTGGCGGAGAAGAGGTCACGTCAGGCCTGAGCAGGAGGGGACCCTTCAACCCGACAACAGATAAGGGTCTACTTGGGCATGGACACCACTTCCTTGTAATCTCGGACACCAGATTGCTTAAGGCCCAGCGTGAGCAGAGAGAGAGCGCAGGGCTCCCCCTGAGCTGGCTTCAGACTGAAGCTTTTCCTGCACAGATCCCAGTGGGTGGCACTCGCTGCCCTGGAACTTCCTGCCTCCCACCATCTGGGCAGGCAGTGCAGAGGACAGCAGGGCACCTACCTCAGACATGTTCATGCTCCACATGTTATTCCGCACCCTCGGAGTGGCCAGTTCCCGCACACGCCTGGATGCTTGGTATTTCAAGGTGGGTCGAGCGATGGGCCAAATGGGGGAGGTCCTAGGGGACATGCACATTTAAAACACCAGTGAGGTCCAGGGGGAGGGGTCTTCGTGCTTCTGTGTGTCTCGCCTCTTTTCTCGGCCTCTGACTCTGGGGACCAGGGAGCACCTGGGAGAGTGGAGGTTCTGGAAACACCTCCCAGAAGGAATTCCCACAAGCGTCCCTAACAGAAGCGCCTCCAGTCCTCCAGAGGCCCCCTCCCAGGTCAGTGCACCGCAGCCCTTCATGCCCGAAGAGGGCACTTCTTCTGTCCCCTCAGTGGGGACAGCCCCCCAGGCCATCCTCCCCTTGACCCGTCATCAGGGCTGGGCCAGGATCAGGATGAAACGGATAAAGCATGTCTGGCAGTTGCCACAGAAAGTTGGGAAAGTGAACTTCCGCAGATCTTGCTGGGCCCCCACCTCCTGAGATCAGGTCTCAGCCCGGCCCCCACCCAGAAAGAAATCCATGTTTCCTCAATCCGAGACAGACTTTTCTCATATTTTCCCATCTCTAGGGGTTGGAATGCAGCCTGTATATGCCGTTGGAGCTCCACGGTCACCCGCGCTTGACTGGGACGATGGAGCTGCTCACATTGAAATAACCTCAGTCAAGGGCATTTGCCTTCTTGGATCTACAGATATTATGCCTAATTGCAGTGTAAGCAACCTTCATATTATACTGTGATTGGGCATGAAAATGAAAAGTTATTGTCACAAACACAGGCATAAAATCTGTATGGAACATGTCAACATCTCCGAGTGAAAAGTGATAACATAACATTTGATTTGAGCTAATTCATCTACATTTTCCTACGTATATGGGCATAAAGATAAAGGGTAATTAAGTTCTGTGCCTAAAATTATACAGATCACCTTTAACAAGTTGAAAAGTGAAAGATGTAAGTGATACAGAACTGTGTCACAAGTTGTACATAAAACACTGTCCTAACGCTAGCTTTTTAGAGCCAAAAGAATCCACAATGTGACAAAACAACTATGGGGCACTTACTGTTCAGGCACAGGGCTGAGTACCTCTTGGGCATGATCCCCACCCATTCCACAGGATGAGGGGTGAGATCCAAAGGGCTGGGGGTGGCCCTGTCCAGAGGCGTGGGGGCGATCTAGTCCCAGGACCTGAACCTCCCCCTGCTGCACCCTGCCCGGGGAATGAGGGGTTTCCCACCACGTGCTGCCTGCCAGGCGCACCTGGGCCGTCCCCTTACCTGTTGCTGGGATGCTCTGAGTAGAACCTTTTAGGTCGAGACAGTTCTGCCACCCGGCGGGACACCTCTGGACAAAATCGGAAGCAGCCCCAACTTAAAAGCCCATCCGCCCAGGGGTCTCCTTCCTGCCAAGCACAGCATGCCACATGGGCCTGGACAGCTGGGCACCCACCCACCAGGGGCAGAGCGGTGACTCCTGCTGCCCCGTGCTGGGCACAGTGGGCTCAAGGAGAACTGAGGTCCCTTGCTCAGGGCACACAGGCGGAGGGGCGGGGCTGTAATGGGGGCTCAGGCCCATCAGCTCCGCAGAAGCAAGCGCTCAGCGCTGCCCACAGCCCACTGGCTGGGAAACTGGCTTTGGTCTGAGGTTGGCACAGGCCTATGGTCTCCAGGGGGGCTTGCTGGCCCCTAGGAAAGAACCGGCCCTATGACTTCCCTGCAGATGTTCTCTTTGAAGGGACCCACTGTTCTCAAGTGTAGAAACCATTGTGGAAGAGAAGGTCAAGGGTCATTTTGTAGAGTCACCACTAACCCCGTGTTGGCTGTGGGGAAGACTGGGATTTCCCCTGGAGCACACTCCCCACGCCCCTCACCCCAGGACCAGCCTCCAGCTGCTCTGGCTCCTCAGGGCACAGAGTCCAGAGATGAGACCCTGGGAGATGAGGTGGGGAGAAGGTGGTGGGCAGACCCCACCTACCGGGCACAGTGACAGTGAGGGTAGTATCCTGCTGCGGCCTCTCCGTCCAGTACACGGATGGCCTGAAAAACACCCAGGGGTGCTCAGGGTGAGGGGAGCAGGCCTGGGCTCCCTGTGCCCTGCCATGAAACAGAGCCCCAGGCACCCCATGAACACAGCATGCATGAGGCAGGTGGTCACCAGGAGGAAGGAGGGAGAGTCGCAGGGGCAGGACGGGGGCAGCCAGAGAGGGCTTCCGAAGGAACGTCAGCCATCAGGATTGCAGGGTGTTGTGGAGAGAAGGGAGCCCCAGGAAAGGCACAGTCGGGGCCCACGGCCCCATGGCGGGAGCAGAGCCACTCCACACGGGGCGGGTACCCCAAAGCTCCAGGTGGAGGGTGTGTGGGGAGGGGGTCCTGGGAGAGACCTTGCCCGCCCTTGCCCTGGAGGAGGGAAGGCGGCTGGCGGAGGGGCCACCCACTCACCAGGTGATGCAGAGCTTCAGGCGCCGCAGGTGGAGGGCGATCCAGGCAAGGGCCTTGCAACAGCAGCCCGTCCTGTGGCAAGACAGGCCACGGCCGCCCTGCTCACGCCAGTTTGGTGACCCCGGGTCCCACCCCAGCCCACCTCTGGCCCCACACGCCCACCCAGGTCTCGGTGAGCCGGAGGATGCAGGGTCGCAGCTCACCTGTCCTTCAGGACCTGCCAGTCACTCTTGGGTTTCGCCAGGTCCAAGAGCCGTCTCCTCTTCCTCACCCTGGCCGGAGGCCCACTCGGGAGCCTCTGGGCAACGGACAGGCGGCTGTGGGCGGGTGGATGGTGAGCAGCTCATCCTGCCTGAGAACCTCCCACCCTCCCAGGGCCTCTGGGGGCACCTGGACCCAGGTAACCAGCCACGCCACCTCAGGTGTCCCCTGAGGGGCAAAGAGGATCCCGTTCCCACCCAGCGGAGGCTGCCACTACTAAAGAAGAGCCTCGCACCTCTCACGAAGGTATGGCCGGTGCTGGCCGTACGCCAGGCCCCAAGGACCTGAGCTGCAGGGCTGTCTGCCCGTCCTGGCTGGGCAGCCCGGGCTGAGGCATGCGGGGGGCCGCCCGTCCCCTGCTCCATAGCCAGGCCTGGGAGCCCCTTGCCCACCAGCCACTTCCCACGGCCCACCTCATCTCAGGCACAGCCTCCTCTGTGTCCTTCTCCAGTGCCTTCCCCATCCCTGAGAGGGCCTCTTGTGGGTTCTGGGGGCCTGAGAACTCCTCCCTGGCTGTGTTCTCAAGGGGAGCCCCCTCCTCTTCCTCTTCAAGCCTCGGCTCCCTGATGTCCAGGTCCTGGGGCCTGGGGGCCTGGGGCCCTGGGGGCCTACACACAGGGCTCTGGAGGGCTAGGGAGGCTGCATCTGGCCTGCTATCCAACCTGCCCTCTGCCTCCAAGGCGTGGCTGCTGCGCAGTGACCTTTGCCAGTGGTCCCCCATGTCCTGAGACCCCAGCTCTGCAGTCTCGCTCCCACAGCACCCAAATGTATCTGTGGTCACCCGGCAACAGGAGAATGGCCTGGCCAGGTTCTTGGCATCCACATTCCAACTCCAGCCTGCCCATAGGGCTACCACCCAGTGGGACAGCGGCTCTGCATGGCAGCCCCACGGGCCCCGTGAGGGCCCACGCGCCTGTGGCCTCAGCCCCTCCCTGTCCTCTCCTGCCGCTCTGCCTCCCTGCCCGGACACATGCAGCCGAACCCACCTCAGGCCTTGGCACTTGTTCACTCTGCCCACACCTGTCAGGCAGGCATCTGCTCAGAGAGGCAGCCCCATTCCCGGCCCTCAGCACCCCGGGGTCCTCCGGGATTCTCTTCTCTGCCTTACAGAAAGTTGCCTCCCCCAAGACCCGGCCTGGCACCCAGTCTGCAGAAGGCTCCGGGGAGATCTGCTGCTGGCCAGCTCAGCTGAGAGCGGGACTCAAGGCTGGTGCCCCAGCTCCGTCCTACATTTCCTCTTAGTAAGAGGCCCCGCTGGCGCTCCGACTGGGGAGTCAGCGCTGGTGCCCCAGCTCACCAGGTGTTCCACCCCCTACCCCAGACTGGAGTAGGAATGAGACCTCAGGGGGCACCTGCAGGGGGCTTCTGCTCTCTTGGAAGGAGGCACAAGGCTCTTCTTCTTGGTTATTTTTGGGCCTATCTGATGTCCAGAGCAGAGGCAGGCACCTTGTGACCATGAGATCGGCTAGTCTGAGGACAGTGAGCTGCTGAGCATCTTGAGGTGGGCAAGGCCGGAGCCTGCCCCGTGTCGCACTTGACACGACAGATTCTCAGCCCTAAGTTGTCACTGGGTTTTCTGTCCCTTGCAGCCCACAGCACCCTGACTCCCATACCCTCCAGCCCTGAGGTCTCCTGAGAAGCACCTTCAGCTGCAGCTGGAGCTGGCAAATTGTCAAACAAAGCAATCATTATGGTAACTGGAGCCACACGCCCAGGCTCCAGCCTTGGGGAATTCCTTACAGGCCATCCAAGAGCTGCACCTCCCACCTCTGCCGACTAGCCGGAGCCCAGCCATTCACACCCCTAACTAGCAGGACTTTCCCCTTCTTTGCCAGGCTGTTTCCTACTCTTTAGGACCCGGGCCTGTCACACCCTTGTGTAGGAAGCATCTCTGACCACCTGCAGCCTAGGGCCCTCCTGGCCCAGCCCTGCCCCCAAGTTCTGTCCCCCAGCACACAGGCAGCTCCTCGAGGGCCAAGCCCCTCTCCCTGGACACAAGCATCGCCCGGCATAGGCTGGCCGTCCAGAGGCCCCAGTAGACCCGTGTCATGCGAGCCAAGCAGGTCCTCAGTCACAGTTTGCGATGCCCTGTGCAAGTCTCCACCCAGCCCCCTTGATGCTCTGCTCCTGAGTGTCCTCGGCACCACTGCTGCCAGGGAAGCAGGGGGGTGGGTGGAAGGGGATCTCTTGGAGGATTCTAGACAGAAAGGCCTTGAGAGGATCGGGTCCAATCTGGGTGATTCTCAGAAAAACCCCCTTCTTGGCCTGCAGTGTACTAAAGCCTTGCCTCGCACGCAATGGGTGATTTTTCCCTCTTGAGTGAAATCCGACCAGGATCTGCTGGCACTTTCCTCAAAAAGGTGAATTCCACATTTGTGCCACCAGAGGGACCTGTCACTGCTGCAAAGCTCTGAAAGAAATGAGTCCACAGTACATCAGACTGCTTCAGCGGGGCACAGAGTGCCGGCAGCGGCCAGGTATTGCGCTGAGCGCATCAGACGGCTCACGCCCACGGGGGCCCGAGAAACCACTGCTCACAGCAGACTGCGCCCCAGGGGGGCAGGGCAGCAGCAGGGTCTCCAGAGCGCCTCCCTTCACCCTTGCCCCACATGGGTCTTTTCAGCCCAGCACTCATAAGAGGTGGGATAGGGGGTGTCCGACGGGCCAGAGCTCCACCAGCCCTGGAAGGGAGCCAGCGGACCGCCTCTGGGGCTCAGACACACAGTAAAACAAGAGTTCACAGCCCAGGAGCTATGGCGAGGGTGGTGATTTCTGGATGTGTGACATTGTTTTCAACAGAAAATAAAGCACAGCCAGGACAGGGTGAGGGGTATATGGGAATTTGGAGGGTGATGGGAAGGGATGCAGATGCTAGCCGCTTGGCGAAGGATTGCGGCATGCATGTGGCAGAAGGTGCATCAGGCCCCTTACAGGTTACTTTTCTCCCTGCGGACCAAATCACAGACTTAGAGGCCGAGAAACAGCAGCACAGTGGCTGAGGGGCCTTTAACTTCTCGCTCCCCAGAACCTCCTTGTGGCCTCTACCACCTCCTGTATATACAGTGGGTCAGTTACCTTCAGAGTAGACAAGTACGGAAGAAATGGGAGTGTCACGCCCAGCAGAGAATGGAGAGCAGGCAGAGGGCAGCCGGCTGCTTGGCTGGTCCCCCAGGCTGACACCAGCCTGCCAGTGGTCAGGCCAGACTAGGAGGGGCAAGGGTCTCCCACCTGCATCCTCTGACCCAGCCTTGCCTCCTCCCACCTCCCTGGTCCTGACATTTCTCACCCGGCTCTCGGAGTGGCCGGTTAGTTCTGTTGATTAAAGCCTGTGCTGATAATGCTGTTCCTTCTCCATTTCTATTGGCCACATCACCTGTGGAATCTGCTATCTTACATCCAATTACAGATAATGTATATTTACTGAAGATGTCCACAGAGAAGTGGACCCCATGAGGTCAAACTTGTTGTTCAAGGGTCACCTGTGATTTATCATCTGACAGCTCTGCTGGTGCAAGGGGTTCCCTGGTCTCAAAACAAGAGTCGGCTGCTCCTTCCCGAGGCCCTTCACGTGTTGGCAGGAGGGGGCCTCATGAGGTAGGACGGGGGCCAAATTTCCTGTGCTGTCAGGCGAAGGCTGCGCAGCTTCCAGAGCACTGTGTCCTCGGCCCATGGCCCCCTCCACCTTCACAGCCAGTGGTGAGCCCAGCCCCTCCCACACTCTCCTCTCTGATCAGAGCTGAGCGAGTGTCGGCCTTTAGGGACCCACGGATGAGCCGAGGCACCTGGCAGTCTGCGACAGGCCACCTCAAGGGCGGAAACCTTCATCACACCCCCAGTCTCCTTTGCTATGTACAGAGGGTGTTCCCAGGTTCCAGGGATGGGACGGACATCTTCTGGCACTGCCATTCTCCCTGCCACATCTACCTCACACCTCACAGAAAACTCAACTCTAAATGAATTCAGCATTTGAATGTCAAAACAAACTTCAAAACATACAGAAAAAAATTAAAGTATCTCCTCTTGTTGTAGGATGGATTTTTTTTTTAAGAAGACACAAAAAGTGCTAGTGCTAAATGACCTATAAATTCAACCATATTAGATTTTAGTACTTCTGATCATCAATACGTCTTAATAAAATGAAAAACCTAGCCACCAAACTGGAAGACATTTGTTACATGCATAATTAATTAGTACCCACAATATGTAAAGAGCTCCTACTAATCAATAAGAAAAGAAGCTAGATCAACTAAAAATAGGAAAAAGACATGAGGAGACATTTTACAGAGAGGAAAGTTATGAATGAGGTCACATTTCACAAAAATTTTAAAGACTGGTCATTAAAATATTAGAGAGACTATGAATTGGTGACCCCTCTTGTATACTGAGTAATTTGGTCCAACTTTGGAAAGTAATTTGGCATATCTCATGAAGTCAAACATTTGCATGCCCTAAAACCCAGCAATTCCACTCCTGGATTTATCCATCATGTGTATGATAGGAGCCCTGATGAAGGGTGCACCAAGGTGGCTGCAGCTGCTCCACACATCTCATCATGAAGCTGCAATGGCCAAAGGCACTGGGCCTCCCTCTTAGGGGCCAGGAAGTCTTCTGTGGTCAGCAGAATAAGAAGTCCCCAAAGATGTCCATGACTAAGTCCCCAGACCTGGGACTGTTTCGTCACACAGCAAGGGGCATGGGAGTTTGCAGCTGGAATTAAGTTGCTCATTGGCTGACCTTGAGATGCAGAGATCACCTGGATTATCTGGGTGGGCTCAGTGTAGCCACAAGGCCATCATAAGTGGAAGCAGGAGGCAGAAGAGAAAGAGGCCAAGAGACAGCAGTGAGGTGCCTGTGCATGTCACTGAAGGGGTCATGAGCCAGGAAATCTGGCAGTTTCTAAGAGCTGCCCCTCCCAAGGGCCTCCCTTGCATCTCATTGGGCAGAAGGGTATCACATGTCCACACATAAACCAGCCCCCAGCAAAAGGGAAAGTGGTGGGACACCAGTGAGGATTTATACCAGCGCCCAGGCAGGACAATTTCCCTGAGTCACTAGGGGTGGGAATGGACACCCAACAGCATACAGGCTCTGCCCACAAGGAAAAGGAAACTGGCAGGCGGGTGACGGCCAGCAGTGTCCAGAGAGAGAGGGACAAGGGGAGGCAGCATCGTGTGCATGGAGCAGTGATGGAGAGCCTGCAGGACTAGGGACAGCTTGGAGATGCCCAGATGGGCCGATTACAACCGGAGACAATGCCCCCAGCTTCCAGCAACGCCTTGACTAATATCTAAACCCTGTGAATCCAGGAATTTAGACTCTACCTTCACTGAGTTGAATTGTACCTCCCGAAAAAGACATTTTCAATTCCTAACACACACCCCTAGTGATCTGAGAGGACCAGGAGGAACTTTGCCCCCTGTGGGCCCCCCGGGCTCCATTAACCCTGACCCCGGGGCCACTACCATCTCCAAGCTTGGTGAAGCTGCCCTCCTCCTCCCCGTGGGCCCCTTCCCCGAGGCTGGCTCCCCAGGAGAGCCAGCCCAGGCATATCTGAGCTGTTGCCTGCTGACCTGGCTGCCAGCATCTGTTGCCATGGCAACGTGCTAGGGTACCAAGCCCCCCGCCACTGGAACATCATTAAAGCAGCTGGTGACATATGAATATGAACAGTGGATTATATGTGTATATTGTATCAGTGTGAATTTTTCTACTCTTGATAACTGCACTGGGTTATTAAAGGAAACCTTGGTTTTTAGGCAACCTACTGTGGTGTGTTTGGGCATTGTACCTCCAAAACAGTCCTAACCAGTTCAAGAAAATGTATATAAACATATGCAAATGCTTATAGATAATAGATACCTGTAGGTACAGGTATAGGTAGATGCCAGCACAGGACAGAGCAGAGCAAATGGGGTGAATGCAACCAGTGGTGAATCTGAGCAGAGTCTGTAGGAGCTTCCGGGACTTAATTTAGTTACGCTGGAGTAGGGTGGCCCTAAATCCAGCTGCACACAAGCCAAGGTGTCTGTCCTCCTGAGCTGACGTATTAGCAGGGAGACCCCAATGCACACAGGGGAAGCGGGTTGCAGAGTGTCAGGAAAGCAGAGAACCTCAGGGATGGGAGGTGGTGTGGGGTCAGGCTAGACGCGAAGGCACGCGTGGGAGGGCTTCCTGGCCTGCCTAGGTGAGTGTGCAAGGGCGGACATAAGAGGGAGCCGGGCAGATGGACCGTGATTCCCGTCTGCTCACCACTCGCCCACCCTCACCTACTGTGCAACGAAAACGCTCTGGCTGACGGTCACTAAGTACAAAAGCTCGTACCAGTGAGCCAGAGGGGGTCTGCAGGTAGAGCGAGAGTGGGGGTCTGCAGCTGCCTCCAAAGGCGGGAGGGGCTGAGCCCTGTGCCAGCCCCGCCCCCTATCCCCCCAGCTTTGCTGACTCCTCAAAAAATTCAGCATCTTAGCGTTGACGGTCTTTCACTGGGTCATCCATTCAGCAAATATTTGCCGCGCACCTGTTACGCACCAAGCCCTGCTCTAGGCCTGAAGGTGCAGGGAGGTGGTCCTGGCCTCCCTAGAGTGCTAGGAAGAAAACACAGCGGGGCTGGGAGTGCGTCTAGGCTGGAAGGCCTTTCTGCGATGAGGGTCCTGTGGAGATCTAGGGAGGGACCCTCACGAGGGGCACGGCAGCGCCAAGGCCTGGGGTCAGCACCGGCCTGGTTTGGGAGGGGCAGCCAGGGGCTGATGGGGTGGGACGAGCTCGGTGAGAGAAGTCGACGGGGCGTGGGAGCAGGTCGTGGGCTTTCACCCCCGGGACGCGGGGCCGGAGGCTGCGGGCGCAGCAGGAACTTGGGCCCGGGGCTCACACGCGCCCTCTGGCGGCCGTGGGGAGGACGGACGTGGGGGGTGCCGGGAAACACACGCGGAGGGGCCGCTGGTCCAGGGGGGTCAGGGTGGGGTGGAGGTGGATGGGGGTGGGGAGGGGGAGGGGAAGGGAGAGGGTTAGAGTGGGGACGGGTCCAGGGCGGTCAGTGGGGGTTGTGGGCGAATGCATGGTGGGGAACAGTGGAGACAGGTTGGGAAGGGGCAGTGGGGGAGGAGGAGGGGAGAACATTTTGGGGAACGGAAGTGAGGGTCTGGGGGTGAGTCCAATGCTGCCAGGGGTGGAAGAAAAGGCAAGAAATTTGCAGGCTCCGGCAAATGGTTTTTCATTTCCTTTTTATTGAAATATTGTTTTTGCTTATATAAAGTGTGCAGGCCATCCTGCTTAAAGCAACCTACAGATTTAATGCAATCCCTATCAAAATACCAACAGCATTCTTCAACAAACTGGAACAAATAGTTCTAAAATTCATATGGAAGCACAAAAGACCCCAAATAGCCAAAGCAACCCTAAGAAGGAAGAATAAAAAGGGGGATCTCGCTTCCCAACTTCAAGCTCTACTACAAAGCCACAGTAATCAAGACAATTTAGTACTGGCACAAGAACAGACTCATAGACCAGTGGAACAGACTAGAGAGCCCAGATATTAACCCAAGCATCTATGGTCAATTAATATATGATAAAGGAGCCATGGACATACAGTGGGGACATGACAGCCTCTTCAACAGCTGGTGTTGGCAAAACCGGACAGCTACATGCAAGAGAATGAAACTGGATCACTGTCTAACCCCACACACAAAAGTAAACTCAAAATGGATCAAAGACCCAAATGTAAGTCATGAAACCATAAAACTCTTAGAAAAAAACATAGGCAAAAATCTCTTGGACATAAAGATGAGCAACTTCCTCATGAACATATCTCCCCGGGCAAGGGAAACAAAAGCAAAAACAAACAAGTGGGACTATATCAAACCAAAAAGCTTCTGTACAGCAAAGAACGCCATCAGTAGAACAAAAAGACATCCTACAGTATGGGAGAATATGTTCATAAATGACAGATCCGATAAGGGGTTGACATCCAAAATATATAAAGAGCTCACACACCTCAACAGACAAAAAGCAAATAATCCAATTAAAAAATGGGCAGAGGAGCTGAACAGACACGTCTCCAAAGAAGCAATTCAGGTGGCCAACAGGCACATGGAAAGATGCTCCACATCGCTAGTCATCAGAGAAATGCAAATTAAAACCACAATGATATCACCTCCCACCAGTTAGGATGGCCACCATCTAAAAGACAAACAACAACAAATGTTGGTGAGCATGTGGAGAAAGGGGAACCCTCCTGCACTGCTGGTGGGAATGTAAACTAGTTCAACCATTGTGGGAAGCAGTATGGAGGTTCCTCAAAAAACTAAAAATAGAAATACCATTTGACCCAGGAATCCCACTCCTAGGAATTTACCCTAAGAATGCAGCAGCCCAGTTTGAAAAAGAGAGATGCACCCCTATGTTTATCGCAGCAGTATTTACAATAGCCAAGAAATGGAAGCAACCTAAATGTCGATCAGTAGATGAATGGATAAAGAAGATGTGGTACACGTACACAATGGAATATTATTCAGCCATAAGAAGAAAACAAATCCTACCATTTGCAACAACACGGGTGGAGCTAGAGGGTATTATGCTCAGTGAATTAAGCCAGGCGGAGAAAGACAAGTATCAAATGATTTCATTCATCTGTGGAGCATAAGAACAAAGCAAAAACTGAAGGAACGAAACAGCAGCAGACTCACAGAACCCAAGAATAAACTAACGGTTACCAAAGGGAAAGGGACTGGGAAAGGAGGGATAAGGGGGAAAGAGGGTCATTACAATTAGCACACATAATGTAGAGGATGGGGGTGGTGGGGCACAGGGAAGGCAGTATAACACAGAGAAGACAAGTAGTGACTCTATAGCATCTTACTATACTGATGGACAGTGACTGTAATGGGGTATGTGGTGGGGACTTGATAATAGGGGGAGTCTAGTAACCATAATGTTGCTCATATAATTGTGCATTAATGATACCAAAATACAAAATAAATAAATATAAAGTGTGCAAATCGTGAATGTACCAAGCTCAGTAAGGTTTTATAAAATTAAACATTTTATAGTAAATGATAAAGGGTTATTTACTGCATTCACAATATGCAACCTGCAGAACACCCCATCACCCCACAAGCAGCCTTGTCCCCCCACCCTTCCCTAGCCCTGGGCACCCACGAGTCCATGTTCTGTCTGTGGATTCACTTGTTGTGTACGTGTCCCAGGAGTCATGAGCCATGTGGCCTTCTGTGTCTGGCATCTCACTGAGCACCGTGTTGAGGGCCCATCCACATGCGGCGTGTGGCAGGGCCTCACCCCTTTTTGTGGCTGCATGGTGCTCCGTGTGTGGAGGGATATATGTACCTGTTCATCTAGTTGATGGGCATTTGGCTTGTTTCCACCTTTCGGCTGCTGTGAATCCTGCTGTTATTTACATTAATTTACAAATTTTTGTTTGAGGAAAAGTTTTCCTTTCTGTCCACCTGCTGGTGGATTTGCTGGGTCAAGTGGAATTCCACGTGTAACTCTTTGAGGAAATGCCGGTCTGTTTTCCACAGCAGCTGGCACTATTTTACCACCAGCAATGCAGAAGCCTCCACAGTCTCCACAGCTTCACCAGCACTTGTTTGCCGTGTTCTTGACCACAGGCATTCTATGGGGGTGAGGTGGTGTCTCCTTGTGGTTCGGATTTGCGTTTCCCTGGTGACCAACGATGCTGAGCATCTTTTTATGGCTTGCCGGCCATGTGTTTATCCTCTTTGGGGAAATGTACGTTCAGGTCCTTTGCCCGTTTTTGTGCTGGGTCGTTGCTCTTTTTGTTGCTGAGTTGTAAGAATTTCTTTAGTATCTGGTACTTGACTCTTACGAACTCCATGAACATTTATCAGCAAATCCAGCACAGCAACTTCTCCCCAGATGAAAACACCAACGGCGACAGCAGCTCAGAAGCCGCCCGGCCCCCGGGGGCCTCCAACCTGATTTCCGTCGTGGCCGATTTCTGCCAGTCTGTTCTTGAGCTCCACAGAAAGGGAGCTGCCCAGCGTGTTCTCTGTGTGCTGCCTCCTCACTCGACATTGAGTCGCCAGGTCACACGCAGTTCCCTCTTCCCAGGGAATGTCTGGGCCCACTTGGAAGGCAGAGCCTTCTGAGGCTGCTTGTGGGAGAGCTGGGGTGGGGCTCCGAGAGAGGGTCCACACCGGGCCCCAGCTTGTCCTGGAGGCACTCATCCTCAGTTTCTTTCAAGTATTTCTGCCCCCTCTGTGCACCCCTGGTCCCAACATCCACCCCTTCATCTGGATGTAGCAACAGCTGCCACCTCAGGCTCTGTGATGGCCAGAAGTCCCCTTTCCTCCCAGACTGGAGGGTCTTTCTGAGACATTAACCAAAGCCTGTTGCGGCTGAGACAAACTGCCACAGAGTCTGCCTCTCAGACCAGCAACCTCCTGGGGGTCCTGGGGGGCTGAGCATTTCCTGACCTCAGAGTGCCCACACTTCTGTTCCCCTGCCAAGGACAGGGGTTCCAGTGACCAGACTGGATAAGTACCCCAAGGCCTACTGGCGAGAAGCAGCCATTTCCTGTGCTTGTGGACAGGAACAGGGGCGTGCGTGGCAGGATGCCTGTCCCTGCTCCCCCATGATGGCAGGGACTCTGGCTGGGAGGCCAGAAGGGCAGGGTGCTTACTTGCTACATGTCTGGGACCACCATCAGGAGTTCTCCCGGCCCCGCCAGGTGGCATGGCACTGGGTTCCAAGTGTGTTCCTGAGAAAGGAAGCCCCGCAGACCCAGGGCCCTTCTTGTGGTCTGGGAAGGCACACGGCATCCCTTCAGCCACGCTTTACTGCTGTGAGCAGACACAAGGCCACCCGAGTTGAGGGGAGGACGCCCTCTCCTCCGGGGGACGGGATGGCCTCTGGAGGAGCTGCGGAAGCTCCTGTGGCCGTCGGTAGAGGCTGCAGTCTGCTGGAGGGGTCCTGTCTGTGTGGCTCTCAGGGGTCCCAGCTTCCGGCTCGGTGCTCAGTAGGCTGCAGGGACTTGGCCTGAATTTGCCAAATGGAAAGGGCACAGCTGATGTGCGCTGGTGCTTAGCCGGCCCCACACAGGCACCTCGGTGCTCCTGCAGATCGTCTTCAGTTAGAAAACTTAACCAGAACTCAGAAAGGGGAAAGTCATCCTTCCTGTCCTTCAGGGTCATCCTCAACCAGGTGCATCCCCCGCCCCACGCAGCACTGCCGAGTCCGCAAGTGGTCCTCTGAGGACTGTGCTGGGCTCTGGGGGGCGAGCAGCACCCCCCACAAGATGCCAGGAGCACCTCCAGCTGTGACTACCACAGACATCCCCAGACAGCATCCAGTGTGCCCTTGGGGACGAATCCCCCAGGTGAGATCCGCCTTCGAGAGCCCAAGCAGTCAGGCCACCGCCGGGTCACCAATACCCAGGGAGGGCACCTGTCCTTTATTCTGCCCTAGCGTATGTCCCACTGGGGGAGCTGGACGTGAACCTGGAGCTGACAGGCTCTAAATGGGAAGATTGTTCTCAAGGCTATGGTGTTGCCCTGGGAAGGCTGTGAATCAGCCCTGTTTCCCTTGAACTTAGAATTCACACAGCTCGGTCCCCTTTGAAGTGGCTCTGCGACCTGCTGGTCTGCACGGGTGCATGAGGTTCATGCTATGCATGTTGTGGAAACCAAACTTTGCCACCTCCCAAGCCCCCAGAGTGGAGGGCAACCATGACACCTTTCCTCAAGGGGACACTAAGGGTCAGGGAGGGGGAGGGTGCTGCTCGGGGTCCTCTGTGGGGTGTGTGGGGAGCCAGGTCGGGCTGGGAGGCCACAGCTGGTTGTGGGGACCAGAGCCCCTGGGCCACTCAAACACCAGGCAGAGGGTGGCCTCATCCTGGGACTTGGGGAGCAGGTCTGGTGGCTTCAGACATCACCATGGCAACCCAGGCCATGAGCTCCCAGGAAGGGCATGGCTGGGGGACTTGGGGGTATACCTGGAGGTGTACAGCTGGAAACAGGGCACAGTCTCCACTTGTAAACACCAACTGCAACTTCAGGGGTCCACAGACCGCCCCCTCAGGCCCAGTGATTCTCCAGAAGGGACTAGCAGGGCTCTGGCTCTGCAGGCCACCTTGGCCCAGGAGAAGCACATGGGCACCACTGCCACCGGGCTCCAACACAGGCCCGCTAGGTGGATTGCACATGTGCCAACCTCAGTGCCCAGGTCCACTGCCTCGGTGTCCCAGGGCCACACTCTGGACCAAGACTGGTCTCTGGAGGGAACTCCCAGTCCCTCTGGGCAAGGCAAAGTTCCCACCAGTCACCCCACAGCCCTCGGGCAGGGTCTGCAGTTCTCCCAGCACCACAGTTGGGTGCCATGCATGTTCCAGCATGGGGCATGATGTAGAGTACTAGAGAGGAAACTGAGTCACAGGGGCCTGGAGGGCAGGGGTCAGTACCTCCCAGGGCAGGCAGCGGGGAGGGTCAATGCACCAGCCCTGGTTTGAATTGCCATCCTGCTCCCTGCCAGCTGGGCACTTCTGGACAGGCCATTTTTCCGCCCAATGTCTTGGTTTCCTTAGGTGTGCACGGGGCCAGAGTCCGGGTGAGGATTCAGCAGGTCACCCCCTCCTGCTGCACATGTGTAGAAGCTTGAGCATCTCAGCGCACAGGGGTAAACTGAGCCCCAGCAGCCAGGCAGCCAGCTGAGTGGTGGAGCTAGGACCCAGGCCTTTGCCACTGGACAAACACGCCAGGCTCCCCATGGCCACAGGGTGGCAGAGGGCACAGAGGCCCTGCATCCGGAGGGACAGCGCTTTGAGAGTCAATGCTCTGGAGCGGTTCCTTTTTATTGGAGTCATTTTTCTCCTCCTGTCAGCAACCACTCCCTCCCAGCAGCAGGAGCTGAGAAGAAAACAAAAGCTTAATTGAGTCCCACACAGGGGGAAGGGGGCAGGTGCACCGGAAGGAGGAAGGCAGCCTACAGCTTTCCTCCTGATGCGATTATGCTAACTGTCCTCTATCCACAGTGACATCGGGCTCTTTGCACATGGGAGTGTGGCCCCTCACAGCAGAGGCGGCCCTCTAGGGGAACCCAAGACCCAGACGAGCAACGTGACCTGCCCAGGTGGGAAACTGGGGCTGCACTCCACCAGGTCCTGCCCAGCATGTCAGAGCTCAGATCTCCAGGCCCTCGGTGGAGTGCCGGGCACAGGGAGGGCCCCCATGTGGAGTTCAAGGCTGCGGGCAGGCCGTGGCCTTGCTGGGGCAAGATGCCACAGGGCAGGATTCCTGGCCCTGCCTGTGTCTCGGGGGCCTCCACCCGCCCCTTACCTCCCCTGGTTCAGGCTCTGCCGCTTCTGCAAAGCGCTGCATGAGCGATGCCCTGACGGCGGCTTTGTCCTTCCTTCAGGACTTCCCTTCCCCAGGTCAGGCCTCACACCCCTAGGGCGGCAGTTCTCCTCGTTCCTACTGGAGACTCACCGGGTCAGTGTGCCTTGGCTGCAAATGAAAAAAAGAAAAGTGAAACTGGCTTAAGCGAAAAAGCAACTTTTCTGGCTCTGAACTGAATGGTGCTCAGTCATGGGCTTCAGGCACACCTGGATCCAGGTGCCCACAGGTCACGAGACATCTGGCTCTGTGTCTCCTGTGCCGGCTCCACTCTGAGAAAGGGGCACTGGCTTGTGATTTGCACCATCAGGTGCCTGCTGCTGGGGGTGGCCCTGGATGCCCACAGCAGAAGGCAGCCCAGCTGCGTGGGGAGAGCTGACGCCTCCTTGGTTTGCACCCTGGGCTGAGCACGGGGAAGCTGCAGGTGCTACGACAGATCCTTCTGATCTGCTGATGCTACAAGGCAAGCGCGACGCTGGCAAGGAACACGAGGGAGGTCAGACCTCGTCAAGGTGGGGCCACCCTGAGGAAGAGGGCAGGGGTGAGACCTGATGGCAGAGGGGGAAAACACGGTCGAGGGCCATCCCAGTGAGGAACCAGCCTGGACAGGGAGGGAGGGGGCTTCTTGAGATGCTGGTCCTGTTATGCCTTTCTGGACATCCCAAAGCACGGGGCAGCCACAGCATACACACAAGCACACACATGCAGTTACGCTGTTCTATAGCAATGTACGTACATACGCTTACAGGGTTACCCACATGCACACAGAAATGCATGCACAGCCTGTACAGGCATGCAAACACACATGTACCACACTTGCTAACACATATAATGGCAGCACTCGTGTGGTCACGCCTGCACTGTGACATGTGCACAAACACCACTGCACTGTCACACACACAAGGCTACACTGACAAGCACACATGTACACATAAGAGGGCACACAGCTACACGCAGGCACAAAGGCACATGGTCACATGCGTGCATGCATGCATGGCATACACACACACGACCACACACGCACACACAGGCTGCCCGGCAATGAGTGGCTGGTGAGGAGGAAGAGGCGATAAGGCACCCAGTTGCCCTGGCAACACATCCTAGGACCGCCGGGGCCTTGTTAGCACAGCTCATCTGGGCTGTCAGCAGGTGGAGGGCTGCTCGGGACCCCAGCCCAACACACAGGCTCCTGGTGGTTTTGGGACAGCCTTGACACCTGGGCCCTGCTGGGATAAGAGGGGAAGAAGGGGCCGGTCCTGGGCTCACAGCAAGAGTCATAGCTCTGAACTGGCGATCTGTTGGGGGAGACAAGTCCTGCCCCGGGAGACAGTGGGTTCACAGAGGAGCCCAGCTCTGAGCCTTGGCCACTCCCCTGTCCTCCCGCAGATGAGTTCAAGGCCAGCTCCTCTCTGGACCTCTGCCCCCGAGTCTCCTTGGCCCTGAAGTGGATGCACATGCAGAAGGCAGGGAGGAAGAGGCCAGCAAATGACAGCAGATGTGCCCGGGGTGCAGCGGCGGCGGCACACAGTAGGGCCACGTCCTGATGCCCCCACCCAGCTTTGGGCTTCTCCACCTGTGGCATAGGATTTCCCGGCCAGGCTTCTGTGAGACTCACCAAGGGCACCTTGTTTCCAGCATACAGCAGGTGCTCAGTAAATGCCCTTTGGCAGGGGGGCTGCATGCTCACAAAGGACGACTTGGGAAGGTGGGGTGAGGGAACCCAAACTAAAAACAGCTGCCAAAGTAGCAGCAGGTCCTCTGGTGAGAGCAGGGGCCTGACGGTAGTGGGCTCTCGCCCTGCACTCCTCCCGGCTCACTGGCCAGAGCCCCAAGCTGGGTCAGGCTGTGGCATTCCATGTATCTACCACCAGTCAAAAGCCTCCTGGGTACCTAGCGTGGTGTTGGAACTGGGGACACCTTTGATCAAGATGAACCTGTCCCACCTCTGGCGATGGAGATAGACACAAGTCTGGACAGCTTGGGAGCTGAGATAGGAGGACACGTGACACACAGAGAAAAGGCCACTTCCCCAGTGAGAGGACTGGGAAGGCTTCCTGGAGGAGGTGCCAAATCAGCTGAAGCCTAAAAGCAGAAAAGTTGGGGGTCGGGAGGCATCCCAGTAAGGGCAACAGCCTCTGTGAAACACAGATATGGATGCCTGGCACCCGGGCTTTGCCTGCTGCCCCTGGCCAGGGGTTCTCCAAGTTGAATGACAAGAGTCGGGGCTGGCCTCCGGCTGAAATGCTTTCTGATTCCTGTCTGATGGCAGGGACTGGGCAAGTCAGATGAGAACAAGCCACAGGTCACTGGGAACACTCCTCTTGGCAGCCGACAGTGTCCAACAGCGTCCCATCAGTGATGGCGCTACATGCCCAGCCTTTGTTCCCAAGTGGACAAGCCTGGGAAGGCCCCTGGCATCCCCCACTGTTGTCCACAGTGAGGGTGTGGCTTCCAGTCCTGGCTGCCCTGGGCGAGTTTCTGAATGCAGCGCGATGGCCCTGCACTGTGTGCTGATGCAGAGGCTGCACACAGACCTGCTCAGTATTTGTTCACTGTCTTTTTACCAGGGCCAGGGGATCCCCAGGGCTTCTCTGTCTCCACCCCAAGCAAGAGAGAGACCCACGTGTCCCCAAAGGGCTGAGAGGACTTCAGTGATCTTGAAGTCACCCCACCATCCTCCCTGAAATTCAAGGCAAAATTCCTCTCGTTATTAAACAACAAAACAAGCAGATCTCCACCCCCGCGTTCCTGAAACACCTTTATTGCACTAAAAACAGCATTTATAAACAAACACACTTGGAGGAGGATGTCTCAAAGATTTACCCATAGTCAACGTGGAGCACAAAGATACCAATCAGTGTGGGGGCATATAAAGAGGCCAGGCAGGAAAAGGGGTGGGAAAGGTCAGGGTCAGAGAGAAGGGAAGGGGATGCAAGCTCCAAGCCTCTAACTCAGTGCAGGAACTTCCGTTGCACCCTCCAGCCCACAATTCTGGCCCTGGGTGGCCCCCACGTTCCAGAGTGAGGGGGATCCCCTTTGATGCCAGGAGCAGTTTGCAAGAAAGCCCAGGCCCAGGATGGAGGCCAGGGTGGGGGGCACAGCAAGGGACCCCAGCTCCAAGGGCCCTTCATTCCCAGTCTCACTGGGATGTCTCGTGGGCATGCAGATGGGAACACATTTTCCTTCACCACCCCCCACCCCAGGATTTAGAAAAACTGACTTGGGAGGGGCAGTGTTTGGACAGGGAGGCCCCCAGGATCCCCATGGTCCATCGGTGCCCAACGGGAAGACCGGGACACACGGAGGGGCACAGCCGGCCTGGCCCCTGCTTCAAACTACCGTTTCTGTTTGGTTGAGCTGGTAAACCTCTATAAAAATCTTTCAAGGACCCACGCACTGATAAAATAATTGAGCCCATGTAGCCACCTAGCAGCATGAAAAGCCACCACCAGGGTCCCCCAGCCTGCCCCTCTTCACTTTGTCCCACCCACTCTAACCAAAACCTATTCACACACGTGCAATAAAAGCAGTCCATCAGTCAACAGGCACCACTTCCTGGCACCCAGCTGCCAAAGGCACGGGAGGACCGCAGGGCGGCGGCCAAGGAAGGGCAGGGAAGAATAGGGGCTGGGGGTTGCTCCCTGGACACCTTCTGAGCAACTCCCTCGAGGGAGGGAGGCTGCAGATGCCCCAGCAGGGCTGCGGGGTCCAGGGCAGGGGCAGGTGGGCGGGCCTAAAGCAAGCCAAAACATCATTGAAGGAAAGCAGCCGACAGCAGGACTGTCTCGCTCCCAGGGACAGGAGAGGAGCAACGGCTCAGGATTTCATCTTCTGGGACTGCCGTCTCCATTCTCCAGCTGTCTCTTACCAGGTAGGGCTGTCAGACATGTCACCCTCCTCCCTCTGACGGGCTCTTGCCTCAGGGGCCTGAGAGGACCTAAGGCTGCCCGGAGCCAGCCTCACCTGGGAGGGGGTGCTTCCCACTGCCCGTGGGGCACCGCTGGCAGAACCCAGGCCTGGCACTGCTCACAGGGGAGTCTGTCAGGCCTGCAAAGGAGGACACAGGTGCAGCAGAGAAAGGATTCAGCCGGGCCTCAGGACTGGCGGCCTCCAGGTCTGAGATCCCCTAGGCCACCTCCTGGCGAGGATTCTTTTTCCGAAAGGCATGAGGCAGTGTGGAACTTGGGGGTACCAGGGACATTGAGCCCAGCAAAGCGGCCCTTTCCCCTCCCAGGCAGCCCCTCTCTTCCACCTCCAAAAAAAGTAATCCATGAAAAATATTATTCTGGTCGCCATGGGCAACCCAGAGAACCTCCAGCCCAGAAACCGGTCTGACTTTAAACCCATCTCCCCTTGGGCCGGCAAATGGCCTCCTGCTCTGCGATAGGGGTGGGGAGGGAGGAGAGGGGAGGGGCGCCCGGCCCTTAGGAGAAGGGGAGCAGGGTGGCCAGGGGCAGCTCCTTCTCCCCGAGCAGCGTGTCCCGCTTCAGACTGCTGCCCTTGTTCACCACCTTGATCCTGAGGGCCAGCTTTCGGACACTCGCGGGCCCCACGCCATCGAAGAAGAAGTCCTCGTTGAAGACCGGGTGGCGGCTGCTCTTGACAATGGTGCTACGCTGCTTCTGCAGCTTGCCGGGCACCAGGCTCAAGCCCACGCAGCAATTGATGCTCCGCGCCTCGCACGTGCGGTCGTAGAGGCCCTCGGCGGCCAGCAAGCGCACCCGCAGGCGCGCCTGGGCCGCCTGGTACTCTGCCAGCAGCCGCACGCTGCCCCGCAGGCCCATGCGCACTGCGTGCTCGGTGCAGGGCGCAGGCCCCGGCTCGGGGCCCGGCTCCGGGGCGGCCCTGCGGGTCAGGCGGCGCCGGGCCCCGGGGCTCGTGTCGGGTGTGCTGTCGTCGGCAGACAGGGAGCCGTGGCGGCCCACTGAGCGCCTGAGCTGGCTCACCTTGGCCTGGCCGTCCTGGGCGAAGCCTTTGAGCAGCGACACGGAGCGTGACAGCAGAGGGGACCCGAATGGGGAGGACTCGGCGGAGGACCCTGTGTCGCTCTCCCCACCACTGAAGTAGCGGCTGGGGCTCATGAGGGCCCCGCTGGCCTCCTTGGGCACCCCGTCGCCCCCGTTGGCCTTGGTGGCCCCCCGACGGCGCCCGGCGCCCGGGGAGCCCACCTGGGCCAGGGCCCCGTGCTCGCTGTGGAACAGGGACTCCTTGCGCCGCGTGTGGGGGCTCTCGGCCAGCGTGGCGAAGCCGTAGGACGTGTGGGCTTTGGGCACGGAGGGCAGGGACATGGCGCCCTGGGCCTGCGGGTCGGCGTTGGTGCCGGCCTCCTCCGCCGGCCAGTCCTCGGCGCTCTCCACCTGGATCACGTGCCGGCTGGCCGCCTTCAGCAGGCTCCGGCTCTCTGCCGCCAGCTTGGCGGGCAGTCGGGGGCTCCGGGGGGCGCGGCGGGGCGCGGCCGACGCCAGGCTCTGCTCGGGCGCGGCGGGGCCCAGCTCGGCCTGCCCCTCGGGCTCCGCAGGGCCGGCGGGCAGCTTGGGGGGGATGAAGAAGTCGGGGATCTTGTCGGGCGTGAGCACGTTGCTGTACAAGGGCCCCTTGGAGGCCTTGTCCCCGCCCTCGCCCCCCGCAGCGCCGTTCTCCCCGGACCCCCGAAGCCGCTCCAAGAACCACATGTTGGTTTTCTTCATGGAGGCAGCAGGCAGGAGGCCGTAGGGAGGCTGCAGAGGCTGGGCAAAGGAGCGAGCGTCAGGAGCTGCAGGCCCCGGGCCCTGGCGGCCGGGGGTCCACCGGGACAGGAGTCGGCAGGGCCACCCTGGGTGTCTCCAGGGCCGCGGCGCAGGGCGGGGGCGGTGCGAGCTCGCCCTTCCCCGCCCGGAGATCGCTCAACTTCCAGGACCCAGGGGCGTGGGGGCCGCGCTGGAGCCGGGAGCCCCTGGGGGAGAGCGGCCCCCTCCTGCGCCGCCCCCGCCCTGGGGATGTCAGTGCGCCTGCTGAAGGGCTCTCACCCAGCCCGCAGGGAAGACGCCCCGGGGGGGGGTGGACCCCCGGGGAGTCCCAGCCCCGCCCCCCTCAAGCTCCCGGCCACCTGTGGCTTCTCCCCGAGGGTTCAGGCATTGCGGGTGGGGGGCGAACAGCTGGTGGGTCTGTGGGCTGACAGCTCAGCAAGCGGACCCCCCCCTCCCCGCCTCCCGCTGGCCTGGGCTCGGGGTGGGGGTGGGGGTGGGGGTGGGGTCGGGGCCCCCCCGGAGTGAGCCCTGAACTCACCTGCCTGGGCGACGGCCCGAGGCTAAATGCTGCCAGCGGACACGCGGGGGTCGCGGCGCCAAGGCCAGGACGGCTCGGGGACGCGGCCGCGGCTTGCACTCCGGCGGCGGCGGCAGCGCAGTGGGGCTCATGCACCGGCGGCGGCGGGAAACCGCCCAACCGGCCGCCGAGCCGCCGTATTCCTCCGAGTACGGCCGCCCGCCCGCCGCCCCCTCCCCCCGACCGGGCCCGTCTAGCTGCCCCCGGATCCCCGCAGACCTAGACCCGTCCCGCACCCGCACCCGCACCCGCTGTCCTGGCCTGCAGCCCCGGGATCCGGCGGCCCCACCCACTTCCCCCGCAGCCCCGGGCCAGTCCCAGGCCCGCCCCACAGCCCCCGGGCCTTCAGCGGCCTCACCCCCACCCCCGCAGCACCAGCTCGCAGTCCCTGGATCCCCACAGCACCGAACCCACGCAGCTCCTGCCCTGGCCCCTGCACAGTCACGCCTCTGCCCCCGGTCCGCAGTCCCGGCCTCTCACCCCCAGGAGCCCGTCCGGGCTGCGGGGCCACGGGGTCCGTGGGAGGGAAGCAGGTGGTCGCGATGACCACCCCCTCTCGTGACTGCGGATCCGGGGAGTCGGGGGCCCGGAAGCCCCAAGCCCCTGCCTCAGTCACCTGCGGACCCACACTCGCTGTGGGCTATCTCCCCGGGGAGCGTCTGTGATAACAACCGGGGCTGAATTTATGATTAGCGCTTTCCCAGTGCCAGACCCGCGAAGTTCTTCCGACTGCCACATGCTGTCCCAAGGTGAGGGTCTCTCTCTAGAAATTGGGGTGTGCCGCCCACCACCACTACGTGCAGCCGCAGGAAGCCGGCGAGGGGCTGCTCCTGCATTTCGTGTGGGCACCTGGGCGCAGGACGGTGACCCAGAACTGGGAACCCCGCTGTGACCCAGGGCCCAGACCCCGCCTTGGGGGGATTCCCAGTCGGAGGACACCAACTGACCACCAGCACACAGGTGAATCCTAGTTGCAGGCTCGGTGACAGGAAAGGGTGATTCGGCTACTCCAAGACGCAGAAGCCCACGGGGAGAACGGGATGTGGCCCCAGGACCGGCAGCTCCTGAGACCACAGGTACCTCTGGATGGGGTTCCTGCTCCCTCACTCCAAGCCTCAGTTTACCCTTCTGGAACCCAAGGCCAACACGTTCCGGATGGAGTGTCGGTGATAAGCCACAAGGTTAAGTGTCACCAGGACTGACCCAAAGGGACTCCTGGACTTTATCCAGTTACCATCGTCTGGGACCCTCCTGTGTTCCCAGCTGGGATGGGGGCTGGGCTGGAGTGACCTCTGATTCAACAGCAGAAGGGGTACTGGGGGCAGGAGGGAGCCGGATGGAGGCCCTGACTCCCCAGCCCCCCGTCAGGGCCAGGGAGTGTGGTAGGGTTTAGAACTCCATTGTCCAGGTAAGGAAAGTGAGGCTCAGAGCTGACTCTGACTCCAAAAAAAAGGTCTGTCTCAGTTCTGCTCATCCCATCCAGCAAACACTGAGCCCCCTCCTCATGCTGGGGCAACGCTGGCATGGCCGCACGGTATGACAGACAAGGCACATACCAATGAATGTGTCATTTCACAGCCGCCCCCAGGAAGCCCACTGTGCTTGCGAGCCTGGGCCAGCCCCACATCACAAGCCCCACTGAGCCCACTGCCAACCCCAGTTATCATGAAGAATGCCCTAGAGCAATTGCTTGGTTGATTATTCCTGCAGCGTCCCCAGGATGCTGTGGTTTTTAATAAATATCTGCCAGACGATGAATGAGTAAGTGCCCCAGTAAAGCAGGCAGGAGCGGGGCTGGGGGGCCATGAGCCACCTTCCTCTGTTGCATGGAGAGACACCGGGGTCCAGGAGGGGGAAATAAGTGCTGGAGTCTTCGAGGAGGGACAGTGCCAGGTGTCCTGATGACAGGTCAGCCTGAGCATTGGGGGCTTCACTCCCTGCTCACCCTTGCCCAGCTAGGGGCAGATTCTCCCCTCCTCGCTGGGTTGGGAGAGGAGAGGGTGAGTTTATTCTGTGCTGAGCAGCTAGGACACTAATCTGGAACTGCTAGATTGGGTCTGAATCCCGCTGCCAACACTTCTTGCTTAGTGTCTTCTAGCAAGTGTCCAAACTCCTCTGTGGCTTCGTCTCCTTGGCGGCCCATGGATATAAACGTGCTCCTGCTTTATGGCATCAGAGTGAGAATTCAACAGGTTACTCTGCACAGTGCTTAGAACAGGGCATAGAAAACATGCAGTGTTAAGTGCTGGCTGTCCACATTTCACCAATGCTGCTCCCAGTGAGGAAGGGAACACCCAGGGGGAGGCCTTGCCAGGCATTGGAGGGAATCCCAGAACCCTGACCCCTGACATCCTAGTTCAGCAAGAAGCCCCCCCACCTTTTCCCCTCACCCCATCTCATTTGGGGGCTGAACAAACTGAAGCCTAGAGGGAAAAGGTACCTGAGCGTGGGTCCCAAACACCTGCCCTGTGGGCTGCTGCAGACCCACCATGGGAGGGGTGGGAGTAGGGTTAGGGCTCCAGCTGACTCCATGGTCAGGAGCCTCTCCTGGTCAACAGAACCTCTGCAGAGCCCTGTGGCCCAAACCCCAGGATTCACCCTACATCCCCACCCTAGCTGCAGCCTTTCTGGAATGAGAGATGGGAGGCTGCTAGCCTCAGACCCAAGCTGGGGCCGGGGGGCCCAGGCAGCACTGACCAGCCTCTCCCACCCTGAGTCCCAGCACCTCATGCTGGGTGATCTCTGTTCTCAATCCCTACCCAGGGACCCGCTGTACGGAGGGGGGAGCTGTATGGGAGGCGGGTGTTGGGCAGGAGCCTGGCTTGAGTGGTAGGCTGCTCCCTGTGGGTGGCATCCAGCAGGCCAGCTTGGAGGGAGCACAGGAAGGTGGCTTGAAGAAAAACAGGCCTGAGATGTGGGCTCCGGCCCTGAGGAGCCACCCTGGGCCCCTGAAGCTCAGAGCGAGGGCTTCCCCTCTGAGTCCTGTCTTCTCCCCTGGAAAAAGGGAGTGGATGGCCTGTCCGCAAGCTCCTGGGTTTGCAGGAGGGGCCCTGGGCCCCACAAAGCTCAGGTTAACCCATTGGTGGGAGAGGTCATCATCCCTTATTCCCACATAAGGAAACTGAGGCACAAGGAAGTGGCCTAACTCTGCAGTACACCCAAGTCAGGGAACGGAAGTGACTAGTGTAAGGCTGCACAGCAGAATTCGAACCTTTGTTAACTGAATAATTGAAGGTAAACACGGCAGGAGACAGGTGTAGAGGAGCCAGGCTCCCAGCTCCCAGACCCATCCCTGGGCACGGGGTGGGGCCTGCTGACCGAGAAAGCACAACCCCTCCCCAGGGATGTGGGCCTGGGGGGGAGGTGACCCTGGGGGGGAGGTGGCCCTGGAGGGGAGGTGGCAGGGGACAGGGACCTCTGTGGAGGAGATGCCCCCATATTTGTAGGAGGAGTTAAAAGAGAGTCCTGGGAAGAGACGGGGGTCTTAGCAATCATGTGAGGGAGGGTCTGGAGAACAGAAGTCAGGGTACTACAGAAGGAGGCTGGCCTCGGGGGAAGGAGGGCCTTTGAGGGCCACATGGAGAGGAAGGTCTGAGAGAGAACATCTCGAGAACACGGGCGAGAGAGCAGCTGGGCCCCGGGAAGTCTGGCCATTTTTAGGGGAAAGATAGGAGCCATTTGGAGAAGGGAAAAAGGGGCTTTTTGCCCGGGAAATCGAGCTGACATGAGAGAGAGAGATTTGTAACGTTTGAGATGAACCAGGATGTTTCCAAGGAAGTCGGGGCGTGCCTTCTCTTGGGATGAAAACATGTTCTGAGCAGCACTGGGGCTTCTGGGAGGGTGACCTGCCTTCCCCACCCCCAGCAGGGGCACCCCCAGGGGCCCAGCTCCTTCCTCTCCAGTCTCCAGGGCCTCACTCATCCCCCACCTCCTCCGGCCCCAGAGAGGCTGCACCAGACACCACCTTGGCTTTCTGCCCCCAGCCCCCCAGCCCAGGAGGGCTCCTTGATGTGCAGTTAGGCCGTCCCTGCTCCTGGTCACTCCCAGATTTAATTACAAACAGCTTCCAAATGTTCAGTCCAGACAGCCAGCTGGGAGGGTGGTGGCCTTGCAACCATCCCCACTGGTCAATCCCCTTGGAGTTGCCCAGATGCCCCTATCATCCTGGGTGAGCCCCAAGAATGCCCCCATGTCAACATCAGCATGAGCCCCAGCCTGAGGACCCAAACCACCTCAATTCTCCCCAAAAGACAACTGCACCGATTTTTCCTGTGGAAAAATTGAGCCCAGCTAGGACAGGAATCCATGTCCATGCCAGGGAATTAGGAATCCTCCCCTTCCAGGGAGATAAGCTGAAGTCCAGCTGGGCAAACAGAAGCCCCTCCTTTCCCCACCAGGGACCTGGCTGGCTCCAAGACAGAGGGCTGCGTTTTGTTACTGAAAGGCGAAAAGAGGTTCTGTCTTTGGTATATATACCCTCCCTCCAGGAGGTGAAGCCTGAGGGTAGGTGGGGGTCCTGGGCTCCTGGCCTGGTTAGTTCAGCCCAGCGCCAGCTGGAGAAGGCCGATTCCACAGCCCGTGCAGAGGAAGGTGAGACATGGTTCAGCCTCACCAGGGTCCAGAGAAAGGGTGAGGATCCATAAGGCCACAGCAGGGGCATGTGGGCAGCAGGGACAGGAACCAGGCACTGAGAACCATCACCTGGGAACAGAGCAGAGGGGAAAGGGTCAGGGACCTGGGTTCAGGCATTCGATGCCACCAACTTCAGTTACGTGGCAGCAAAGTGATCCAGCAAGGGGCCTCAGGCTGGGACAGGCAGTCGAGTCCCTGCAGCCCCGCATTCCTGCTGTGAGACCCGAGGCAGCGTTTTAACCTCTCTGTGCCGTCTCATCTTCTGCACAATGAGAACGCCAACAACAGTGCCCATCTCAGAACCACATGGGAGCCAGTAACGGTGCAGGAGGGGCTGAGCATGGTGCCTGGACTCAGCAACTGCTGTTAGCAGCTACTACCACTGCTATCAACATCGTTCATGGGGCCCCGACCTCTTAGGGAGAGAAGCGAGGCAGAAGTGAAGGCGAATGCACAGCCCGTGGCCATTCCTGGTGCTCCGCAGGACTGCCCCGATCCCTGAAGCCCTTCCCCAGACTGGGGACCCCCTCTCTGCCTGCACTGGAGGCCTGGCTGGGCGCAGGGAGGAAGTCCACACCTAGAGGGGAGGAGGCAGGAAGGAGACCGTTGTCATGGGGACAGGATAGCCGTGCAACCTGGCCCAGAAGCTCCTCTGCTCTCAGCCTTTGGGGAAGTTCCTTCCCCCTCCCCTGAGGTCCTCCCTCCACAGCCAAGCCCCCAGCAACTGTCTCTTTCCTCCCCAAAGTGTGCGCACGCCACCCCCACCCCTCCACACCCCAGCTCAGCCACGCTCCTGCCTGGACCACCTCCCGCTTCACCCCAGAGCCTTCTCTTACCCCAAAGGCCCTGGAATCACCCAGACCAGCCTGTTGCTACCCTGCTCAAAACCCTCCCTGGTCCCCCCAGCACCAAAAGCTAAAGGCCAAGGATTCAACTTCTCGTCTCCACAGGGCACCAGCCACACAGCCTTCCCAGGCCCAAGTTCCTGGACCTCCTCTGGGGTAGCCGATGGCCACCTCCTCCCAGACACAGTCACAGTCAGAGTTACATCACAACTCATCACCTCCACCCACGGGCACCACCCGCCAGCAGCAACAAGAACACATCCCCAGAAAACATGCACACACACTCACAGCAGCAGGATTTGCAGCAGCCTGAAGTGGGAACGACACGGCTGTCACGGGAGCAGACACACACACGTCCACCCACACATGGAGCATCACACAGCCACGAACAGGACCGGAGCCCTGCCACATGCCACACGTGGATGGACCCTGAACACACGGTGCTCGGTGAAACGCCAGACACTGTGTGACCCCATTTATGTGATATGTCCACAGCAGGCAAATCCACAGAACATGGGCTCATGGGTGCTGGGGGCTGGGGAGGGTGTGGGGAGGACTGCTCATGGGGTTATGGAATGTTCTGGACCTAGATAGGGGGATGGTTGCACAACACTGTGAATAATGAAAACCACTGAGGTATACACTCTGATTGGGTGAACTACATGGTTTGTGAATTATTCCTCAGTTTTTAACATTAGAAAAAAATATGGCAACGGGTAAATTCCCGGTCTCACTATACACCTTGCTCAGGGCTCACGCTTGACGGCGCCTCGCAGGTGCAGCTCGCTCTCAGCGGCCACAATGGGCTGCCCATTCTGCAGGTGGTAGTCGATGAGGTGGCTGATGCTCTCAAACAGCACGTCTTTTGTCCGCACCTGCAGAACCAGGGGGCTCGGTGTCAGCACACTGGGCGCTTGTCAGAGGCCTGCTGCATCAGCTCCGTGTTTTCCTAAGCCCCCGTGATTCTGATGTGTGCTCAAGTCTGAGAGCCGCCGGGCTCGAGACTCCCAGGACTTCTGCCACAGAATCGGCCCCAGAATTCCGTAACTAGGTGTGGACACGGGATTCTGAGGCCACACTTCCTGTAACAGGGTGAATGATGGCCCCGTAAAGATATGTCCACGTCTTGACTCCTGTGAACGGGGCCTTATTTAGAAAAAGCATCTTTGGGGATGTGATTATGTGGAGGGCTTTGAGATGAGCTCATCCCGGCTAACCTAAGTAACCCAAAAGCCGATGACTGGTGATGGTTTAAGAGAAGAAAGCCCTGGACACAGACACCGGATGAAGGCCTTGGAGGCAGAGACAGAGTGAGGAGCCGGGCCACAGACAGCCACAGAGAGCAGCAAGCCTGGGAAACTGGGCAAAGGGTGCTGAAAGAACAGAGGCCAGGAGCCCCGGCCCTACCTGGCCAGGCCACACAGCCACCCTCCACCTGAGCGCACCTGTGCACAGAGACAAGGGGCACACCTGGCCCGGAGGCCGTGCTCTGCATTCAGCGGGACGGAGTAAAGACGCCCGGTGAATTCTGAGGACACTCTTAACTCCCTCAAGCACTTTCTCACCCGGGAAATAACCTGCAAAGCCCAAGGCCTTGGATGCTGGAAAATGCTTCCTAAACCCTAGAACTGAACATTGGAATCGTTTCCTAGGATCAAAAAATGCTTTGTAAACCCCAGAACGTTTTAGGAACTAAAGAATACCAAATCTTACTGATTCAAAACAACTGTAAGATGCATCACTATTTTACGTACCACGAGGAGAAGGGAACAAAAACTTCCCAATTAAATAATAATGCAGTTCAAAGATGCAACTGATGGTTAGAAAAAAAAAATCCAGACTTAAGAGATGTCAAAGGAGATAAAAGTGTGTATCAGAGAGTTGAGGCAATTCAGTAACTTTTGGACCCTAAAAATCCTTGAAATTGAAACATGCTTTGTAAACCCTAAAATATATTCAAAACTGAAAATACTGTATTTATCACTCGAAGACATCATTATTTGCAAAATGAAAAATGAATTAGTGATGAAAAAATGTGAAGCAAAGTACCTTACAGTGAAATACGGTTCTTTGTAAACCCTGAAACGTCTTGAATTGGTAACCCCCAAAATGTTTATAGATGGGGAATACATTTGTAAATCCTAAAATTCTTCTTAAAACTGGGAATACTTCGTAATTCGGAAATACCTGGTAAACGGGAACAGAATCTCTAAACACAAAGGCTTTGTAATTGGGAAACTACTGCATTAATCCTAAAGGGCGCTAGGAAGTCGGGCGCCCAGGGCCCTGGGCAGAAAGGAGCTGCCCCGACCTTCCCAGACAGGGCCCCCAGGCCCTCGCCCATTCACCCAGCCCGCTCTGGGCCTGGCCCCGCCCTGGCCACCCAGGCCCCGCCTCCGACCCTGGCACGCGGCACGCGGCGCGCGGCACCCGGTGCCTTACCACGCCCTCGGGATCCACGAGCAGCAGGTGCTTGGGCTGCCCCGCGTGCATGCCGGTGAGCACGTACTGCCCGGGGTTGGTGACGCTGTCGCGCACCAGGAAGTCCCCGTCGGCTCTCAGCAGCCTCTCCGCCGCCCGCCGGCTCATCTGACCGTGGTACCAGGGCTCCTGCCGCAGCTGCTCCTCCGTGGGGGCGATGGGTGCCCGGCGGGTCGGGGGGCTGGGCCACTGGTCTTCCACGGGAGGGGGCGCTGCCACTGCGCCCGCTGCCACAGAGTGCTCGTGCAGCTTCAGGGCATCTTCGAAGGGTCCTGCGGGCAAGGAGGAGTGCCGGAGGCCGACAAGGGGTGGGAGGGCCAGGATGGAGCTGCCTCCGGAAGGACGGTGGCCTGCCTGGAGGAGTGAGCTAGGGTGGTTCCCGGGGACCACCTTGGGGACCAACAACTGCCTTGGTGCGCCTGCTGCGTACCAGACCGTGCACTGCGCCCACCACAGCGCACTCTCGGCTGTGTGCTGAGTGTGCCCTGGGTGTATGCGGTGTGTTGTACCAACCAGTCACCTTCTTTGCAGTCTTACTGGCTCTGTTATTCAACACATTCTCTTGGATTTCCTAAGTATACTGGATGAAGTATAGTCTATGTAAAAGAATGAAAGCATTGCTTTTTTCCAACGTGTACACTTATTTCTTTTTCTTATCTTGTTACCCTGGCTTCCTTCCTAATGTTTGTGCCTCTAACTTCATTATCTTGTCTGCTCCCATGGGCCAGGACCTCCAAGACCACTCCATCTCCATGGTAGGCAGCAGGCATCCCTTTCACTTCCAAACTTTAACCGAAAAGCTCCTGATGGTTTGCAGAGGTTTCCTAAGGCTCCCAGTGATGCCAGCATGGTGCTGGACAAGTCACTGGCCATCGGTGAGCCTCATTCCCTCATTGCAAAATGGGCATGTCAGCATCTGGATTGCAGAATCCCAACCCTGAGCTGCACTACTTCTATTCTGGTCCTTTGGGAGCTTCCTCCTGAGGCCCGTGTGAGCTGACCCGGCCTCCGGCTCCCAGGATATGTGGCCAAGCCTAGACGGTCAGCTTATTCATCTCACCCTCCTGGCCATCTCCTTGGGGATAAGCACATGACCCAGGGTGGGTCAGGCAGAGGCATCCCAGGGGGCATCTAACAGGAGCTTAGCAAGAAGCTCAGTCTCCTCTGGGCCGTCTGGACACCCCAAGGGAACAGCCTGTCTCAACAGGAGCTCAGCAGGCGGAGGGCCATGCTTTTAGTCCAGCCTGGTGCACAAATCTTGGCCCATGTCATCATTGCAATGACAAGAAATCCAGCTGTCAGACGCTGGGGGAAGAGGGCTTTCCCAGGGGGCTTGGGTGTCCTGAGGAGAGACCGCCTTGCCTGAGCCAGCACAGAGCCAATAGCCCCACAAGCGCTTGTGGAAGAGAATGGGTTTGTTGTGGGAAACAGGGTACTTGGGGCAGAGGCCTCTTCCATCAGACTGAGCCCTCCCTCAGGCTGGGACATCCCAGCAGGAAGAAATGGGCTCTACCATCAGCTAGTCACTCTATCAAGATGTGTATTAAGCCCCCCTTATCAGACTGGGAAGACCCAGAGATAGGGATCTAGGCTTCCCCCAGCAGATGGAGGATACCATAAAGAAGAGGGGCCTAGGCCTCCCCCACCACACATGCCATTCTTCTGAGGTATGAACGAGGTATGAACTCCCCTCAGACTGGGGACCCCCAAGAGACTAGGAAGTCCCATGGAGGGGGAGCCACTGAGCCTCCCCTATCAGACTAGGGTGTCCCAGCAGAACCAGATTTCCCCACCACCATTGACTTGTACAGTCTCCATGGAGAAGTCCCACGGAGTGAAGGCTGGGCCTCCCCATCAGACCACAGGGTGCACAGGGCGTGGCCTCCCCCAGCAAGGCTGGCTCGCCCCCACATACGCATGTCAAACAGGTCCTTCGTGGGGCTGTCCTCAGGCTGCAGGGGCTCCGGGGCGTCCAGGCCTTGCGTGTTTACATACAGGTGGTCCTCATAGTCTCGGGGCCCCCGGGCATCTGCCTGCACGTAGCCATCCCCTGGTGGGGCTGGTTGGGAAGAAGGAATGGTGAGAGGTCAGCTGAGGACCCCAGGGAGCCGGGTGGGACCCCACCTGGGAGCCATCCACTCCTGTCCCCCCAGAAAGGAAGTGGCAGGCCCTTTGCATAGCACCATCAGGAGAGAAAAAACCCATCAACACTCAACAAGGGGACGTGGGGCACTGGAGGCGCACACCCAGGGAGAGTGCAGCTGCCCGCCCAGTCTAGCCCCCCAACTGCCAGGCAGGAGGGTGGCCTGCGGCACAGGAGCTTCCAGTTTCAAAAGAAACCAGAAATCCCGATGTTTATGTTCCATCTCCACATTGAAAAATAATAATGCAACTCTGTTCTCCCTGTAATTATGTTATCAACAAGATACTATTAAGTCATTTGTTTCTCTTTGTGCTCTATTTTAGGATTTCCTTTCTTTCCTTTTTTTAAATGTTATTTTTGTATGTGTTAAGCATTCCATGGTTCAAAAGCCGCAGCTACATTGAAAGGTATCCTTGGAGGAGTTTCTCGCTTGGGTCCCCTCAGCAGGCCGTCAGGGGTCTGCTGGGTCCTGATCGGTGTGCCTCCACCCTGTCCTCCTGGCCTCACCCCATGCATTATCGGACTTAGATTTTTGCTGATCTGATAGGTGACAAACGGCATCCTGGGGAACTTTAATTTCTATTTCTCTTATTTTGAGCAAGGTTGAGCTTATTTTCCTAGGTTCGAAGGGCATTTGTGTATCCTTTTCTCTGAACCCTCTATTCATTGCAAAATGTCTCCATTTTTTATGTTTGCCTGGGAAATGATGATCTTTTAATAATACACCATGTGGCCAAATCCAGCCCAAGACCTGCAATTTGCTATCTCTGCTTTATGCCAATTGTATCATCAACCTTCATGGACACCTGGGCTCACAGGCCGGCTCCACCCTCCCGCTGTGGGCCTGGGCACCTTCTGTGCCTAGTCTCCTCCCCTGTAAAATGGGGGGGAAAGGACTAGCTTTTTCATAGGTAGAGGTGCTGATCCAGATCTTAAAACAGGATCTGGCAAAAATTACAATTCAGTACAAGTGCTAACACTGTGTCAGTCCTGGGTGACTGATGGAGGCACAGGGGTCTCAGCCTAGGCTTCCCAGTCAGCCCAGAGGAAGCACAGGTTCTCCCAGCCTCTTATCATCAGGGTTAGGTGAGAGGGAAGAAACCCAGGTCGCAGGAGTCCAGTGTAAAGAGAAATCCTAGGCAACGGTGCTGGGGCACTGATGTGTTGGTAGGAGTTCTTGGCCAGAGAACTAGAAAAGGCATGACAAGAAGCAATAACAGCATGTGCAAAGGCTCAAGGACAGGAAATGCTGGCGAGCCCTGGTAGTTAGGGGTGAACAGCCAGTGTCCCTGAGAAATAGCAGACCAGAGCTAGATTACAGCGTGGCACCTGGTAGGTGACTTATGACATGCGTTCTTTAACCACAGGCACTGGGAACCCATAAGGGTTCTCACGCTTGGCAGTGAAATGCCCAGATTATTTGGGAAGATCTAAAAAAAGCCCAACACAGATGTTAGCAAGGCTGTGAGGGAACAGGCGGATGCAGCAGGGCTGGTGGGCGAATACCGCCTGGCACGTCCAGTTTAGCAGAGAGCAGGCCATCAGCCTGCAGTACTGCGAGTGAGGACTGTGCCCGTTAACCCAGCAACTCCACAGCTCAGCATCCTCGGGAGGAGCACACGGTGGGCGCAAGGGCATGTCTGCGGCCCTGTGCATAAGAGGGAGAGCTGAGTGCCCCTCAGTGCCCCTCAGGAGAGGGCCATGTCAGTAAGCCCACTCTGGGGACAAGGAGACACATGCAGGCATTCAAAAGAATGCACTGACACAGCAAGGCGACCAAGGGCACCCACAGCATGCCTCAAGGGTCACCGTTTCTTTGGGTGCCTGTTTGTATAAAGTCTAAAAGGAGACACAAAAGTGTCAGGGGGTGAGCTCCCAGACTCAGAATGGGAAGCAAGGGGGATGTTAACCTCCTCTGCCATGTCATTTATAATTTTGTATAAAACGCTTGAGGGTGTAAACTCAATTACTTTGTTAAAACAAAAGCTCACAGTACCTTGTGGGAATGCAAACAGAGAAGGCAATTGCAAGGCTTAAAAAAAAAAAACAGACTGAGCAATCCCCATCCTGGGGAGGGGCACTACTGAAATTCTGCACACAGCTGGGTGATGAGCCCTCATGGTTATTCATCACCCCATTATCAGAGCAAATGCCTGGAAACTACCAAATGCCTGTGAGTCAGAGGCAGGCCAAAGAAACAAAAGTCCTCTGTGTGGTGGAGTACTATGCAATGGTGAAAAGGGGTGGCCATCCGGGCACTGATGTGGGAAGGACTCCACAGCAGATTGCCACACAGAAAAGACAAGGTGGGAGCAGGCATGATATGCCACCGTCTGTAAAAATGGGAAAGTCATTATGTATTTGAATTGGCTTGAATATATATGGAAATTTAGGAGAAATAACGAACACTACTAACCACCGACAGTGGCTGCCTGATTTGAGAAGGGGATACAGGAAACCAGGACAGGAGGGACCTGGCACCAAACCATGTGAATGCAGCGTCTATCCCCAAAACACGATGGAACTAGTCTGAACAGAAAAAGAGAAACTGATGCCATCACATCTCATAACAGCTTGGGGAAAAAAAACAACCTTGTAGGCGAAAGTGAGATAGCACTGGAGAAACAGTGTGCGGTGGCAGAGGGACCCGGTGGGGAGGGGCTGGGCACCAGACAGCCCGAGAGCAGCCTACCCATACCCGAGGGGCCCAGGTCCCACTGCAGGCCACAGGCGTCTCTTCGAGCAGGAGATGCTCCCTGAAAAAAAGAGTGAGGGGTCCTTCTGCAATGAGCAAGCCCCTAGTCCCACCCCAGCAACCCTCCTAAATGGCTGGAGACATAAGCTGGACATGAAGCTCAGCTCCAAACCCTTCCCTAGGTCCCTGGCTCTCAAACTGCCTTTGGGCTCACTGCCCACCTCTGCTGCAGCCCCATCGGCCCTCTCCACCTGAGAGGGGGGTCTGCACCCTCCCACTGCCTGGCACATACTATTCCCTATACCTGGATGCCCTTCCCTGCACTGTTCTCCTGGGCAACACCTATTCACCCATCAGGGCCCAGCCCAAAGGCTGCTTCCTCAGGGAAGTCCTCCTGACCACAAACAAAGCCAGTCTCCCTATTTTACATTCTCTTTACCATCCTTAGAAGCCCTTTTCATGTCCCTGACTAAACCAGCAATGTAACTGTTTACTCAGTGTCCAAGGGTGGGCGCCACATCTGGAGGTCTAGCACAGGGCCCAGCAGATCTGAGGGCAGGAGGGGGCATGCACAGGAGACCCTCCCCTGGAGCCAGAAGAACAGGAGCAGAAGGAAAGGCAGGAAAAGGATCTGGGAGTCAGCACCGGGACCCCCCTGCCGCAAGTTCCCCCCCCCAGGGCCCCTCCTCCACGAGGTCCCTGGCGGCTGACCTGGCCAAGGGCCCAGAGGGCGCAGGGCTGCGTGAGGGCCAGTCTGGAGTCCACCAGTCCGCCCACGGGCGGCTCCTTCCCCGGGATGCTGTTGTAGTAATTGTGTTCCGGGTCCTCCTCGTCCCCCCAGGCTGACTCTTCCAGCCCAGTCAGCCTGGGGGCAGGCAGCAAACAGGAGCACAGGTGGGGCACCAGCCCACGAGGGCAGAAAGAGCAGGGCTTCCAGGAGGGCACCAAGGCCTTGGGCTTCAGCTCTGCACGGTGTGCAGGGGACAAGCCAGGCCCAGGGGACACTGACCCCCTTCTGGGCAGCTGATCTGGCTGAGGAGGGCCTGGTGCTCTTTCCTCTCTATAAAACGGGGTGCGGCAGCTTCCCGGGACTTTGGCTGGACCACAGCAAGTCCTCAGGACAGCTGGCCTCCGCTCCTTTCCGCCCACCTCCAGCCCCGCCAGGCAGCCAGGGCACAACACCAGGCTTGCACGGGAATCAGAAGGCCGTGGGCCTGGGCTGGCAACACCCTCAGCATTTAAAGCGCCCTTGCTGTCTGGCCCTGTGCTCACAACTGTAGAAACATCCTAAGAGCAAAACAGGGAGAGCTGGGCCTGCCGCTCAGTTGGGGAGGGACAGCAGATGAAGTACGGACACCAGATGAGGGCCACACGGCCGGGAGAGGCAGAGAGAAGCAGCTGCAAGGACCCAGCGCGTGTGCAGGGACACAAGGACTGGGTGCAAGGCCAGGAGGCCGGCTGGGTGAGGTCGGCTCGTGCTGCTGTGTCCTAGGGCATCCGTCCTGTTCCTTAAGTGCACACTGGCATTTCTAACAGATCCACTGATTCATTCTTCTAGCAAATTCCTACCTATTAAGATATGGAAGTAGCCAGGAGCAGGCGGTGGCAAACCTGGCCCACTGCCTGGATCTGCACAGCCCAGGAGCTGAGATTGGTTTCTACACTTTGAAGCTATAAAACTTTTAAAGAAAACATCCAAAGAACAACATTTGGTGCCACGTGAAAGTTCCATGAAATTCAAATTTCAGTGTCAAAGCCACGGATCCTTTGTCCCCCTTGGGGCAGGGAGGTGCTCTCGGACTACAATGGCGAAGACAAGCAATCTGGCCTGAAAAGCCAAAAATACTGACTGGCCCTTCACAGAAGCGCTGGCCGCCTGTCTAGACTGAGGATGACAGTGATGCCTGGTTCCCAGCATCACACACCAGCACAGGGGGTGGGGGCGTCCTGGTTTTCCAGACCAGGGAATGGGGATCCTGGCAGCTGAGCCCTGTGCCCATGAGAGAGGAAGGGACAGGTGGAGGGGAAGCCAAGGGTGGAGTGTGAGTGGATATGGCCCAGGGCAGGGAGGGGGGCAGCAGGGGGTACCTGTCTGGGGGCGCCACCACCTCGGAGGGGCTGTGCGGGTACTGCTTGAAGCGCAGCTCGAAGGCTTGGCCCACAGTGCTGATGACGCTCCGGGCAAGGCCCCCGCAGCACTCCAGGATGTGGCAGGCTGGGGAGGGTGGGCTCGTTATGCGGCATCAGCACGGCTTGGCTAGCAGACACACTCCGGCCCACGGTGCCCCACCCACACCACAGGGCCTCACCTCTCTGGTTGATGGGGTCCTTGGCCACATAGGCCACGTAATCTGTCATGTCCTGCAGAGAGGGGATGGGTAGGAGGGGTCAGCTGGTCCTGCCTGTGCCACCCACCTCCCAGCAATACACTGGTGGGAGCCCAAGGGCATGGGCAGAGGGCCCACCCCCACTCCTGGCCTTACCGTGTCACCGCCAGATGCAAAGGAGATTGACTGCATGTGGTGGTTGGCAATGATCTGGCCAGGGAGACACACACAGTCAAGGGGCTGCCATTTTGGGGTAGGGTGTACCTGGGGTTTGGGTCAATCACTGTACCAGGGCCACAGGGAGAGGGCAGGAGGGGTGGGATTTGGGAATGGAGATGCCCCCTGACTGGGCAGGACTCAGTGCCACACCGGTGGGCACCCTCACACATGCATGCACCAGACATCCAACAGACATGCTGACACCTCCCCCAGAAATGTACAGATGCACAAGTGCACACGGACAAACACAGAGACACAGAACACAGTCCCCATGCAAGCTGCACCCTGGCACACACTCACACTTCATCTGCACACACACACTCTCCCACACAGACTCATACACCAACATGCCCAGAGACACAACCACTCACATGTACACTCAGTCTCAAGCCCACCTGCACAGCTTGACACATCACACACTGCCACACAGACACCCAGGCATAGCACACTTGCCTGATACACAGGTGCACATATACACACTCACCCCGCGCAGCCGTGGACCTACCAGGGGCTCCTGACTCAGCACCATCAACCTCACCAACGTCACCTGCGTGCTCGTGTGCATGCTTATTTACATCCACTTGCTCATTTGCATGCTCATCTGCATGCTCATTTACACTCACTTGCTCATTTGCATGACTGCATCCATTCGCTCATTTGCATTCTTATTTTGCATGCTCATTTACATCCACTAATTCGTTTGCATCCACATGCCACCACCTGTTGCTGTGCCTGGTGCTCATGTCTGTCTACAACCCCAATGGCCAGCAGTGACAGGTCCAGGCAGGGCCAAGTCAGTGCTCCTGCTGCCCCCCAGGCCCCCGCAGATCACCCTGGCCCCTGGCCCCGCTTGCATGGCCCCCACAGCTGCACAGGTCAATGCTCATACCAGACCACACATCACAGCACTTCCCTGAAAAACTTCACAGAACCACAGTGCTGTCTGGACACATCCCAACCCCTTGCCATGATCCTCGCTGACCTTTCCAGCTCAAACCTCTACCCAAGATGCCCTCTCCTCACCTCCTCACTCAGTGCCAACATCACTGCCTCCAGGAAGCCCTCCATGGTGCCCCTGATAGGTCCCAGTGGCCTGTGCATGCTCACAACCCTTGCCTGGCCTCACAATGTTTCTCAGAATTTGTAATTATTCCCTCATTTCTGCATTATATTTTGGTAGTCTGTTTTCAGCAAAGGATTCGAACCCAGGGTCTCTCTCCTTCAGCACTGCAGGCCAGGGACTGGGTCCACCTCTGGGGATGGGCCTTCCTGGGCACTGTGGGGGCTGAGCAGCCTCCCTGGCCCCAGCCACTTGATGCCAGGAGCTCCCCCAGATTGCTAATTGAGGGATGCCCATGGGCAGCCAGTGTTCCTCCTGGGCTCCTGGCTCAGGGTGAGGTCTCAGCATGTTCTCCAGGCGGGCACATTCACACCAATGCCCACGTGACACAGCCCTGCACCCACCTCCCCTCCAGGCATCCCCAGGGAGTCCATTGACCCTGTCCTGCAAGGAGGCCAGGGGCTGAGGCCGGGGGTGGCAGCACTCACCTGGCGCGTGGCGGGCACCGAGAGGTTGAGACCATCAATGGAGATGCTGACGGCGATGCTCATGCCAGCGAAGCACAGATTGCTCTTGCCCAGGATTGAGGCCAGTGCCTTGTTGGAGGCCTGGGGGCAGGACAGAGGGCAGCCTGGGCTCTGAGATGGGCAGTACCGCATGGGGGCCCTGGCTGGGGCAGGGTCTGAGGATGGTCATGGTGCCCCTCTGGCTCCAACCACACCCACCAGCACCACTCAGGGACCACAAGCCTCTGACCCACCTTCTTCTTCCAGGAGCCCCGGACCCCAGGCACCGCCTCATGGAGCCGGTTGATGGCTTCCCTATGGGGGGAAGGTGGGGAGGAGGCTTAGAGAGCTGGCAGGGGAGGGGGCAGGAGATCAGAGAGGGGTGGGGCTCACCGCAGGAGGGGTCGAGAGGGGAAGATGGCAGGCTCCCTGCAGAGAGGAGGAGGGAACCAGGGGCACGGAGTGGGGCTCCTCGGGGCCCCTAGCCCCTGTCCAGCTGCATCGGGCAGACACCCCTAGCTCTCTCCCTCACACCCCTTCTCAGTGACCTCATATTCCTGGGCCACAGCTTGACCCATACCCCGGGCAGACAGACTTGGGGGGCCGACACAGCTGCTGAGCCTGGACCCTAAGTTCTGTGACCCTCCCAGGGGATGACCTCTGCTCTGGGTTCCCAACAGTGGCAGGAGGTGACCCCCTACAAACAGTATGGGCGAGACCCCTGTGAATCAGGAATTGGTTGGGATAGCAGGGACAGCCAGTAGGCGCCACAGACCACGACTCAGACATGATATGTCCCTGCTCACCCCACCTGACCACTCGCCCAGCCCAGCACTGTCCCAAACTGGGAAGCAGATGAGAACCGTCACTGAGTCCCCACCCTGAAAGTCACCCCTATGCCTGCAACTGTCCCCCCTCACCAAGCCCAGCTGGGCCAAGCTGAGAAGAGCCCCCAGTTGGCCTGAGCCCCAGGCACCCAGCTGCCCCATCTTGAAGACTCACCTGGTGACTTGGGTGCGAGTGTTGAAGTCCAGGGAGCGCATGGAGCGGAGGACTTCGATGCAGCCCATGTACTGAGGGGAGAGGGGCCAGGTCAGTAGGGGGCCCATGGCCCCACGGTCCAATCCCAGGCCCCAGATCTCCTCACCCTCCTCTCCTGCCACCCGCCAGCTCCAGCCCTTCCCTGTCTGGACGGTGGAGGCTTGCTGCCTCAGGGCCCCTGCACCTGCTCTCCGCACTTCTATTTAGCCGGCTCCTTCCTGCCAGGAGGCTCCGTGGCAGCTCCCCAGAGCCACCTTCCCCGCTTGGCTCTGAGCAAGCCGTTCATGGAAGCTCTAGCTCGTGGCAGCCTGTTTTGCCATCTGCACAGTCCTGGATGGCAGTGACCTTCCACACCTCTGCACCCCGGAGCCCAGCACAGGGCTGAGAGCAGATTGGTGGAGGCCATCAAGCGCAAAGCATTGACTGTCTGCCCCTTTTCCTAAAGCACAGAAAGACAATTCAGAACCCCGAGCCACCCCTGCCCAGACCACCATCTCCACGGAGAGGAATCCAGAACCTGAGGGACAGAAGAGGTGGAAGCCACCATCAGGGCTCCCACAAGGCCCCAAGCAAACGATGGCCTGGAGCACCCTTCCAACATGGCAGGATGCCCCACATGTGTGCAGGGCCATGTGGTAGTGTGGCTCCTGGGAGTCCATAGGACCAACGTCCAGAACAGGTGAGTCCACAGACAGAACGTGGGTTTGGGGGTTCCAGGGCCTGCGGAGGGGGTGAGGAGTGAGCTGCAGGGAGAGTTTACCTCTACAGGATGGAATGTTCCATAACTAGACAGAGGTCATGGCTGCACAACACTGCGGATGCACTAAATGCTCCTGAGTTGTTCTTTTTTAAAATGCTTAATTTTGTTATATGAAGTTTGAAAATAATAAACACACAAAGGCATTGACCTTGAACCTCATTTTCAGCACTATCCCACAGACACATCCAAGCTACTGTGGGGGACCGATGCCCGCCCTTCCTTAGGGGCCCCATGCCCCAGGCAGGACTGAAGCTGAGAAACAGGAGGCCAGGTACTACCCCCAGGCTCCCTCCTGCCACGTTCAGCTGCCGTGCACAACAGCCCTCCCTGAGAGGCCTGCCTCCCTTGGTGTCCCCAAAGGTAGGCCCTGAGTGCACACCCCTCGCTTCCCTCTGGGACTCACAGCCCTGAACAAATTAGCAAGAAGCTGGAGACACTCTAAAACTCAACACAGGTAGGGTTGCAAGATCCAGTACAGGACACCAGTAAGTCAGAACTTCCAATAAAACGATAAATATTTTCTTAGAATAAGCATGTCCCAAATAGTGCATGGGACATACTAACACTGAAAATCATTTGTATTCATTGGAACTTCACATTTACGTGGGCATCCTGTATTTCTGCTCAAGCTGGACAGATCGTGGCACTTGGGATGGAAGAGTAGCAGTTGTGAAAGAAAACAAGAAAATTTGTGAGCATCTGTGTGATGCAGCATTAAGTAGCAAGAGTGGTGTGCAAACAGATAGACTTGTATGGACACAGGGCCCAGGAGGAAAGCACACTTGTGTGGGTGAGCAGTTCTAGCATGACACAGTGGCTGGAGTCACTGCTTCCAATTCCACTGGGTGTAACCCCAGAAGCGCAGCCGCTGGCCCACATGGTGATTCTTTTTGGCGTGGTGTTAATACACACTGAATCTAATGAAACTATCATGTGCATTGACAGAGGACTTCATTTTGTGTTGTGAGAATGCAGCAAGAGGTGCCCATTATTTCAGAGAGTCTCAGGCCGGCAGCAGCTCCAGCGTGGGGTTTCGGCGGCTGAAGTAACAACCTGTTTCTGAAGCTGTGTGGACGCGGCTGTCAAGGAGATACCGGCTCCTGTCTGTGTCACCACGCTCTGAAAGCAGCACAGCCCACACACTGACGTCCTGAAATGTCTTCTGAGTTCCTATTAATCGCTATCATTGTGCTTCTACTTTCTACTGCTCTTCTGTTACATCGGATCGGTTTTTAAGAGGAAATGTACAGGTAAGTGTTCCATATATTTGAAGTTCAGTTCGGGGTGAAGGGTTATCAAATACGGATTATAAATAAGTAGTGGTTAATCCAACAGGATTGAAAACAATTGGCTTAAGCTGGAGGTTCCAAAACAGGAGCGGGTGTTGGAATCAACCAGAAGGCTTGTAAAACGTCAATAGCTGGGCCCACCCCCAAAGTTTCTGACTCTGCAGGTCTGGGCTGGAGCCTGAGAATGTGCATTTATAACAAGTTCCCAGATGTCTGAGGATCACACTCTGCTCATTGCTATTTTAAACCAACTTGGTGATCCCATTTCTCCTACCACGAATGGAGTTTGCCATTTCCAGTCAACAAGATGTTGGGAGTAAGAATGGTGAGGAGTATCTTACAAAGAGACCCAAGGAAGACATGGTCTTCTTTTATTCCAGTGATTATGGCTGGATCTGCATACGATTCCTGGTGCTGTGGCGGCCACTTTGTGACCATGAGGATAGCCAAGCCAGCATGCCAAAGATGCAGTGCAAAAAGATGGAAAGACCTGGGTCTTCAGGGATGTTGTCATTGAATTAATACACTCTGGAGCCACCCTACCCCCTGACCTTCAAGGAAGGAACTGCGTTTGCCCCTGAAGACATCTTAACTCAGTTAACCTCTCGCAGTTCCCTTGCGCATCACCAGCATGTGAGAACCATTCTTCAGGCAAGACTGGGTCACAAGAAGCCCTTGCATTTCATTGACATGTGTGCAGGGTTGAGCTCGAATCACCAGGCCTGGGCCACCTGGGCAGGGTCCCCATGGTGCCATCAACAAAGCTGGGTATTGCATTTTAAACCTCTCATGAGGACCTCATGAGAGGACATGAGTGAGCACACCTCAGAAATTAGAAACATCTTATTAGTGGAACTTTTGTGAAAGAAGAGCAGCATGTCCAAATAGTGGCCGTGGGAGGAAAACAGGGGCAGCCGCCTGCAGAGCAAGGTACAGACTCTGGCTTCTCCCTGGTCCAGGTTCACTTTGTTTACAGCCAAATTTTGCTCAGACATCTACCCCTTCAGATGAGGTCCCCCAATCAGGGATAAACACAACTGGGCAGACCAAAAGGGTAACATGGGCCTCATGTGACTAACCACTTGAATTTAACTGAAAATCAAGAAAAATTAAAATTTAGTTTTCTGGTCACATTAGCCACATTTCAAAAGGCTCAGTGGCCACCACATTGGACAGCACGGATCTAGAACATTCCATGGTTGCACAAAGTTCCTTGGGGCAGTGAGGTCTAGGTTGATCCCACACCAGTTTAGGGAAAGTCGGGGGACACCAGTCTGGCCAGTGTGACAACAGCTGAGGAGTTCCAGGGGCGGTCTCCTTATTCGTAAAGGGACCCCACAGGAAGAGGACTCTTTTCTGCAGGACGATAGGACAGGTGCCTTGGCTGCCGCTTGCCACCAGGAGAGGATCCGATCTAAGACAGAGAAGTCACTGTCCATTTCCTGGCCCTGCGGTAACAACACACCACCAGCTGAGTGGCTTAAAACTACAGAAATTTATTCTCTCACAGTCTGGAAGCCAGAAGTCCGGAGGCATCCACAAGGCCAAGGTGCCTCTTAAGTCTTTGGGGAGAAATCCCGCCTCCTCCAGCTTCTGGCGGTGGTGAGGAGGGCAGCGGCGCTTGGCATCCCTTGGCAACCAGGCGCATCATTCCAGTCTCTGCCCCTGTCATCAGGTGGCCTCTCCCGTGTCTGTGTCCACAGTTTCCTCTTCTTATAAGGACACATCATTGCGTTAGGGCCAGCGGCTCCAGGATGACCTCATTTTAACTTGATTACCTCTGCAAAGACCCTATTTCCAAAAAAGGCCAATCTGTGGGTTCCCACGGACATGAATGCTGGGGGAACACTAATCAACCCAGTACCAGGAGAGCAGGGACAAGACGTGCCCAGGACTGGAGAACAGGAAGCAAAAACACAACCTAATGCAACACACACACAAATTTCCAGGATCCTGGTCCCAAAAAGCCAAGTGAGGGGAGTTGAACGCTGCCGAGCGTTCGCTGCTGTTCTGGACTCAGCGAGCTGCGGGTGCGCAGCAGGGCGGCTATCTGGGGAAGCAGGCACCTCACGGGGGTGTGGCAAGGGGCAGCGCCCTTCCTAACCGCTACCGGGACAGAGACGGTGCCGGTGCCGGCGGCGCGTTCCTCCGACCTTTCTGTGCATTGGAAACGCTCAGGATAAAAGGTCGAGGTGCCTAAAGACACGTTTCTCCACACCACATCCGAAGCCCCGGGGTCTCACGTCGCAAATCCTGGGGTCTGGCTGGGCGCCGGGCCCTTTCCAGATGCCGTTTCCCTGCGCCCCCCACCTCGGGCCAAGTCTTGGCAGGTTCCTATTCTGCCGCCGGCAAAGGAGCTTTAATGGGGTCCGGGTAACACGAGGCCCCCACCGCTTCCTCACTCCCCAGATTCCCGCCCACCCGGAACTGGGGAGCCGGCCCTGCGCATGCGTGCAGCCCACCCACCTGCCGCCCTCTCCCCGCCCCGCCCCACGTGACGCCGTGGGAACCCGGACCCCAGCGCCTCCCAGCTAGGGGCGGCCGCGGAGCACGAGCTGGAGGTGGGGGGTCCGGGCGGCGGGGAGAGGAGGAAGGCCGGGGGGAGAGACTCCGCTCTCACGGCCGGGGCGTCCTAGAGAACGAAGTGGGGGAAGGGGGCCGCAGTCTCCTACCGGGGGATTCCGGGAGGACCGGGTCCCGGGGGTCCCGCCGGCGCACTCACCCGCACGATGTAGGAGACCCCGGGCCCCAGTACCCTGGCGTCTGGGTGCAGCCAGCCGTGCGCCGGCTTGTGGATGAAGCTGCCTTTGCCGATCCACTCGGCCTCAGCGGCGCCCGGGGGCCCAGCAGCACCCCGCGCGCCCCGCGGCCCCCGCGCCCCGGCGGCCCGGCAGCGGCTGAGCGCCGGCAGTGGGCAGGATGCGGTGCAGCGCGGCTCGCAGGCGCCCAGGACCGCGGCCGCCAGCGCCGGGACGCTACCAGGGCCGGCCGGCTCGGGTTGGGGGTCGGCGCCCCCCGTGGCCCCCTCGCTCCCCGCCGCCCGCGCCGCCGCCGGGCCGCGGCCCAGGAAGCCGGCGGGAGCCGCGAACTTCCACTGCGGCATGCGCGGCAGCAGCGCGCAGAAGGTGGTGGGCGCCTCGGGCTCTGGGGGCGCAGGGGGCGCGGGGGACGCGCGCCCGCCGGGACCCTGCGTCATGGCCGCGGCCGCCCGACCGAGCCCGACCGGGCGCTGCGCCTGGCGCGGAGGAGGCCCTCCGCTCCCTCCCGTTCCTCCCCGCCCCCGGCCCGGTGATGTCATCCTCCAGGCCCAGCGCGCAGCCGCGGGGGGCTGCGCCCCTGGGACCCCGGCCCTCGGCCTCCCGGCGCCTGGCGGGGAGGCTGGGGAAACTGAGGCCCGCCGAGGGCTCGGGCTGACTGGGTTCCGGTAGCCAGGCAGGAAGAGATGCTGCCAACCCAGGACCCGGGCAGCGACGCCCTGCTTCGCCCCAACGCGTTGCCTTTAAGTTCCTAGAAGTACACACGTGGGGGGACTTCGAAATCACCTCCCTTCTTCCCTTTTTGACTGACGGGTAAACTGAGGCCGGGAGGAGGCAGAGGCGTGGTCAGGGAAGGAGAGAGCCCCAAACCCTAAGGCCAACCCCCTCCCTCACTCCCTTCCTGCTGTTCCAGCCGGGAGGTACTTGAAAATCGCGCCCTGCTCTATTTCCTAAGGAGTGCGCGCAAGGACGTGGCAGAGGCCCGGACCCAGGAGTGCCCACCCTGGCTAAGGTTCGGTAACCGAGACCCTCGTCTGCTGCATCCCCTGGGCCTCAGTTTCTCAGGCTGTAAGCCAGGGGCACGTCCCAGAGGGTCAAGGGGACCCTCACTTCTGGGGAGCCCTGTCCATCATCGACCCAACTGAACTCGGGCCTCGGTCTCCCAGGCCCGCCTGCCCCTCTGGCCCCAGCCTCTCGGTCTCCCACCCAAGCCCAGGGGTGGATTCCTTCTGCACCCGGACGAGCTGTCACGGTCACCCAGCGCCCGGCCCGGCCCCCCGCCACAGCCCCAGGCACGGCTGACTGCCGGGAAACAAAGGGAGGGGGCTGTGGCGCGCGGGCAGGTGGGGAAGGAGGGGCGAGGCCTCCCGGAGCCGATCGATAAATCAGAGAAATGAGATCACGTCCCGGCCGGTGGAGGAGGGTGGGGGGAGGCGCGCGCGGCCGCGATTGGCCAGAGGGTGCGGTGGGGCCAGTGGCGTTACGCGCGCGCCGGCGTCTGCGGCTCCAGGCAAGCCGCGTAGGGAGGGCGTCACCGTGGGTCTGCGCGGGGTACCGCTCCTTCGGGCTCAGGTCCGGCATCTGAACGTGTCTACTGTGGTCCGCATAGGCGTGGACTGTATGAGGGCTGTGTGGTCCGCATGGAGAAAGCTTCTGGGGTCCCCCCAAATGTGTGTGTAGGGGTCCTGGTGCGTCCAGGTGTGTGTGGTGGTGGTGGGAAGGTCCTGGTGTGGATGACTGGTTGGGGAAAGAAGCATGTGTTGGTTAGGGCCCCCAGGCCAAAGGAGAGTGCTGGTGCCCACCCAGGACTCCTCTGGGTGCAGCCTGCAGCTGCCCTGTGGGCCATCTCCTCCAGGGAGACGCAGTCGCAGTCTGTCCCTCCTGAGCTGAGGAGTTAGGTCTTTCTTGGTCAGGGGTTTATAAGGCCTGGGCCCAGGTGTCTTCACACTGTCATGACCCACGTATTTCCTTTCCATCCCTAGGAAAGAATGGGAGGAACAAAGCCCAATGGCCAAGATTCAAATCCTGGCATCGCACAGACATGAGGGCTCACAGTGTGACCTCAGACAAGTGTCCGATGTCTCCAAAGACCCATTTCCACTTGGTAAACATCACCTGTCCCTGAATGGCTGTGAAGCTTAGATGATTTTCATCCATACCTGGAATATGGTAGGCACCTACTGATGACGGATGTTAGAATACATCAAACTCCTCCACATCCTTCAAAACCCAATTTCAATGTCTCCTCTTCCAATAAGCCCACCTGGCTCTGCCCACTGAAAGCTCTGGCTCTGCTTCTGGCCTCCCCCAACCCTGGAACCCTCCTCTGGTCCCATCCAACCCCCAGGGGCTGCGGAGTTGGAGGTCTATCTGGAGAGCAGTGCTCAGGTCTCCTTCCTGTGGCACGAACAGACAGCAGGTTAGAGGGATGTGTTTGCGATGCTGACAGCTCTGGGTGCCACAGAGAGATTTATTGGCAAGCAGCTAGAGGGAGGGGCACCAGGGCTGGGACCAGGCAGGCAGCTGTACTTCCAGCAGAAGCAGGGAAGAGCCCGGGTTTGGCAGAAACTGGAGCTGTGTGGGGACCCAGGCCCGGCAGGGCGGACACGGAGTTCTAGGCCACAGGAAGCTCCCTCTTGGCCAGCCGCAGGAGAGGGGTGTGGGTGTGGGCGTCCCTTTCTCTGCCTGGCCTGGCATGACCAGGAGAGTAGAAACTGGGGCGCTGGAAAGAGGCTCACCCTGCACAGAGCCACAGGGTCACAGCCCCCAGGGACTCGGGGAAGTAGGTGGCCTGGAAGGACCTCAGATAGTTCCAAAAGGGAGGGAGGAGGTGCTGTTCGCCCACCCCCATTTCTGTGAGCCCCCAGCCAAAGCCAGGCCCAGCAGGGGTTGCCCACACCCCACCTCACTGCGTGGGAAGCCAGGCTCGGCCCAGAGGCGTCATGGCGTGGTGTCTGCGGCCATGGCGGCAGCCTGTCTGGGGTGGCGGATGCCCATGGTGAATGCTGGGGCTCTGGCTTTCGTCACGGTGACCTGCTCGGGGCTGTGGCTGCCAGGCCCGGGTGTCTCCACTGGGGGACGGGGGGCGCGGGGCCGCCCCAGCATGGTGAAGGCTGGCTGGCGCTGCCGGTAGGCACTGGGGTCTGGACTACCATACTGGCCCGGCCCTGGTATCTCAGCAGGGTCCTGTGGGGGGCGGGCAGGAGGCCTGCGGCCCACCACAGTGTAGCTGGGGCTCCTGGGCTTGATGAAGATCTGGGAGCCCCAGAGGGATGGCAGGGTGTAGGTGTTAGGGGCAGGGGCTGAGGTGTCCAGGGGCTGAGGGCGCAAGCGGGAGCCCAGGGTAAAAGCTGGGGGTGTCCGCTGGCGCACAGGAGCCACCTTCTCTGGGCTGTAGGTGCCAGGGCCTGGTGTCACCTCCTGACCTGTGAGAATGGGGGAGGAGGGTTGACAGTGGACAGCGCCCTCACCGGTCGTGCCTTGCGTGGCTGCCCCCTCCCCAGCCTCCCCCCAGAGCGGGCTCTCTTTCAAGCCTCCAGGCCTTTCCCCGAGTTCAACCCTCTGCCAGGCATGCCTTCTGTTTCTACCTCGGTGATGGGGGGCTGTTTGTCAGCCTTCAAGGCAACCCTAAAGGCCCCTCCTCTCTGCTGCCTTCCCCACACCCTCCCCCGGGGAAGAGCCCTCACGGCCCCACTGGATGCTAGTGGCTGGGGCGGCCCCTGTCCCCAGACATGGCCACATTGAGGTGGGATGGTCCCCATCTGGCTGAGGTCTCGAAGAAGCAAGGACATGCCGTATCTGCTTCTGCTCCCCAGAATTTGGCTTGATCCATGTTTGAGTGGGTGGGTGAGGAGTGAATGAGTAGATGAATGGACATGTGGGTGTGTAGATAGGTGGACTGATAAAATGGATTACCAGTGGCTAGATCATGGATGAGAGGATGGATGAATCAATGAATCAATTGGCAAATTGTATGATAAACAGGTGGGTGTCTGGGTAGGTTGGTGGGTGGATAAATGGGTGAATGAATGGATGGTAAGTTGATGGATCAGTCGGTGGAGCAGCGGGTGGATGGTAGGTCAAAAGATGAAGGGGCAGGGGTATGGGAGACTGGATCCAGGTAATTAAATGAGGCACGCTGGGAGAAAATGAGCTGCTTGGAGCCCATGGAGGGGATTGGCGCATATGCCAGTACCCACGCCGCGCACTGTCTCGTGGTACCATGTGTGACGTCACCACCCCCGGCCCACGTCACACAGGTTCTCTCGGTCCCCGGCCCCTCTTCTGAGTCCCTAGGATTTTGTCATCCCTAAGACACTGAAGAACTCGGGGATGGGAGGGAAGGAGAGCCGCTGCAGGATACTGTCAGATACTCACCCCGAGACTTGCCCCGGCCCTGCATGGAGTAGGCGGGGCTGTAGCTCCGGCCAAACCGGGTGACGTTCGGGTCCAGGAAGTAGACGGGCCCAGGGCTGGCGTCCCGTGGAGATGCTGGGGAGAGGAGCCCGGGGTCCTGAGGGCGCCTCCGACGACCCCACTGCCCCTGCTCAGTGCCGCCGGGCTCCAAGCCCCCCAGCCCCATCTCAGAGAGCAGAGACTTCAGACCGCTGAGGTGTGGTTGCCCTGACCTGGAGGCCCCGGGTCTCTGCTTCGACTTTGCCTAGAGTGTTTCTGTGTCCTGGTGTTCAAAGCTGTCCCACCCCTCAGTCTCTCCTGTGCCATTGGGGGAGGCCAGCTTAAAGAGGTTCAGCACTGCACGTAAAGAAAGAGTGACTAGGCTGGGTAAGAGGCCTGAGTGCTTCAGGGCCCCATGGGTGGGTGGCGTCCCTGACAAGCTGGGTAGCCTGCGTGAGCTTCCTTTTCCTCATTGGTAGGATGGGAGGGCTGGAAGGTGAGGCGACCCACAGAAGGGGCGTCCAGAGCCTGGCACTTCATCATCAGGAACCATCACAATGGTTGCCATTCACACCGCTCCTAAGCCATAAGTGCACCTGCGCAGAGTGGACTTGGGTTGGCAGTATGTGTGCATGCACGCCCATAGTGGCACCATGCACACACATGAAGCACATTCGCGACCAGCGAGCACGTCCCCACTCATGCCGTTTCCCACCTCCCGGCCTTTGCCTATGCTGCAGGCTGTATCCAGAGTCACCTTCTCCTGGGTGCTCCACCGAACCTCATCCTACAAAGCCCAGACCCCATGCCTCCACCTCCAAGAAGTCTTTCCTGGGCATTCAGCAAAGTCTGCGCTAACCACCACACCCGACTGACTCCCCGGCCTGTCTGCCCCTCTGTCCCAGGGTGTCCTGTGACTAGGCTAGAACGTGGGAACCCAGGTCACTTTGGGTCATGGGCTAAGTTCTAAACCTTTCCTAGTCACAAGCGTCTTGCTAATGCCTTCCTTTACAGCTTCCTGAGGTTTGTTTCAGTTTGGTTTGGGATTTTTGGTGATTGTGAAGGCTGAGAAGAGGCTGCTGGCCATGCACTTCCACCAGCTGCCCCTCCCAACAGGCCTCCTGCCGTGAATCAAACTCCACACATGGGACCCATCCACCCCCGACCCCAGCCCACCTGAGACCTCAGAGCAGCTCTAGAAAATGGGGAGATGGGATTGGTGCGCACGATGTGAAGGATACAGGATGCAAAGATGTCCCAATGACACTAACAGAAATGGGCAGCTCTCTGCGGCAGGGGGCCACCGCGTCAGGCACTTGGAGGCATCTGATGCTCGCTCAGTCCCTATTGCACCCATTCTGGCCAGAAGAAAAGTGGATCGCAGAGCAAGGCCCCCCACTGACCGGGCCACCCTGTCTGTTCGGACAACAGAGTTTACACTCTGCTCTCAGACTGCTAGGTAAGCAGGGCCTGGGAGTTCTGGCCTTGCTGACGGAGAAACCGAGGTCATTCGCACCCGAAGGCCGCTTTCCCTGAGTGCTGATGAGCTACCGGGCACCACTGTGGCTACTTGTAAGGCACTGGATCCTCACTTAATGAAAGTCTCTAGGCGTCTCATGTTTATTTAATCCTGACTACAACTCCGTAAGAAGCATACTGCCATTGTTTACAGAGGGGTAAACTGAGGCACAGAGCAGCTAACAGCTTGCCCAAAGTCAAGCAACAAAAGGAATCTGCAGAGCGCAAAGGCACATGCAGGCCCTAACCTCCGCATACACCCTCCTTCCATCCTCTTCCTCGATAAGGCAACGGGACCAGAGAGGCACAGCACCTTCCCTGAGGTCACACAGAATTACAGGAGTTGAACAGCCCTCCCAGCTTCCTGCCCCACTCTACAGGGGCCCATATCTATGGGGGTGAGGACATGCTCCCTGGGGGAAGACTGGAGGCTCGGGAGGCCCACCACCCATCCCCATCCCCCTGCCCTGCCCACCAGCTGGCCTCACCTTTGCTTGGCCTCCAGAAGAGCGAGTAGGCAGGACTGGCCACCCTGGTACAGTCGTGATTGATGTAGCCCACAGTGGATGGCAGGACGTACAAGCCTGTGACCAAAGCCCTCAGTTCATGGCCTGGAGCTAGGGACCCTGAGGGATAGGGGGTGTCCAGGGCCAAGCCCCTGAGCCCCCATGGCACCCTCCCTGGCAGGGGTGGAGGGGTGGGGGCAGGACAAAGTGAGTGACACAGGCATTGTGAGTCGAACATGAACCACCGGCGGGAAGGGTCTGCAGGGCCAGCAGCCCCCCACCACTGGGACAACTGAGGCCCAGACACGGAGGTGCTTTGTCACAGGCAGGAAACTGGGGCCCAGACAGAGACACACTGTCACAGGTAGGAAACGTGCCCGAGTCATACAAAGATACCTGCACAATGGCGACTTTTGGTGGCCTCTGCAAGAATGTCAGAGCCACAGAGGCCAAGGACCCTGACTCCAGCTGCTTTGTTACAGAAAGAGTAACTGAGGCTCAGGCCAGGGAGCTAACTGGGCTCCTGTGGCTGTCAGGTGGGAGTGCCCGGCTCCCTGCAGACCACCCTGGTATTCGCCCTTCTGTGCTCACCCCAGTCTCTGCCATCACTTATCACTGACTGACACACCACAGATCCGTATTTCCTCGACAGTGCGTCATCCCCCACAGGACCTTTGCACCCCTCTGCTCACTGCGGGACCCTCAGCCCCTAGAAAGGCCCACCCATACAAGGCTCCATTCTTGCTGGTGGAATGGGTTTGAAAGGACAGGAGCTCCCACAGCAGCCCAGAAGCCCAGGCGGGGTGGGGGCAGGGAAGGGCCTCCCACCACGGCCCCCCTCCTGTGGCTGGCGCCTACCGTTCTCCGGGGTGGCCATCCCACAGGACTTCCTTAGGCTGGTGTCTGGAACATGGCACCTGGGGGCCCGGGGGCCCGGGAGCGCTGTGGCGAGCTGTGGAGCGGGGTCGAGGTGGAGGGTCCGCATGGTGAGTGGGCGAGGGGCCACAGGGAGCACAGAGGCCACAGTCCCCGGCACTGTCCCAGACCCTCGTAGCTTCTCCCAGTGCTGGCAGAGCCCCGGCCTCGCCACACCCTCCTGGGGGCCTCACAGACAGCTCCTTGTCCCTCGGCAGGGAGTTTGGGGCCCTGGCCCGGGCAGGCTGGCTGGTGGATGCTGGCCTGGAAGTGGGGCTGGAATCAAGTGTCAGCCAGGTGGCTGGACAGTCCAGGAAAGAATCCGGTGTCAGCAGAGTGGGTTCCCTGGGGGCCAGTGGGCTGGGCAGCCAGGGGCAGAGCAGGTCCCAGGGAGCCAGAGCACCAAATACAACATCTGCAGCCTTGGCGCAGGAGAGACCTGTGACGTTATGGGTACAGAGGCTAAGAGAGACATGTCACACCCGGTCCCTCAGGAACTCAGCGGCAGAGCCAGGACTCCAACCCAGGACTCTGGCTCCGACTGCAGATCAAAGGTTAGGGCCAGGGGCTAGTCCCAGGCTCTAATCCCAGCTCAGCCTTCCGGGAGCATGACAATCCTCTGGGGACCCATGCAGCCCTGAGGATAAAGTCCCCAACCTCACTGTCACCCCAGACCCCACTCCTCCTATGCGCCTCACAGCTCGCACCCCGCTGGCCCCATCAGCTGGCTTGCTCTGCCTTGAAGCCACTCAGGGCTCCCTCCCCCCAGGACAGTGTGGCCGAAAAATGAGCTCACGGCCAGCTGCACCCCCAGCCCCCTGTGGGTCCCCAACACTGAAGGAGCATTTGCTTCTTTCCTGGAGTAGACAACACCCACCTCCTGCCCGTCAGCTTCCCACTGACCGAAGCTGGCCAGAAGTGCAGGAGGTCAGCCTTGAGGACCCAGGCCGGGCAGAGAAGGACCAGGGTGGCGTCTGGCGGTTGTTCCCCACCCACTCCACCCACACCCAGGCCCCCAGCCCAGGCTTCATCGGCCAGCCATGGAGTGCAGACAGATGGGACTCAGTCCCAACTACCTCAGCTTCTCCCTGTGACATGAGCTGCGAACCCCAGTCTCCCTCCCAGGGACAAGACCCTTCATTCAGATTCCTTCCAGGACATGGCCCCGACTGCCTCAGTTTCCCCATTATGATCAGGACAGGAGACAAGAGCTAACACCAGGGGCTGACTTGAATGGCCACCTGAGCCTGTGACAGGCGACTGTGGGGACCTCCGGGCCCACCAACTCCAGACTGAGCTCAGCACCCCCCGACCCCACCTGACCCCCAGCCTGCTGGTCCCCTGCAGTGGCACCAGCTTCCCTGTCAACCCACTTCCAGCTCAGGGCTCCTCACCACTGACAAGAAAATGGTGAGTGACTCGTTAATGGATTCAAAGCACATGCAAATGAGCCACGTTTCTAATCCAGTCGGCTTCACTGACAGAGGAGAGCAAATACACAAAGTAGGGAGAGGAAGTCTGGACTGGGAGGCACTCCCGCCTGGCCTGGGCTGCCCCAGCTGCCTCTGGGGGAGGGCCGTCACCACCCCAACCTCAGCACACTCAAACAAGGCCACAGGGATGGTGGGAGCATGGACACAGTCATGTCCTTAAGTTATAGCCCCAATCATAATAAATAATTCGACCAGTATTTGTGCACCCACTGTGCCAGGCACTGTTCAGATGCTGGTGACATGGGTGTGAACAAAACACACGAGCTCCCTTCCTCACCTTTTGTCGAGAGACTCAGACAGATAAGTGGGTTTTACATAGTTTAGAAGGCAAGGAGTGCCGTGGAGAAAAACCCCAGAGAAGAGGGCTTCAAGTGTGGGGGAGCTGCAGTTTGAAGGGGTTGGTGAGAGGAAGCCTCGCAGAGAAGGTGGCATTGGGACAGAGACCTGAAGGAGGGGATGAGGGAGTCCGGAGGAGCCAGAGGACATCGGGGAAAGTGCCCGGCAGGCGGACGGCACAGCTAAGCAAAGGCCTTGGGGTGGGGCGTGGGCAGGACCAGGCCTGGCTTGTTGGGGCGTCAGAGAGGGGGCCCGTGCGGCTGGAGCAGCGACATCGAGGGAGGGGACAGAGGGAGGAGGGGACTGCAAGGTCGTGCAAGGGCCTGGTAGGCTGCGGGGAGGACTCGGGCTCTGAGCCGGAGGGAGGTGGGAGCGCTGGAGGCTGTGGGCAGAAGTGGGCAGGACCCCCGGTGCTCACGGGCGCCATCTGGTGGCCGCTTCGGGGAGGAAAGGGCGGGGAGGCGAGGACAGGGCCGCCTGGGGTGCTCACGGGCGTCCTCTGGCGGCGCCGCGGGGAGAACAGACTGAGACCAGGGCGTAGGGAACGGGGGTCCAGGAGGGCTGGTGGGGCGTCGGCCGGGAGGAAGGTGGGAGGCGATGGGGAGGAAGGCTGGTGGGCGCAAGCTGTGGGGCATCTAAGACAGCACACAAGAAACATTGGGAACCACATACATGATTATGATTTTTCTACTAGCCATATCAAAAAAAGGAATAGGAACAAGAGAAATTAAATTTAAAATACATTTTATTTAACCCAATATGTCCAAAATATTATCGTTTCAGCATACAAAAATTATGGATATTTTATATTCTTTCTGCTGTCTTTGGAATCTGGTACATGTCTTACACTCACAGTACATCCCAGTTTGGACCTGCCACAGTTTAAACACCCACTGACCACATGTGGCCAGTGGCTACTATGCTGGACAGCAAAGGTCTAGAGCGTTTTAGTCTAGAGTCAATCCCTTAGTCCAGCAGTTCTCAACCTGGGATCGTTCTGCGTCCCCAGGAGACACTGGGTCATGTTTGGAGACTTGTTGGCTGGTCAGGTCTAGGGAGGAGGGAGCTTCCGGTATCAGGCAGGTGGAGCCAGAGGGCTGGCTGCTGCTCAACCCTCCACACTGTCTGGGGCGGCCCCGCACAGAGCAGCCCAGCCCTGTCAGCAGTGCTGGGGAGGGGAGTGCCTGATGGACAGCTGCGACCAGGTCCCTCTTCACAGTTCACTGACTGCTCACAGATCAGCCCACAGATGCACCAGCACTGAGATGACACAGCAGGGAGTCTCCACACCCCTAGAAGCCCCCTGCCCCCTTCTAGTTGTCTCCTTCCCTCACCCAGTAACCACTAGTTCCAAAGCAGGGGTTTTGCCCCTTTCTTACTTGATATTGGTGGAACTGGGCACTGCATTCTTAGGAGGCTTCTTTCCCTACACCTTGTGTGCCATACATCCTGTTGATAGGTGCAGGTGCAAACCATTCAATTTCATGCAGGGTGTAATATTCCGTTTCACAAGCTTCCAGAGCGTTTCCATCTGGGGCTACTGCAAATAATGCTGTTCACAGCATCCTGGAGTTCAGAGTCTATGCAAAGGCTGTGGGGCAGGCCAGTGCCTGGTGTGCTGAAGGAGCATAATGGAAGCCAGTGCGGCTGGGACAGAGTGAGCAAGGAGGGGAGGGCAAGGAGGTGATGGGGCAGGTCGTGCAGGGCACTGGGGGCCATGGGGAGGACTTGGCTTTTGCCCTAAGGGAGGTGAGATCCATGGGGGCATTTGTAACAAAACAGGGGTGTACTCAGGTGTAAGAAAGGGCAGAGTCAAGAATGGCTGCAAGGCCAGAGAGGACAAGTGGTGATTCTGTGGCATTTTGCTTTGCTGATGGACGGTGACTGTAGGGGGGGCTTGTGGGGGAACCTGGTATAGGGGAGAGCCTAGTAGACATAGTGTTCTTCATGTAAGTGTAGATTAATGATAACAAAAAGAAAAAAAGAAAGAAAGAAAAGGGTGATTACTCCCTGATAGGATAAAACTAACTGTAAATCAACGATTAATGCATGCTTTAAATATCCTTAATTTTGATCACTTAAAGGGTGTCAGATGATCGGCTATGGAGGTACATTTTTCTGATAATATTCCTTTCTCTTAAAAAAAAAAAAGCAGTTCCTGTGTGGTGACCTCCAATGAGTTCTACACAACGGTATAAAGCGCTTATCAAAGTGTGGGCAAAGGGTCTGTTTGTGTTTATACATAGGATCAAAGCCTAATTTGGCTACCCAGAAAATGAACTAAGATACGATATGAAGAAGAACTTCCAACATCAGCACTCTCTGGAAGAGTCATTCCAGAAGATGATCATCAAAAAACCTCCACAAAGATCCAGGTGATGCTGCAGTTGTAGCTGCATCCATCCCACCGGTTCCTGGACTTGCCATGGGAATGAAGGAGGAGATATCTAAGCTGGCCTGTGCATACAGTAAAACAACAAATTTGACTGAATCTATACTGTTGGAACTCAACCAAGAATTAGGAGAAGTGCAAGTTGTAACGCTCCAAAATCTTACAACTACAGACTATCTACTGTTAAAAGAACTTATGGGATGTGAACAGTTCCCAGGAATGAGTTGTTTTAATTTGTCTAATTTCTCTCAGACTGTTCAAATTCAGTTGGACAATATCCATCATATCATAGATAAGTTTTCACAAATGCCTAGGGTGCCTAACTGGTTTTCTTGGTTTCACTGGAGATGGCTGGTAATTATAGGTCTGCTTTGGTTATGTAACTCTATTCCTATTATGTTAATGTGTGTGTGCAATTTAATTAGTAGTTTAAAACCTATACATGCTTAAGTTACTCTACAAGAAGACATGACAAAGAAATAATCAATCCTCCCATGTTTTCTCCCGCCTGCTACCTCTATAGCTTTTCTTCTTCCTTCCTAATTACAACCCTTAAATAGAATTCATGCCTCATATCGAATTTACCGAGTATCATAATTCTTCCAAGTGGTAAAGATACCTCAAGACAAATGCTGGGCATAGTAGCCACAGGGCATAAATCTGCAATGAAGTGAAAAGCTAACCTTTTCAAACAATATTGCTTCTCTCTCACTTACCAACTTTACATCTCCCTGTATGGCCCTGGAAGATGACTGGTTAGCCAGAGACGGGTAAGATTCCTCAAGGGAGGAACAACCTAAGACAGGCACAGTCACAGGGGGGCCATCAGGTGAGAAATTGGGGATCAACAGAGGTGAGGCTCAGAACCCCACCCCACCCCTGTTTTGAGAGAAACCTTCTGCATCTGTGGATGTTTTATTGCCCTTGTCTAGCTTGGATTAACACTTAGTCTACAGGCACACACCTGATCATCTACATTTGCTCTCTTACAGCACTAAACTATGTTTTCTACCTCTATCTTGCATCTACCTACCAATTCAGCATTTTATTAAAAATAATAATAGTAATAATAAGGGAGAAATGTGGGATTCACATATAAATCAAGTATAAAAATCAAACGAATATTCATATTTGACCTGATTGTTTATAGTTCATGATGCGTGATCAAAACCGAAAGTTTCTGTGATATGACTGCCCTTGTACTGTTCACCATGTAACTTACTCACTATGTAAGAACTTGTTCACCATGTAAGAACTTGTTCGTTATGCTTCAGAAGATTGGAGACTGACGAGAATTAGGCTTGGGGTGGATTAATGATTGTGCATTGAGCATTGAGTCCCCTATACAGAATTTTATTGTTGTTAACAACCATTTGATCAATAAATATGAGAGATGCCCTCTCAAAAAAAAAAAAAAAAAAGAATGGCTGCAAGGCTTTTACCTGAACCTCCTGAAGGACAGATTTGACCTCAGCCCAGATGGGGGGCCCAGTTGATTTTTGTCCATTTCTACAATGCATCACCACAGAACATACCTGCACACTCAAACACGCACACCTACACACATGTATGTGCACAGGAAGAGGCAGGAGCTGCGCCTGCCATGTGCTGGGGGGTCCAGAGTATCACCCACCCAGAGCAGGTGCACAATGAAAATCTGCTGCAGTAATGGGTGAGGAGGAACTATCACAGGTGCTGATTCCCACCGTCCTTTTCTAAAGTCACCTGGGGGCTAAAAGTGTGGCTACACCCCCTGCAGGCTGGGATTATCTGACAACCTGTTGTTTTCTGTCCGACACACAGGCAGAAGAGGATGCTGCCCACATCCGAATCAGCTCACAGCTCTGCCCTTCCAGCCACCGCAGTCTGTCACTTCCCACCTCCCTGGGGGCCTTTCCAATCGTCCTTTGTCTTGGGGCCAGCCCCCTGACTCAGACTCACGTGCCCCTGTGGCCGTCTGCCTCTTTGTTTGGTGGGGACTCTAACAAAGAAGGCTTGTTCTTCCCAGAGGATGAGAAGGCTGCAAACCTGCCAGGCTTCCCTCCTGCCTCCATCCCAGAAAGAGCCAGCTGTCCACTCAGTACAGAGAGCAGGGACAGGACCAGCTCTTGTGTTCTGCTGGGTAGCCAGCTGCCAAGTCCCCAGTGTACAGATGAGGACAGTGAGGTTCGGAGGGAAGGGCTTGTATACAGAAAACCGGCTGCTGGAAAAGGATCCTGGCACACTTTCCTGGAGCCTTTTACAAAGTCCGACCCGACCAGGTCCTTTCTGCCCTCTCAGCCTTTGCCCATCCCTCCAATGAGCCCTGCTGGCCTCCTTCTTTTCTCGAACACACCAGGCAGCTCAGCCACAGGGCCTCTGCCCTCCCTGCCCTTTCTACCTGGTTCACCCTTTCCCGTTTAGATGCTTGCTAATTGTCTTCACTTCCTTCACTTGCTCAAACCTCTCCTGTGAAGAAGTCTTCCTCTGACCATCCGATTTAATTCTACAACTTGCCCCACCTCCACACTGCCAATCCCCCTTCCACCCTTCTTTTTTCCCACAGCACTCATCCCCAGCTAATGAAGTATAGCGTTTACCCACTGCACAGAAGAGGGCTGGCGCTGTAAGAGCTGACTGTTGAGTGTGCACTACAGAGCAGGGCTTTTTGCCCAAGAGAAGCCAGATGTTCAACAGTTGAAGACACACAGCTGCCTGTTTATTATGCGTAGTGTTTATGGTCTCTGCCCCCCGCCCGCATTGGAATGTAAGCTCCCCGATACAGGGGTCTGCCCACCTTGTTCTCTGCTGTCACCCTGGCACCTAGAACAATACTTGGCATCTAGTAGGCATTCAGTAAATATTTGTGCAAATTAGTGACCCTCATTCCCAGCAACTGTTCTCAGACTGACATCAGGGCCCTCCACCAAAACGACCCCTCAACATGACCCCGGTGTCCAGCGCCCCCATGCCAGCCCCAAGCATCCTCCACCCCTTAGAGAAACTCGCGCCCCGAGAGCCTTGGTCCCCGGCGCCATGACCCTGCTGTTCGGATCCCAACGCGAGCTGCCCTAGCAGCTCCCGACGCCTCGAGCCGAGCCCAGGGCTGAGGGCAGACACCGTGGCCTCGAGCTGGTGCCCGCGACACCCCTTTGCGTCCGACTGTCCTGTAAACGTTCAGCGAGCGCCGCCGCCTCTGGGTCCCGGCCGCGGGGCCGTCCTGGCTCGTGGCCACTCCGGGACCAGCCAAGGGCCCGGCGGCGGGGGTCAAAAAGAAACGCTGTACCCGCCGTGCCCACCCTCCGCGAGCCGGGATGCCCCTGTCCCGCGCCGCCTGGTCACCTGGCCGGGCCTAGGCCGCGCGGCCCTGTGGGAAATGGTCTGCGCCCGCGGCATGCCGGGAGTTGTAGTCCTGCGACGCGGGGCGGCTGGGCCTGCTGGGACCGGTGGGCGGGGGCGACGGGGCTGAGCAGCTCGGGCGTCTGGCTGGGGGCAGGAGCGGCCCCGTGTCGGAACCCGGTCTGGCGGGGACCCCCGCCCTGCCCCGGCCCTCAGCGAAGGCCCTCCTGGGACCGCGTTGTTGCCGGCCACCTGCAGCGGGGGAGGTCTCTCCCTGACACCAGGAGAAACCGCAACCTGGGCGGGAGAGGGTTCCTGAACAGGTCGGACCAGTGTAGGTGCAGCAGGAATTCATTACGGCGAGAGCAGCAGGGAATGGCAGCTGCCCTGCAGGCAGCAGAGAACAGGAGAGGGCAGAGGGCAAGTGGTAGAATCCGGACAGGAGGACCGCCTGTCTGAATAAGCCCACCTGCCATCTCAGAGAGACCCAGGTTTCATCTTAACTGCTACAAGAATTCTCCGCAGGACACTTCCGCAAGCCACAAGCCCGCCTTTTCCCTGACGCCTCCCCTAAAAAAGCCCCCCAAAAAACCTAGCCATAAAAAGCCTCTTAGCCTGTAAGAGATGCTTTCTTTGTTCTGCTAACCAGACAGAGGGGTCCCTCTCAGGTTTAGCGATAAACCTGCTTGGACTGTTGAATTCGCTGCCCCTTCTTTTCCTTCCAGAAAGTTATCAACCTAGGGCAGATTTCCTTGCCAACTCCTGAAACCAGGGTCCCCTGGCGTCCTGTGTCCGCTTGGATCTGCACGGTGTGGGGACTGGACCCTAAGCACTCCAGGATTTGGGAGATATGTTCTGAGAACTCCCCAAAGAAGGGAGACTGAGTCAGGCTCCTGCAGCTGCAGGTCCCTCTGGGTCACCAAGGCGATGGGAACTCACAAGCCCACATCTGAGCTCTCAGCGGCCCCTCCCTACTCATCAGGGGTAAAACGGAGACTTGAAAATAGAATGAAATAGCAAAAAAACAAAACACAGTAAATTGGGCAGTGAAAAAGCTGTGTTTCAAAGTACACGCTTAAAGGAAGTGCGGGCACCCTCAGAGAAGGCACGCTGATATGCTGGGATTCTGCGTTTTTAAGGCTTTCAAGGAGGCGCGGTTTGTTGGTATTGTGATGTCTCTCTAGAGAAGGACACCATGTCCTCATCCACAGTCAGTTAGTTCTCTGGATAATTCTGTAAGATAAACTCAACACAAGGGATTTATCGATCCTGTTCTCCAAGACAGTGCTACCCGTAAGCAGTGGGCACATATCAGTTAAGACTGTTTGCCCTGCCTTAAGACTGGGTGCGTTATTGTCTGATCACCATAGAACATGTTAGGAATCTTACTTCTCAGCTCTCTGCTTTTTAAAATGGAAACTTGCCTTAAGATGGGGTCCCTCCTTTTCTTACTATACTGTTTATATCTCAGCATTTTTCATTCAAGGCAGGAAAAGTTAATCATGATGCTTGTCCTGTGTCCCTACTCTGCCTCACTGTCTCTGGCCATGCTGGGCACCCACAGCCCATCCGGACCCATTAGGGCTGCCAGTCTCGCCCCTGGAGGCCAAACCCTGGCCTCATTTCCTACCCAGGGCCACCAGGCCCCTGCCCAGACACCCAGGCACAGCCCTACAATCCCAGTTCTGCCCTTTCTGCAGAACCTCCCCCAGCTCCACCTTGATGGGGCTCTGAGCTTGGCCCCCCCTGGTCCCCTGATCTGGCTGCCAGGCTCCTGCCCTTTCCTGGTCACCTGGCCCCATGCAGGTTGCAGCTACAGACCCAGTGCCTGGACAGCTCCTTGGGCAGAGAACTTCCCTAAGCAGGTCTGATCTGGCTGCGACCCCCGAGCCCAACCTCTCTCCCTCTGCAGTCAGGCCCACCCCATTCTCCCAAGTTCTCCAACACCAGCGTCTCCCACCCTGGGTTTCCCAACCACTAACGTCCCCAGTACTGATGGCATGGGGTCCCGACTGTTCCCTGGGTGCTTTTGGGTGTTGGGCAGAACCCATGACCCCACCCACTTGATGCCAGGAGCACTTCCAGTCGTGACAACCGCAGGTGTCCCCAGACATGGCCCAGTGTTCCCTGGGGGCAGGATCGTCCCTGGATGAGAACCATTGTTCCAACACCTTAAAAAAGCAGGAGATCTGATCAGGTGAAGAAGGAGAAAGGGCCTCATCACCCAACCAGAGGACATTTTCATCCTGTGCTCAAGTCAGATTGCAAACCCAGCCGGAGGCCAGATCCCCTTGCCCATCAGGAATAGAATACGATGGGTCACTTAAATTCTCCATCAGTTCTGTGCCTGTGCCGGGAGATGTAAAGGAGGGGCCTCCCACAGAACTGTGAGGGAACCGACAGACAGAATGACTGGGCTAGCGGGTCCAGCTCGGCGAGTGAACGAGTTTTACTAAGCGGTGACCTACGGAGTGGTGAGCAACATGTGAAGTCACACCCACACCCACCCCCCGCATGTTAAGCTGGCTTTTTATCTGGGGATGGGGAAGGGGACTACGTTTAGGGGACCATGAAAGAGTGGAGCCTCGTCTCCAGTTTCCATGCACTCAGTTGCAGGCTTCTGTCACCAGCCTACAGGCTGAGGCTGGGGACATAGTCCTCCTCCCCTCCCTTGGAATGCTGCCCAGCAGTTCACCCCTTAAAATGGCCACTTTAATCAAATTAGCTTTACTTTAGTCAGGTTTCTGAGGGTCATCTATACTACAAGCAGCCACGGTGAGAAACAGAAAAAGAAATGTATGGCATACATAAAGGAAAATGAATTTTTTTTAATTAATTTTTTATTTTTTGGTAGAATTAATCTACTGTTACATAAGCAACATTATGTTTACTAGACTCCCCCCATCACCAATTCCCCCCCACAAATCCCATTACAGTCACTGTCCATCAGCGTAGTAAGATGCTGTAGAATCACTACTTGTCTTCTCTGTGTTGCACAGCCCTCCCCGTGCCCCCCCACCACATTATACATGCTATACATGCTATTTGTAATGCCCCCTTTCTTAGGAAAACAAATTTTACGAAATGTAAAATAAAATGTGCTTTATTTAACCCCATATATCATTCAAAATATTGTTTCAACATGTAATCAAAATTTAATAGTGAAATATTTTACATTCTTCCTTCATACTGAGTCCTCAAAATCCAGTCTTTATTTTACATTTAATGTTCTCTGTATTTGAGATTTCTAACGTTGTAGTTGTAAAAGTGGGTTCACAAACCCAAGTTGTTCCAAACATACTTAAAAAGTTTTCCAATGACTGAGTCAAGTATTTATTTTTAAGTTGGTATTTAAGTTAAAAATTACATTTCAAGTGGTGTGTAGATGAAAGTGGCTGATAGCTCAGCCCTGGCCTGTGTGTGCTGTGTGACCCAGGGTCGCCACCTCCCTGGCCTGGCCCTCCTGGCACTGAGCAGCCGGCTGGTCTACAGCAATGCTGGAAATTGCAAACAGCAGGCTCAGTGCTGGCCTTGGCAACCCCCTGGGCGAATCCTATACCATGCAAATTAATGGCCACCATGTCTGCTTTGGGTGGTGGTCCAGGGCCTCACAGACAACCCAAAGATCTGCCCACATGGGTTTGTGTTCCTCGGGGGCACAGCAGTGAGTGACTCTCCTCTCCAGGGGCCCCTCCAGGAACACTGCAGTGTGATCGATGAGGGAGGGCCGGAGGGAGGGATGGATGGATGATGGACCGATGGGTGATAGCCACCCCTGAGCCCCACCCCTGGTCTGCCAGCACCTCCTAAGGTCAGTGTGGGCCTGTTCCACCCCCTGCTCCAGTGGTGTCAGGGAGGCATGGTGGCCAGCCTGCCTTCCTGTACCCAGGCCTGGTGCCGGGCGCGATCACCAGCACCCCAGGCCTTACAAGGCTTTGCCCTCCACCCATTCCATGCAGTGGAGCTGAGCGCAATGGTGGCCTGGGTCTCTTGACAAAGCCGTGGGGATGAGCATGGCAAACCTGTCCACGAGGCGATGCCTGTGTCCCACCCATGTCTGGCCTGGCACAGGGCACGGGGCTGCCTTGGACGCCCACTCTGTACCGGGCCATCGTCCCTGGCTGTTCTCCTCTTCGGCCCCTGCCCGGTGCTCTGCACAGTCCTGGCTGCTCTCTTCATCCCCAGCATGAACTCCCGGCTGCTGTGGAGGGTCCTCCTGCTGCTAGGGCCCTGTCAGCAGGCCACTGTTGGAGGACAGCACAGCCTGAGTGATGGACAGGGCCTGAGGCCAGGGGTCGCACTTCTGGGGGCCCTGGCCCCATCACCTCAGGTACCCCAGCCTCAGGGTGGTAGATACAGCCCCTGAAATCAGCTCTCACCATGATGTGCCTGCCTGCCCTACAGGGAAGTGACTGAGAGACCCTTGAGGCACCCTCTCAACCGTCCAGCTCCTTCTGGGTTGCCCTGGCCTGAGCCCTGTGCCCTTGGTGGGGGACGAGCTGGAATCCAGGAAAGCTAGGACCATCTGTGGGGCTGTCCAGGACCGCCCCATTCCCGCACCACCCCAGGGGCTGCCAGTCAGTGCGGACGGAGAACTAAGAGTCTCTGCTTCCCTTGATGCCCCTGGTGCCTTAGGCCTCGGGCTCTCGGCCAGCCCACAGGCAGCCGGGCAGCACGCACACCAGGCTCTGACTGCCTTGGGACAGCCACCTGGCCGCCACCCGTTTGCCAAACTTGGGTTCAGCTTCACAGGAAAAGAGGTTCACCAAGTGACGTTTTCATGGCCTCTCCACGTTAACTATTTGGGGTTCCGGCACAGGGCACAATCACCAGCATCCCAGGTCTTACAAGGCTTTGCCCTCCACGCTTACAAGGGCCTTCCACCTTGGTGACCTGCCCTCGCAGCTCCAGCCCACCCCAAAGAAAGAGCCATGAGGGCCCCCCAGGTGATCAGTGGCACAAAGGGAGGGGGGCTGAGCCAGCCGGGACGGGGGGAAGGGGTATCGCCTGGGCTGGCCTGTAAGACCCCTGCTCTGGTGGGAAGGCGGCGGAGAGGCCAGGATGTCGGGGGGCTGAGGGAAGCGGCTGGGACCCTCAGTGGGAAGGAAGCTTCCTGCCAAAGCCACTGAGGACTTCCTCTGGGATGAGGCCGGAAAGGGGGGATGGGGTGGGCGGGTGCTGCAGGAAGCCCGGGCTGATATGGAGAACGGCTCCCAGGGGCTCTGTCTCCCGGGGACAGACCAGGTGTGCCAAGAGCAGGCAGGGACTAGAGCTGGCCTCAGGCTCTCAGAGACCACTTCCCCGGGGGCCACCCAGACCCCTCCAGGCCCAGCCCGGCCCTCTCTCCGCACCCCCTCCCTCGTCTCTCAGCCTCTGTCTCTCCCTCCTCCACCCCACCAGGTCCTGGCTCCTCCCCACCTCTGCCCAGAACCTTCATCTGCTCAGGCCACGTGTCCTTTCCTGGCGGGCTGCCGCTGGCTGTCCCCCCATACCATCGGGCTCTCCCTAGACTCTCTGAGAGCCAAATATGTCTGAATACGGAGGTTGCTCCCTCACACAGGTAGAGCTTGGAGTGAGCGTCGTGGAGGACCAGCAGGCAGGCCCTGGGGAGGCAGGGCAGGGGATCTGGGTCACACCCTGACAAGGGACCTGAGCTGCAAGGGCCTCAGGAAGGAGGGTCAGGGGCTGGGAAGAGGCCATTTGCCAGGCCTGCTGCCCCCTGCCTGGGTTAAGAGCCCAGCTTCCCGAGAAGGGCCCACACCTCCGGCCTAGGGAAGGGCACTCCTTGGAGTCTGCCTTCCTGTTTGGCCTTTCCCGGCACCGCGCGGAGGGGGGATGGGACCAAGGAAGATGGACTCCGGTTCACACACCTGGACCCTTGCCTCACAAGGCCCCAGTTTCCCTTTTCTGCACCCAAATCCTCTGAGCCTCACTTTCCCCATTCTGCTATCAGCCCCTCCTCCTCTTGGGCGTCCGTTTCTGCCTCCAACACTTGGGAGGCTGGCTGGAAAGATGGTAGAGCTGATGATGCTTAGACAATGAAACCAAGGAAACTGAGGCACAAGCCACATGCTGAGGTTGGCCAAGGGCACCCCAGGACCCTCCAGTCTTTTCTTCCTGCAGGCCTGCTGTGCATGGAGCCTGGGGTCACAGCGGGCCACAGCAGACAAGCTCCCCCCAGTACAGGACAGATGTGACTTCAGCTACACAGCCTCACTAAGGGCTTCCAGGAAAATGCACTGGGAGAGGATGAAATAGAGGAAGGGACAGGGAGAAAGCTGGGGGGGACCCTGGAAGGCAATGTTTGGGTAGGGACAGCAGGGGAGGCACCACTGTGCAAAGGCCCTGGGGCCACTGATCTTGCAGGCTCCAGCCACGGGAGGAGGGAGTTTTTCCTTAGGTGTCCGTGTCCTCAGAAAGGTGTTCCTACCACAACGTTGCTCATGTGAAAACTTCATAAGATTGTGTATCAATGATACCTTAATAAAAAAAAAAGAAAGGTGTTCCTGAAACCGCTCTGGGTGCTGGATGGTGAACAACCATGAAAGGCAAACAGGAACGTGGGGGCCAGGCTGAGGGGCTGGTTGCATTTAGAAGTCAGGAGAGCGGGCTGCCAGGATTCGCTGGCACCAGCAGCGATGGGGAGCCTGGCCAGGGGCTCTTCCCAGGCCTCGCCTGTAGACCCCAGACCCAGGTCCCTTTTGGGAATGGAGCATGGAGGTCCAGGGCCCCGAGGACCCCAACAGTCCTGGCTGCTGATGGGAAGGGAGTTACGCAGAGGTAGGGGGTGTTGTGTCCCAGGTTCTGATGCGCCTCAGCTCCGTCACCCCCAGGAGACCCGCACTTCCAAGAGAAGCAACCCCTAGGAGACCCGGTCACCCCAAAAGCCTTGTTCCCAAAGGACCCTCTTCCAGGAGATCCTCACCACCGGCCCTCCTGCCCCGAAGTCCGCGGAGCTGGACCGAGGAGGCTCTCCACCGCCCCCGCGCGGCCGCTGCGGGCAGCGAGGTTACGGCCGTCGGGGGGGACGCGGTGGCGCCAACCCCGGACCCGGCTCCGACGCCCAGCGACTAACCCAGGCATCCCTCTCTGGCCTCCCTCCTCGGGTCTTCCCGTCTCTAAAAGTGGGATCCTCCCAGGCCTTCCCGCCCCCTCAGTTCTGACCTTGGCCGCGGGATCCCCCATGCCTGGCCCCCAGCCGCTCAGTGGTTCCCAGGGTCGAGGACGGGGCAGGAAACCCCCTCAGGAAACCCCCGGGGAGCAGATGGAGGGGGGGGCGCGGCGGCGAGGAGCCGCGGCTGCCGCTATTTAAGACGGCTGCCTCGCGGGCGGGGGCAGAGCAGGGCACCGGGCATGGAGCGGGGTCTCGCCCTCCTGCTTCCCCTCCTCCTGGGGCTCCTCCCGCGAGGCCGTGGTGAGTAGGGGAGGGGGCTCACGGGGGGCGGCGCGGGCGCGCGGGGGTGCCTTGCGCGCGGTCTGAGCGCGCCTGTGCCGCAGGTGCACGCCTGGAGGTGGAGCCGCCCGAGCCCGTGGTGGCGGTGGCCCTGGGCGGGTCGCGGCAGCTCATCTGCCGGCTGGCCTGCCCTGGCCGGGGAACCGCCTCGGTGCAGTGGCGCGGCCTGGACACCAGCCTGGGAGCGGTGCAGTCAGACGCAGGCAGCTCCGTGCTCTGGGTGCGCAACGCCTCGCTGTCGACTGGGGGCACCCGCGTGTGCGTGGGCTCCTGCGGGAACCACACCTTGCAGCAGACCGTGCAGCTCCTGGTGTTCGGTGAGACCCGCGCCTTCTGCCGCCCAGCAGCCCTGCTCTCCCTATACCGCCTCTTCTGGGGAGCCTTCCTGATTGCCCACCCTGCCCCAGCTCCAAACCTGCATCTCGGCTCCTCCTGAGTCTCTCTGCAATCAGTCCCCTTCTCTCCTCCGCATCCCCCCTACATACCTGACTCCTCTCCAGTGCCCTGTGTACTAGCCACACAGATCATGGCCACTGGGTTTTCAGTGGCTTCCACACACCTCTTGGCCCACCTCTGTGTCCCCTCCTCAGGGCACAGTGCTGACCCTCTGGATTCAGCCCACCCTCCTCCAACCCTCTGCCCACAGCCTTCCCAAACCAGCTGACTGTCTCCCCAGCGGCCCTGGTGGCCGGGTGGGACCAGGAGGTGGCCTGCACAGCCCACAACGTCACGCCTTCCGACCCCGAGGCCCTCTCTCTGTCGCTGCTCCTGGACGGAGAGGACCTGGAGGGGCTGCAGGTCCTGGGAAGGGAGGTGGAGACAGAGCCCCAGGATGACCTGCTGTTCCGAGTGACAGAGAGCTGGCAGCTGCCCCCGCTGGGGACTCCTGCCCCACCTACCCTCCACTGCCAGGCGACCATGAGGCTACCAAGCCTGGAGCTGAGCCACCAGCGGCCCATTCCAGGTGAGCCTGCGGAGTCCCTGCTGCCCCGCACCTCCGTGTCCCCGAGGAAGTTGGCGAAGTCCCAAAGCCCGGCTCCTAAGAGCCTTGATGATAGGGGCCCACCAGCCCTCCCGAAACCCTGGTCCTGCCCCCTCGACTGCTGTGTCCCCATCTGTACGGTCACAGAACCCCCAGCAGGTGGGAAGATGACATGTGAGCTTTAGTCTGTCCCCCTGTGGCAGCCAGAGTGACTTTTGTTTATTCATTTAACAGATTTATTGAGCCCACTCTGTGCCAGGCCCCGTGAGGTCCTGTGCTGCCATGCACACAGCCCTCCAGGCTCCCACCTCCGCCCAGTCCCTTTCCGCTGCCCTGCATGACCTGCCTGTCCCCTCCCTCTCTGCCCTCGCTCACTCTGCTCCAGCCACAGGGGCCTCCTCACTGTTGCTCCAAAAGACTAGGCCTGGGGCTGCCCCAGGGCCTTTGCACTGCAGAGCCCTCCACCTGAATTCTCCCCCCTCCTCTCCATGGCTCCGTCCTCTTCCCAGGGAGGAGTCCCTTGACCTCCCAATCTAAAGGGACAAACCACACATGTATGTGTACATGCACACACACTCAAGACCTTTTTCTTTTACTGTTGTGTGTTTCCTGACACCTTTTATCAACATCTGACATCCTGTATGTTCTTTATTTTGTCCACTATCTGTCTCCCCTACTACTGGCTTCACCAAGATAGGAATGTGTGTCTGTCTTGTCCATGGCTATGTCCTCAGTGGCTAGAACGGAGTAGGCATTCAACAAATACATTTTGAACGAATGGATGAATGTTATCCCAGTACCCAGTGCATAGTAGGTACATGATAAAGACTTGCTGAATGAATGAAAACATTTAATGTTGAGCTGGCACACAGTAGGTGTGTAGTTGCTGTCAGATGTTATTAATTTAACTAACATGTATCTAATCTGGGACAGACCCTGCCCTCATCATGAAGCCCCTGGCAGCCTCTCACTTAAAAGGCACTGATCCCTTCTCCCACAGGACACCCGCAAAATGTGCTTGGAGTCATGGGGTCAGGAAGGGTGTGGCAAGGACGGTACAGTGGGACAGCCTGCAGAGAAGCAGCCAGACTTCAGAGCTTTTCAGTAGGAAGTACAAATCCCCTCCCGGAGTCTCACTCTCCCCATCTGCACAAGGGATAGACATCTCCTGACTCTCAGGGAGCACGCTGTCTCTTCACAGCAGCCCCCAAAGTCCAACACTCACTGACCCCACATCCTGTGAACACATGTGCCCCCCACAGCAGCCCCCAGGGCTGGTGGCTCTCCATCTGTTGACAGTGGAGGAAAGTGAGATGCAGAGATTCAGAAACTTGCCAGGAGACGGAGATGGGGGGCATGACAGACCCCAGCCTTACTCCTACCCACTAAGATACCTTGCAATTACTCCCAAGTGGTCAAGGATGGGGCTTGGAGCAATTCTGGTCCCACCCCAAGGTCCAGGTGGAGAGACTGAGGCAGGAGAGGGGCTGGGGCAACAGAAAAAAGAGCCACCCTGTTTTCCAGTCCTGCACAGCCTGACCTCCCCGGCGGCGGCGGTCATGACCTCCCCAGAGGCCGCCCCCGAGGAGGGCTCCACCGCCAGCCCAGGGAGTCCTGGCCCCCAGCCCAGGAACAGCTCTGCCGGTCCCTGCCGCCCTGAGATCCGCCAGTCGCCAGCGCCAGGGGGTTTGGAGCTGCTGTGTGAGGCAGCCTGTGACTCTGCTGTGGCCGTTCGCTGGACGGATGCCCCTGGTGGTCTAGCAGCCTACGAGACTCGGGAGGCTGGGGCCCAGGCTTGGCTGAGCGTGTTGTGGGCCAGCTGCAACCCTGAGGGCTGGTTCCAGTGCCGCCTGGACCCCGGGGGCCAGACGGCCAGCCAGTACCTGGTCCCGGAAATCTGTGAGTTCTGGGGGAGCCTGGGAGGGAGGCTTGTGGCTGAGACCTTAGACAAGGAATGGCCTTGTCCAGCTCCAGTCCCACATCTGCTAGCGGGCTTCCCCAACATGATATGATTACAGTGGCCTGGCATGGCGATGACTCAACAGACCGCAAATTTTAGGGACCACAGATTCACAATCAAGAGATTGTCAACTCTTTATAGACTACAAACTTTATAGACTGTAACAGCCTGTGGAATAGAAACAGAATACAGCCAACATGGGTAATTTCAAATTTTCTAGTGACCATATTCAGAAAACAAAGCAAAAGTAAGTTTGATAATATATTTTACAGAACCCAATATATCTCCAATATTATAATTTCAACATGTCATCCATAAAAAAGCATATATACATATTTTTTAAATAAGTCTTCAAAACGTGCCGTGTACTTTACACTCACAGCGCTCTTCATTCAGACTGGCCACGTAGCACATGCAGATGTGGCAAGCGGCCACCTGGCTGGACAGCCCACCTCTGACTATAAAGTACCATACACATAAGTGGCTCTATAAAGTCCTTCAAATATCCTGGGGGTTTTTGTACATTTCAAAAGATGTTCCAAACCATGATGTCTTTGTAAAATTTCAGGGAACTTGGTAAATCTGGGAGCCCTTAGCCAGCTCTGCTGGGCTTTCAAAGCCTGCAAAGAGGGGTTCAGGCACCTGACGCTTCTTCCCCCAGGTTTCCCACCAGCCTCTGCTGCCCTGTGGACCGGCAGCTTAGTGCTGGGGCTGCTTCTCCTGGTGTTTCTCACCCATCGCCTGTGGAAATGCTGCCAGACTGACCGCTGAAGTCCAGGCCCACCCACTCCTCTGGGCCCCTGCCCCACCCGGGCCAGACTGACCAGGTCAGACAGCAGCACCTCCTGAAGTGGACTCCCTTTCTTTCCACTCAGTTGCAACTGGAGAACATATGCAGGGTCCCAGACAGCATGAGGGCTGAACGTGGACCCCTTACCCTGTGAGCCAGCACATCCAGGCTCCCCAGCTGGCTGGACTTCCCCTCAGTGGGGGCCCCAGGGTCCTCCCCCAACAGTCTGGGGTGGAGAATAAAGAGCCTCGTGACCTGACCTCATGACTAGTTCCTGTCATGGTCTGAGGATGCTGGAATCCTCTTCGTTGCTCCAACTTTCCTCTGCACTCGGCGACACCCCAGAGGGGCAAGGATGGGCAGTCAGCCCAGCCTCACTTGGCCAGGGCAGGGAAGAGGGGGCGTCAGGGAGCGGGCGATCTGCCTGGGGATAGAACACAGACGCTTGTGCAGTTCCCTGGCGTGGGGACACTGGAGCTTGAAGAGTAACTAAGAATTCGCAAAAGTGGGGGAAAGTATTTTGTCGGGGGGCAGCGTAGCAGACACAGAAGAGACGGCTTATTAAGGGAAACTGCATCCCCTTGGGGTGACTGGGGGCTAAGGAGGGGAAGAGGCGAGGGATCTCTGATGAAGGGCTGTAGACGCAGGGACTTGGCCTGTGGGCACTGGGGAGCTATGGGATGCTTCCAGCTGTAGAGGATACAGGGGAGGAGGAGACCTCTGGGGGTGACCTGGGGTGGGGAACTGGGGACTGGGGTGCTCCCCTCATTCCGCAAACATTCACAGGGGACAAGGGGTCGCGGAGCCCAAAGCAGACCCTGACCCAGCCCGTGGGTGGGTTAGCGGGGAGAGCGCATTATCCCCACGTGGTGCGCTATCACCTCAGACTGAGAGCAGAGGCCAAGCGAGGAAAATCAGAAGAGGCGGCGGGGCGGCGCCCAGTCCTCCTGGACTGGATGCATCCCCACCCACGCCCTGCCCATCTTCCCTGCAACCAAGAAGACTGGTTGCTAGCGTACCAACTTGAACGACTCGACCACTACCAAGATGGCCAGCAATCCGGCTTCACGATAGAAACCAAGCCCTTCCTCAGGAGCCATTTTGGAGTCTGGCAGCATTAGGGTTCCGGGCCGAAGCCGGGAAAGCCAACCAAGAACACAAAATGAGAAACTGGAGGATGAGTGCCCATTGGAACCGAGAAGACTGGGAGGCCTGCACTAATTGCTTCCCAGAGTCTCCCAGCGGGATCCGGGACCCCGCCCCCCGCGCCCCCCAACCCCACACGCAAACCTGCCCTTAACTATGATGGCCGCGCCGAGGCGCCAGCGCGCTGTGGGATATGGCGGCGCTTCCGGTCCCGCTGCCCTCACCGAATATGGCGGCGGTGGAGAAGCGGCGACCCGCGGTGGCCCCGGCGGCCAGTTTCACAGACACCGGCCGACCGGCGATGTCCCAGGCGGCTGCAACGGCCGAGAACGAGGAGGACTTCCTGCGGCAGGTCGGCGTGACGGAGATGCTGCGCGCGGCCCTGCTGAAGGTGCTGGAGGCGCGGCCCGAGGAACCGATCGCCTTCCTGGCTCATTATTTCGAGAATATGTGCCTGCGCTCGCCTGCAAATGGCGGCACTGGGGAGCCGCAGGGCCAGCTCCTGCTGCAGCAGCAGCGCCTGGGCCGCGCACTGTGGCACCTTCGCCTGGCTCACCACTCTCAGAGGTGCGGGGCCGTCCTGGGACGGGCCGGAACAGCCGGACTCCAACTCCCGGCGTGCCCCGCGCGGATCCCCGCCTTCGACCTGGCGCCGGCGCGCGGGGCACGCTGGGGGCTGTAGTCCGCTGGGTGGGGGTGGGCGGCGAAGGGCCGGGTGGGGCCGGGTGCGGGTCCTGGGGTTCGGGGCGGCGCGCCCCACAATGGAAGCTCCTGGAGCGCAGGAAGGACTTCTCCCCAAGTCACGCAGCAACGCCTTCGTGCCAGGTCCCTGGTCGCATCCCCGTCCATTAAGCCAGAAAATGAGTATTTACAGGGCTGGGCAGTGGAGACACCCAAGGCCGTGCTTGGGGCGGGAGGGAGAGGGAGCACAAAATGCGTCTGGCGCGGGAGGCCACCCCTGTGATGAGCCCTGGGAAGAGGAGCAGGCGGGTGGGAAGTTCGTGGGCTCCAGACGATTTCTGAAGGCCAAGCTAATGGGTATGCAGGGGCCGGAGTGGAAGGGGAATGTGCAGGGACAGTCCCATCTGGTTTCGGGGGCCATCTACTGACATGGGAAGTCACTGGTTTGGAGGAATTTTCTAGAGGACTGTTAAGTCAGGGCCTGGGAGAGCCTCCCCTACAGGAAGGTGGACAGACAGGTCAGGTCTGCAACTGAGACACGCACCCTGGTCAGGAGGTGTTCGCCGGGAGGGGCCAGGAGGGCGCCAGGAGGCCAGGAAGAGCCTAGGACCCAACTCTCAGAAGCTCCAGCCTCAGAGAACCCTCAAAAAAGCGTGAGAAGGCAGACCAAACAGGAAGGAGGGAACCAGAAGAGAGGCATCTGGGACATCTTCCAAAGAGGAAGAGTGGTCAGTGGTAGGGCCACCATGTGCAGTCGTTCAGGTCAAGTACTGCACAAGACATTCACCCCTTGGACAACCACAGATGAGGATACTGATGGGAAGGCTTTTTGTGGAGCCTTTTCCTAATTCACACAAGGGCGCCCTGTCTGCTAAAGGCCATGCCGTATGGCCCAATAGATTAGGGCTGAAGAATGTGTTAGATTTAGGGCCCAAGAAGCCATACAGGTCTCCTGGGGATGCTCTGCAAATTGCTGCAAACTGGGCAGCTGAAAACAACAGAAGTTCATTCTCCCTTCTCTGGAGGCCAGAAGTCTAAAATCTAGGTGTAGCAGGGCCATGCTCTCTCTGGAGGCTCCAGGGGAGGGTCCTTCCTGCCTGCCAGGTGATCCTTGGCTTGAGGGTCACATCCCTCTATCTGCTTCTGCACGTGGCTTCCTTTATGCCTCTCTGTCCTTTATCTTATAAGGACACTTGGCATTGGATTTAGAGCCACGTTAGCTCATTGCCAGATCCTGAACTGATTACACCTGCAAAGACCCTATTTCCAAATAAGATCACACTAACAGGTTCAAGATGGACATGCATTTTGGGGGTACACTATTCACTGTACTGCACTGGAGATGTTGGCTAGAGGCAATCTGGAGCAACAGGGGTGCAGAGGGAGAGGAGTGGGCAGAGGGGTGGCAGGTGCTGGTGGCACACATGCCTGGTCTCCCCAGAGATGCAGCCAGTGTTGAACCCAGAGGACGAGCTGCTGTCAGGAGCCCCTTAACCTCCCAGTGTGCAGAAGCAGACGACTTGGGGAGAAGCCAACCGAAGTCCCTTCTGCTGATATGAGAAATTAGAAGTGCTGGCCTCCAGGACTGGTGATGGTGGCATCGGCCACCCCCGGCTAGCCTAAGGCCCCAGAAGCATACACACAGTCTTACAGGACTTGCTGAGGGCCACATGGGCACTGAGGGCAGAGGCCAAGTCAGATCTGGGCAGGTGGCCCAGAGGCCTTCGAAGCCACCGGTTTGCTAGTAGTGACAGCACAAGTGCCAACCTCCTGCAGGTCCCTGTGACCTGGAAAACCTGCAAAAGATGCCAATGGATCTCGGCCAGGGCTCTGCTCCTTCTGTGGGGTGGGGCACTCTGAACAGCATCCCAGTGTGGCAACCAGAAGTTTCCCCTGGGGGCAGAACCCCCTCATCTAAAGTAGAAAGTCTCCATGTTGCCTCTTGGAGACATTCCCGAGATATGTTCTTTTTTTAACAAATGCTAACAATCTGCCAGCTGCTCTGTGTAGGAGCAGATACAGGTGGAGCCTTCCATAAGTGAGTGCCCCACTTTACAGATGGGGAAACTGAGGCCCAGAGCTCCACGGTGTTGCTGGCTGCCTCCAGCTCTTCATGCTCTCACAATTCAGGTGGTGTGGCGCCCCCTCATGGCTGGGGACCGCCTGGGAGGGGGGCATGAGGTGGCATCCTGGAGGTTGGTGTGGCCTGCCTGGCTCCTTGCCCAGTCACCTGTCATAAGACCCCTTTGCACATCTTCCTGCCCCGCGAGGCAGGAGTGTAAGATAAACAGCATCTGGACAGCCCACTGCGGCCCTGAGTCTGGCTAATGGCAAGTGTACACAGGACCCTTCCCACAGGCCAACTCCATCCCAAGTTCTTGGCATGATTTCTATCCTGTCCTCACAAGAACCCCTGGATGCAGGGGTTAGGACCCTCACTCTACAGACAAGGAAAGCAGGAGACAGTGACCCGGCCAGCAACAGCCATGCACACAGAAGGTGCTCAGGGACCACTTGGGAGCCGGAGATGCCTTCTCTGGGGAGGAGTGAATAGCTCATGAGAATTGGTGTCAGCCAGGTTGCCAAAGAGAGTCGTCAGGGCACAGAGCCAGACTAGGTCAGGATGAGCTGTGTCACCATGCAGTGACCAACACCCCAAGCCTCAGCAGCCTCGGCAGAGCTACAGTTTGTTTCTCACATGCTGTGGGGTCACCAGGCTCTACTCTGCCCTGCAGGGCCCACCTGGTCTTGGCCACAGGGTCTGGCTAGGGGATGCTGCAGTGGCTCTTAAAACTTCCACCCAAGGAGGACCACGTGTTGTGCCCCCGCTTCAGTGGCTGGAGCGAGGCACATGGCCCATCCTCACTAGAGGGAATGGAGAGAGTGGTGGCGCCAGCTTTCAGGACACCCGAGACCTCACCTCCTGGCATCCATGCCCTGTGCCCCTGCCTCCCACGTCCAGCAGGGCCAGCTTGCATCTCCATTGGATGTCACAGCCAGGATGCAGAGTGGCTTCTAGGGAGCAGCCTCCGTTAGATGTATGGGTGGGGACTGAGGCCTCCTGCCCAGGGTGTGGGGGCGAGCTTCCTGCACACTTGAGCCTTGGACGGCTGTGGCTGGCCACCTGGCAGCAACCTCAGGAGAGGCCCAAGCCACTCCTGAGTTCCTGACACATAATATATGTTTATTGCCTTTTTAGGCCATTTGGGGGTCATCTGTTACACAGCAATAGATAACTGATACAGGCACCAATGGCTGCAGCGTCTGTTCCTGCCAGGCCTCCCCACGCTTCCTCTTCCTGCTGCAAAGAATTAATCACAAACACTCTGAAAAAGGGTTAACGAGGCAGCAGCCAACTTTTGTGGGTGACAGCCACACCAGTGGGAGCAGCTGTTCCTGCAGCCTTGGGCTCAACCTGGCACCACTCTGCACCGCATGGGGTGATCTCCCCGCCATTAATCTCCAGCTCATCCTAATGGCCCAGGAAAGGAGCTGTCTCATAGCCAGTAGCAGGATCCACAGATGTTCTGCCCAGAAACAGGTAGTATGCTGAGTTTTGGGGGCCAATTCCTGCTGCAACCAGTGGACTCTGCCTTTGCAGCAAGAAAGCAGCCACAGGCAGCCTGTCGATGGATGAGGCACGTGCCCATAACTTTATTCACAAAAACAGGGAGCAGGCAGTTTGACCTGCAGCGGTAGTTTGCTAGCTCCTGGGCTGTGGGACTGTGTGGCCGCGAACCAGACAGGCCCATAGTGCCAGCGTTGCACCAGGAGAGCGTGGAGGGTAGGTGGGGCGGTGCCCCGGTCCATTCAGCAGGCGCTTAGCTAGCGCCCGCCAAGCGCAGGCAGGGTTCTAGGCACTGGGGCTGAATCTCTGGCCTGCACGGACCACCTGGGCTCCTGGGCTGCCGGCGACAGGGTCAGGTCGCGGTGGCTGGTGTGGAGCAGGAGGAAGGCCCGGCCAGGGGGTGAGGGCCACCGGGAAGGTGACGTGTGAGCGGACTCGGAGGGGAGCAGCCCTGGGGGATCTGGGGTAAGAGCCCCCGGCGGGGAATGGGGGGTGTCGGAGGGGGTGGGTCTGTCGGGGGGACGGGGGCGCGCGGGCTCCGCCGCCGGCCCCACGCCCCCGCCCCCCGCAGGGCGGCCTTCAACAACAACGTGGGCGTGGCCTACCAGTGCCTGAGCGCCGGCGGGCGCAGGAAGAAGCCGGGGCTGGACGGGCGCACCTACAGCGAGCTGCTCAGGCGCATCTGCCGCGATGGGGAGGCCCCCGAGGAGGTGGTGGCGCCGCTGCTGCGCAAGATCCAGTGCCGCGACCACGAGGCGGTGCCGCTGGACGTCTTCCGCGCCGGCATGCTCACCTGCTTCGTGCTGCTGGAGTTCGTGGCGCGTGCTGGGGCCCTCTACCAGCTGCTTCAGGACCCAGACCGGGCCGTGGCCGACCGCCGCGTGGGCCAGGCCGTGCTGGACACCCTGGAGGCGGCCCTGCAGGCCAGCGAGGGCGCTGCCGCACCTGCCCGCTACCTGGAGGCCGGCTCGCGGCTGGGCCCCGACAGCCTGGCGCTGGCCATGGACCGCGTCCTGGTGGCGCCGCGGCCCAGCTCCCCCATGACCCGGGAGGAGTTCCTGGAGAAGGCCGCTGCCCTCTTCATCGCCAAGGTCAAGCCGGTGGGCTGAGCCCCGCCCCAGCTGCCCCTGCTCAGCCCGGACCGGTGGGTGGAAGATGGCTCTGGGACCAGGACGGGGTGTCCCTGCATGCAGGGGGTGCCAGGAGCCCTTCCCAGCCAGCTTCGGATCTGGAATGATGCCCCAGCCCCTTGGGGGAGGTCGAGGATTCCGGGAAGTGGGCAGTCCTCCCCACATGCCTACACAGGTTCTTTTCTTTAACGGTAATAAAGTCTATTCGAAGGCCCACCCAGTGTGTTGTGTGCGTGCCTGTGGGCCCCAAGCCAACTGTCCACAGACACCCTTCGCTCAGGCCAGCCGCGTGCCCCTGCTGCCCAGAGCAGTGCTTGCAGTCTGGGAACACCTGGACAGCAGGACTCTGAAGGGGCGGAGGCCCCTAGGTGCCCTGGACTTGGCCCCCAGACGCACGAGGCTCTGCCTGACGGCTGCAGGTGGGCACTGCCTCCAGCTGCGCTCTCCATGCATGCCCAGCCCAAAGTTCCTTCCTGGGCCTCGTTTCCCCAGCTGTCAGAGGAAGAGGTCAGCTGGGCCGATAATGGTGACAGTGGTGGTGGAAATAGGTAACAGGTCAGGATCTGTAGTGTCCTTGACCCACCGCTGCCCAGGAGGAAGGTGAATTCCTACCCAGATGGCAAATGGGGAAACGGAGGCCCAGAGAAGTGAAAGGTCCCACCAGCGAGGGGCTGAGCAGGGGCATGAACCCAGGCCCCACACCCTGCACTGCACCCCCTGGAGGATACACGTGCCTGTGGGATTAGTCCCCACTAGTCATGAGCACCCCCTGGGCGCCCCTCCACCTCCAAGGGAACTACGTGGAGGCAAATTCTGTAGGGAGCGGAGGAGCCAATCCCGGATCAGATTCTGATGTGCCGGCAAGTGACTTCACTCCCCGCTCAGCCCTGTTCCTTGTTCTGATGGAGGAAGATCCTATGGGAAAGTTGTTTAACCCTTTCGCCAGTTCCCCCCTCCCAGCACCTACTCTGGGCACAGGGCAGGCAGTTAGCAAACCAAAGAACCACTGAATCATGCTCAAGTGCCCACTTGCCAAACACAACCATGGCCATGTCTGTCCCCACATGCTCTTCCAGAACCTCCCCACAGCCCCTCAAGAGGCAGATCATTGGTGGAATCTGCATCCCCTCTCCTTGAACTTGGGTGGCTTTTGTGACACTGCATGATTTCCATGGCTATGTCACAAAAGGTGACCCCCCCCACACACACAGAGGACACCAATGGCCATGCCATGAGGACACCCAGCCAACTGGCAGATTCATGACCTAAATTATTAGTGTTTTATACTTGAAGTTTTGGAGTAATTTGTCATACAGCAATAGGTAAGATGAAGCCAGAGTGGATCACTCAGTGGCAGCCACAACATGCCCTCACCTGAGCAGTCCACCACAAGTGTTCGTGATCTAGCTGCCACTGGGCCCCTGGAGGCCAGGATGGGACACAGGGCATGGTGGTTCCTAGTGAACGTGTGGACCCAGGCCACCTCTGGTCAGCTCTCTGGTTCCCTAGAGTTCCCACCCTGTCCCCTTCCAGCTGCCCTTCTATGGAAAAAGAGCCGCATGGCACAAGGGGCTCCATCGCTCCTGGGTCAGGAGTTGCCAATGAGCAGTGACCGGGGGTACAAAAGCTGTCCGCCTTACATCAGCTGGAGTTCACCCCGGTGGCAGCTGGCACTCCAGGCACCCACCCCCACATCAGGTTGAAGCCACCTCCAGCCAGGACCACCTCCCTGCCCAGCTTCCCTCACTGCCTCCTGAGTTGCTGTCAGGCCTGGTCTTGGGTCAAAAGTGCTGTTTTGTCATCATCCTGGCGTGACCGCTGCTGGGCAGCACAAACCCTGGGAAGCTGACATGTTCTCCTTACACAAAGTTACAGCAGTGTGGCCCCAGAACGCTGGGAACCTCCCCGCCTCTGCCTTCTACATGGCCCTGCCGCATGGTGGTCCCTCTGCAGCCCCCAGAATGCCCCTCCTCTTTGCCCATCTTCCCTGGAGAAGGTGTGCTACTGGCTGGCAGGGCCTTCCTCCCCTCACATCCGCCTCACTTGGCTTCTCACCAGCCATGACTTCAATTACTGCTTGGTCACCAAGGATTCTCCAGTACACATCTCCAGCCCCAGCCCTGCTCGGCTCCAGCCCTTGAGAGACAGCTGCCTGCTGAGTGTCCCCGGGGGGCCATTGCAAGGACATCCCAGACCTGCCATGTCCAGGACAGAGCCTCTGGTTGGCCTCCCCAGCCCAGGGGCTCCTCTGGAGTTTGCAGTTTCTGGAAGCCCCAAGCCTGCCCAGGTCAGGGGTAGACCTGGGTACTTCTCCCACCCCTCAGCCTGCCCTTCTCTGCATCCTGTTGGGTATGCATGATAACTTCACCCACCTGCTCCCTCTTGCCCAGTCCAGCCCACATCCTCACCCATGGGCGACTCCACCAGCCAATTGGGGTGCTCCAGGTTCCCTGGCCTCAGTGATGTTTGAGGAACAGCTTGTGACTCCTGGTTGGCCGAGGAGGTGCAGCCCTGGCACATGGGGTGGCTGGGTGGCGAGGGCCTGGGCCTGGATTCTGGGGCCATGGGGTCACCTCAAGGCCTGTGAACAAAGCCAGCTCTCAGGAAGCCTCTTCTCTGGCCTCTGTCCCCTCACTGTGCCCTAAGTATACTGATTTCCAGCAGGGCCAGATCGTCCCTACCTCAGGGCCTCTGTATGTGCTGTTCCCTCTGCCTTTGACACTGTTCCTCCAGACCCATGTGACTCACTTCCTTACCCCATTCTGGTCTCTGTTCATGTGCCACCTCCTGAGAGATACCTCCTGACCCCCTCCTCAAAGGAACCCCCCTGTACTACACTACTGCTAATGCCTCACCATGCTCTATTTTTCTTCACAGCAAATATTGATATCAGAAATTGCTTATTCATTTACCAGCCGGCTTATGGCCTTTTTCCCTGGCTCCCTGATGGCAGGGATTTTGCTAGTTTTGTTCACTGCTCTATCCCCAGTGCCTAGATTTGTGTGTGGAAGATCATTCATTAATTAATTTCCCAAAGGAAGCATAGAGGCAAGCACATTTGATTCCTTTGACTGTTGCAACAAACTGCCACAAAGTCAGTAGCAACACCAGCTTATTATCTTACAGTTCTGGACGTCAGAAGTCCTGCAATCCAGGTGTGGGCAGGGCTGGTTCCCTCCAGAAAATCCGTCTTGTTGCCTTGTCCAGCTTCTGGAGGCCACCCACATTCCTGGGCTCAGGCCTGTTCCTCCACCTTCAGAGTGCATCCCTCTGGCCTCTGCCTCTACGGTCCCATGGCCTTCTCTACCCCACGGGGACACCTGTGTCGCGTCCCCATCTCAAGATTCTTGATCTCATCTGCACATGCACGTGAGCTGGAACATTACCAGGCTGTGGGGTGCTGCTGCACTAACTGGCTCCAGATGGCACAGCCACCGGGATGAGGCAGAGCTGGCCCTGAAGCAGCCTTTGTCCTCCAACCCCATGTCCCTCTCCCATGGGGTGGCCACAATTCCTAATTCACAGAAAAAGAAATTGAGACTTGGTTTAGCATTTAAGAACCATTTCTAAGGTCATGGCAGATGAATGCAGGGCTCTTCTGTGGTACGTGATGGAAGGCCCAACTCAAACTGGCTTAATAAGAAGTAGTTTACTGGCTTGCATCACTGGAACATTGGGGGAGGGCAGGCATGGCTGGATCCAGGAGCACAAACAGGGTTATCAGCACTTTCTTATCCCCGAGTGCTTACTTGGTACACAATTCCTCCTTCCCTGGGTGCTGTGATGGTTCCATTAACTCCAGATCCAGGTCCTTCCAGCCTCCTCACCCCAGCACTGTGTTCCAGACAAAGTCCCAGGGCTGCATCTCATTGGATGGCTGAGTCAGAGGCTGCTCCTGAACCAACGATTGCAGCCAAGGGGCCTGGAGTGCTCTGATTGGATGACCCAGCCATGCCGCTAGGGCTTGAGGATCAGTCCAATTCAAACCTTACAGACTAAGAGTGGGGAGGCCCCAAGGGAAAATCAAGGGGCTGTGGCCAGAAAACAGGCAGGTGGAAACCCCGGATGACCACCACTCTGGGATGCCTCAGAGCTAGAGAAGCAGGCTTTCCTGGGGGACAAGGCCCTCAGTGGGACCAGTGGGAGGGGCCGTGAACCCAGTACCCCTCTTCACATTTCCAGGACTGCCCCCATCCACTCAGTACTTCCTGAGGATGTGAGTTATGTGTAGGGAGAACTCATGGATCCTCCATAGAAGAATCATGACTAATTCTAATTACTATTGGTCAGGCAGCCGCCACATGCCAACACTATGACATTGGTGCTACAGGCAAAGAATGAGGGTGAGACATACTCGGAACACTTGGCAAAGGCACAGAGCCCATTTTACTAATGAGGGGCTCGTTTAGGATCCCAGGAGAGGGCAGAGTTGAAGCCCAAAGCCCCCTTTACGGAAAGCCAAGGCCCAGCCTTGGGCAGCTGTATGAAGCTGCCCTCTGTCCAGGGCTTCTTCTCAGACTTCACAGTCCCTCCCCAAAATCTTGCTTTGTGTCACCCAGACAGGTTCATCTGCCTGTCCTCAGCTGGAAGGAGGTCAGGGGCCAGGTTTTGGGACACCTGGAAGAGAGCATCATCTCTGCCCAGCCACCGACACCTTCCAGCAAGGTGGCAGGCACAGCCTGAGCGCCACCGCGGAGCCCCCACCCTCCTGGGAGCTGTCCCTTAAGACGGAGGATGGAGGCCAGGGCAGGACACCCAGCTCTCCTGACCAAGTGTCCCGCAAGGTGTGTGTGTGGGTATATGGGCCTGGGACTCAGCCACGTCAGGGCTCCCACGGAGTCAAAGGTCAGCCTGGGATTTGGGCCCAGCCTGGGGGTTCAGCCAGGATGGGTGCCGATCGGTGCCACCAAACGAACAACGAAGCGGGTGATGGGTCATACCCAGCTTGTGGGGGAGCGGAGCTTGACCATCTCCACACTCCAGTCCGCCGAGCCCACCACCCAGTGAGACACCTCGCCAGGCCTCCACGGTTGAGCGGCCCCCAGCTCGGGCCCACCTGCAGTCCGCTGTCGGGAAACTGAGGCAGAGCCCGCCCAGGCCAGTTTGCTCCGCCAGCGCCGGGCCTCCGGGTGGGAAGGCTGGGTGGGGGGAGCCTCCGGGGCGGAGAAATGGTGGCAGAGCCTACTGGGCATCTAGAGTAGAACCCTGGGAGAGGGAAACCTCTGGGGTAAGGAGACTCGTGGGGAGTCTCGGGGCTGGGGAGCATCCGAGGGGGGTACACCGCCCGCTCCCCGCCCTCCCCGCCGTGCCCCCGCCCCCAATTCCCCGCCCTATCCCCGCCCGCGGTGGGACGTCACAAAAAAGACACCAAGCCAGTCGGGCTGCACGGGGAGGCACAGCCCAGCCCTTCCCGCCTCCCGGCGCACAGAAGTCCAGGACAGTCCGGCTACCGCGGGGGCGACAGCGGCCTCGCAAGGGCTCGGAAGCGCTACGGCGCCTGCGCGTTCGGCACCCACTTCCTCCCGGCTGTTGCGCCTCCCCGCTAGGCGGCCCAGGGAGGGAACTCTGCTTCCCAGCGTGCCCCGCTGGTGGGGGCGCAGGCGCAGTCAGGGCAGGGCCCCGAGGCGCAGGCGCGGTCAGGGGGCCGGCGGCGGCACGCAGGCGCAGCTCGGGGCGGAGCGCGCCGGCCGGGCCGAGGAGAGCGCCGAGAGGGCGGCAGCCCCAGAGGTAGTGGAACGCTCGGAGGTCCCGGGAGGGGGCGGCGCCGGCGGCGTACAGGAGGAAGGCGGCAGCCCCGGCGGCGTCCCCCTGGCCGGCGCGCGGCCCGGCCCGGCCACCGCGTCTCCGACTCTGGGCCCCGCCGCCGCCGCCGCCATGGCCCGGCCGCTGGTACCCAGTTCACAGAAGGCACTGCTGCTCGAGCTCAAGGGGCTGCAGGAGGAGCCGGTGGAGGGCTTCCGTGTGACCCTGGTGGACGAGGGCGACCTGTACAACTGGGAGGTGGCCATCTTCGGGCCCCCCAACACCTTCTACGAGGGCGGCTACTTCAAGGTGAGCCTCGGGCCGGCGCCCGGGCCCCGCCGATCCTTGGGTGGGCGCCCGCTCCCGCCCTCGGGGCCCGGCCCGGCGGCCCCTCTCTCTGGGACCGGCAGACCCCGATTCGGCTCTTTCCCGCCTCCTACGCGGAGAACACAGAGAGGCCTCCCCAGAACCAGCGGTCCTGTTGGGGAGCGCGGGGCGGGTGAGGGAGGGAGCGACTCCGACCCGGGGGTGCTGGCCTGGCCACTGGCGCGGGTTCCAACAAAGGCCCGCATGGGGCCTTTGGCAGCTGGGGCCTGCTTGGAAAGCTGCCACCCTTGCCGATAGCAGTGGGCCAGGTTCTCTCGGCTTCGTCCCGAGCTTTACGTAACCTGTTCTCTGGAAAGGTGGAGTGGAGCATTCCCTCCATTCTCCTCCCTGTCCCTGGGAGCCACGCAGCGGAGAGCACCCGGGGAGGGAGGGTGGCGCGGCCTCTGGGGTTGGGGCTCCCAGTGGCCGCAGCTGCCCTTTCTCAGATTCCGCCGAGCAGGTGGCCTCTGGGGGCCCAGGTCTCACGCTCTGGGTCATCTCTTTTGCCCTCGTTGTGGTTTAATCCCAGCAGTTCCGTTTTGTGGTTTTTGGGAGCAGGGGGGCTAGTGCCTTCCCTGTGACTGGCTGTTTCTGACTGCTGTGATAAAGGACTTGGGCCACAAGGTCGGCAGCTTTCTCTGTGTCTTGAACTGAGTCCAGACACAGCATTGGAAGGACCTCCCAGGTCATGGGGACTTTGCTCCTGGGGCCCGGGGGACAAGACGAGGGGTCCCCTGTGCAGACACAGGGAATGAACCCTCAGCCCAGGAACCCTGTCACAGCTTGCCTGGCACGCTGCTCCCAGTTCCTGCCTGGCCGGGAGGCCTGGGTGGAGAGCAGAAACCACGGCCAGGTCAGGCTGCAGGGGAGGCGGAGGGGTGGGGCAGGCCACGCACCTGACATCTGTGTTTGCACTTTGGGCTGCTGTTTTCACCGCACCTACTCTGTGGCTGTGAGGGAGCAGCTTGGCCTGCTGGGGGTGATCTTGAGTCGTTCCCTCCTTGCTGGGGTGGGGAGGAGGGTCAAGCATGGATAGCTTGGACTGCATTCTGGGTCTGGAACCCAGCCTCACCACGCAGGGAGTGGATTTGGGGCTGATCCATCAGCGATTTAACCAGCCTCCTCCTCCAACCTTGTCTGCTCGGGGGCCGGCAGTTCTGCTCAGACCCACGAAGGAGGCCCAACCTGAGGCCTGGCCAGGACTCTTCCTCTGTGCCTGGGCTAGGCTGCAGGCTAGGATGTGGGAAGGATGTGGGGTTTCTGGCATTGCCCACTAACTGGGTGTGGGTAGAGCCTCTCAGGCTGGCACTGGGGGATCATCTCATTTCTCCAGAGAGTGCTTTGGGGCCAGGGCACTGCCACATATCCATCCCATTGGCCACAGGATCTGTGTCCTCAGAGAAGCCAGGGTGGGCTGCCCCCACCCCTGTCCTGTTGGGTGCAGTTGGGTGGGTAGTGGGGAAGACTCTCTTCCTTAGAAAGTGTGGAAACCAGGGCCGGGAGGTGCAGGCAGTTTCCATCCTTCCAAAGCTCCTTCCTGTAGCTCCAGCCGCCCCCGCCTCCTCTGTGAGGCACTCAGAGACGCCAGCTGAAGTCCCCTGCACAGCTTGCTTGCTGTGTGCCCTTAGGCAAGAGGCTTTCCTTCTCTGGGCTGCAGTTGGCTCAGCATTGAAGGCATTTCCTGGAACGCCTTGAATGAGGACTGGGTGGCTGCTTGCTGCAGGGGAGGCCTCAGCATTTCCAGGACCTGGGGGGTCCACAGGGCAGGTTCTGAGACACAAGCTCCAGGCTTGCTCCGCAGTCGCCAGCAAATTCTTTTTCTTCCAGGCCTTAGCCTGAGGCTCCCCCAAGTGCCCTGCCCAGAAGGGCCTCTCTCTAGAGGTAGGCCCCGGGGGCATCTGCGGGAGAGGTGCCCTGCCATGGCTCTCAGCACCCTGGCTCACCCTTGAGAGCTGCATGCAAGCACCTCCAGGACCAGGTGTCCCAGTGCCTGGGACTGGGGCGTAAACAAGCAATCAGAGCTTCCTTACCTGCCACCAGGGCAGGTGGCCCTCCCCCAGCCGCCCCGTGACCTTCCTGCCTCCTTCTTGACCTCCCCATGACACTTGCAGGCAGTGAGCTTGTCCACCCAGCGCTGACTCATCTCCCGATGCCCGGCCCACGGAGGTGTTGGGAATGATTGCTGAGTGAACACACATCTATTTTAGTCCTCCTGCAACCTGGAAACTGAGGCCTGGGGGTCCATCACATGCTTGGGGCACACAGCTCCTGGGGCCCAGACTGATCCCTCCCATGGGCCTGGGTGGCCAGTGAGCTTGGAGCTGCTCCTGATGGTGCCCCTGCCCCCTGGCAGCAGGGTCAGGGCTGGGGTCAGCTCAGATGACCCCAAAAAAGCCTGAGGTGGCCTACTGTGCACCTGATCTCAGGCCTATGAGGAGCGAGGGTGGCAGGTGGGGTCCCTTGTGTGCTGGGTGGCCCTCATGTAGTAGGCATTCCCAGGCTGACGCCCTTCACGTGCTCATGGGCAGTGTCCCGTGTTGTAGCCTAAACCCCATGCATGGTGCTTGGGGAAACATCACTCCGGATGAGGGCCGGCCCTGGCTGAGCCCTTTGCTCTCTGCCTCCACCCAGGCACGTCTCAAGTTCCCTATTGACTACCCCTACTCCCCGCCAGCCTTCCGGTTCCTGACCAAGATGTGGCACCCCAACATCTATGAGGTGAGCCTGCCCCCCGCCTCTGTGTGGTGGTGGGGGACGGAGCAGGCACTGTGCAGCCCAGCAGGACCTGGCGGGCACTGACCTTCCCTTCTTCCTGTCCCCACACAGACTGGGGATGTGTGCATCTCCATCCTCCACCCCCCAGTCGACGACCCTCAGAGTGGGGAGCTGCCCTCAGAGCGGTGGAACCCCACCCAGAACGTCAGGTGAGGCTGGGCCAGCCTTATTTAGGGGCCAGTCAACAGATGGATACCCCACCCCATCCCTGAACTCCTCACTCCTGCAGGTCGTCCTCAACCCTGGCCCACCCTGTGGACCAGGACTTTGGGAGGCAACCTTTGCTGTTCTCAGGGCTGTGGCGTCTGTACACTGAGGGCCCCAGAATCCCCAAGGCTGGTCTGCTCACCTCTCCCCACACTCATTTCCTGATGCCAGCCACCCTGTATGCCATTGGGGACAGCTCCGGGGATCCTATATCCATGTCTGCCTGCCCCTGGGCTCTCCCCTCCATCCTCAACCTCCCACTGACCCAACCATCTCCATTCGGGTGAACACACCACCCTGCCTCCCGGCCTGTGTCCTGTCCAGCCCAAACCACAGAAGTTGTTGGCACAGAGGGACCCCCTCACCAGGCAGGATGCCCAGGGAGCCACACATATTGTCCTGGGTGCTGGGCGTGTGGCAAAGGCCGGAGGAGGCTGGCAGGAGGGCAGCCCTGAGCTCAGCCTCAGCTCTCCTGGGGTCTTGGGGGGGCATCTGAGTTCTCACCAGGGGCCCCAGGAGCCCTCCAGGAGCTGTGGCCAGGCAGGCTGTGCAGCCAGCAGACACCCCTGCCTACCGACCCTGTGCTCCCCCAGGACCATCCTCTTGAGCATCATCTCCCTCCTCAACGAGCCCAACACCTTCTCCCCGGCCAACGTGGACGCCTCCGTGATGTACAGGAAGTGGAAAGAGAGCAAAGGCAAAGACCGGGAGTACACAGATATCATCCGGTGAGCGGGGCTCAGACGCGGCCCGGGCCCGGCGCTTTCCTGCTAGGTCGGTCTGCTCCTTGTTTCAGAAAGCTGGGTGCTCCCTTTCTCTCCTCCGGGAGACGTCCCCATCACACAAACGTGCCGTCTGCATGCTTGATATGGCCGCACGTGTGCAGCCCAGCTCCGCAGGGGTCTCGCCTCTCTCCCTGCCCTGGGCAGTCTGTCCTGAGCAGAGGCCTCCTGCATGTTTTGGCCAAACTTGTGTGTCCGTGGCTGGTGCTCGGGGTCCTTCCGCTCCCAGATGAGTGTGTGTGCTCTTGAGGAGCACGTCCTGGTAGCTGCTGAGACCACGCTCCGTGTGACGCTTTCTTCTGGTGTTGAGGATTTGGTGCTGTGAACATCGCTTGCATTTGTAATCTTGACACTTGGAATCTATTTCCAAAGGCAGGTGATGACTGTGTTAGTGTATTTACAAAAATATCCTTCTTTCCTAAAGGGTATTTATTTTCTGTTACAAACAGCAGGTTATGTAGGGATTTGCCAGTAGCCTTCCCTGCACTTTAGTTGTTTCCAGTGAGACCACCTCGCGGGTAAATAGGTTAATGTCTTTGCAAAGGGGTCTTTCCACGAATGGGTGCCTGGAGTGCAGGGGCCGAACCAGCAAGAGCCTTGGTGTGCAGGGCTCCGCTCAGGCCCGGAGCCGCCAGCCCTTCTCCCTTGTCGGTCTAATTCAGTTCTGCTGAGCTCTGTGGGCTGCTCTGCGTCTGTGTGCACTGGCACTTCTCCATGTAGGTTTTCTGACTTAATTCAGGAAACTCTTCATTAGATTGTTTCCAAATAGTCTTTCACTTTGTCACTTAGCATTTAATCAGAATAGGAAATAAGTCAAGACACACACCTACCTTAGACAGGACCCACCACCGGAGGCCTGAGTGTTTGTCCAGGAGAAATGGGAGGCGAGCATTCACACCAGCACCCATGGGGATGTTTGAGACAGCTTGGGTTTGCCAACAGCTGGCAGTGACCCAAATGTACATCCACAGGGGAGGACTGAGCAAGCCATGGCCTACCACACAGCCCCGGGAGGCACGGCAGCAGCTGTCAGGGAGGATGGGGACCCCGGGGACTGTGGTGGCACGTTCGTGTTCTTGTTTGTGGGCCTGGTTTCGCAGGACCGCATGGACACTTGGAGTTGTTGCAGTTCATGTCACTAAAGCTGCAGACACACAATTTGTGCAGTAAGAAGGCAATATGTTCATGGAAGAGAAACACTGAAGTGCAAATAGGAACATAAAGAGAACCTCAACCCTAACACCTGGTCAGTTTCAGTGTGTCTGTCCTTCCAGCCCGTGCACAAGCAGGTGGAGGTGGGGGTTTTGTGCGGTGGACTGCCTCGTGTCTCAGGTCTTTGGTCTGTGGTGTGGAATCTGTTCACTTTCCCGGGGAAGACTGTCGTCTTTCCCACAAGTCTGGCTGGACATTCTGTGGCTTATGAAACAGAATTTTCTAAGTGACTTGTGCAGCATTGCACATGTAATCCGTGTGCATTTCACCCACACACTCAGCTGTGAGGGGACCCATGAGTGTGCAGGGCGGCCCTTTCCTGCCATCTCTGTCCCCTCAGCCAGTGGCAGCCACAGCTCGTGCCCTTGGTCACAGTTTGCCATTTGTGGAAATGTGCACCCTGTGGGGACGGTGACACTCGTGCTCCTCAAACACCTCCCGCGCAGCAGGCCCCCAGGCACCCTTCAGCAGGGGAGGGTCCCGCCTGCTCCTTGTCCCATTTTTTCCCAGCTGCCTTCCATGTGGCACAGAAATAAAACCAGACTATTTTTATCCCTCAGACTCCCTGTGGGCTGGCAGTGTGTGCCCATGTGGCAAGGCTGTGGTGGCCGCCCCTTCCTGCTGGCTCAGCAGAACATGTGGTGCCACTGGCTGGCTCAGGGCGTGGGTCTGCAGCTTGGTCCTCCAAGGTCCTGGCTGGGCTGGAATCGGTGCTGGGACACTGGGTGGCCAAGTGTCGCACTCCACAGCAGCTGAGCTGGCAACAGTGCCCACCAGGACCTTCTCCTCGGGGGTCACACAGGGCCCTGCCCCGGTCTCCTTCGTCTCAGAGATCCTCCACCACGGACAGGAGGGCATGGGGTGAGGTTGGCATGGGCCCTCCACCCCCGGCCTGTCCATCCCTCAGTGTAGCAGGCACTGGGCCAGCCAGGCACTGAAAACAGCTCTCCTTGTCCTCACAAGTGTGACAATCAGGGCAGAGTCAGCCATGGGCCACCGGGGGTTGTCATGTAGTTGGGCTGCAGGCTCCGCCCCAGCAGGGCTCCAGGGTGCCCGGTGGTGTGGGCCCCTTCTGGTGGCATCCACCTGGTTGATGCTGTCTGTGTATGTGGCCACCAGGCTGTGGGTCCTGGCAAGATGGCACTGATAGGCACTGACCCCTGCCCATGTCCTGCCAGGAAACAGGTCCTGGGGACCAAGGTGGACGCAGAGCGGGACGGCGTGAAGGTGCCCACCACGCTGGCTGAGTATTGCGTGAAGACCAAGGCCCCGGTGCCCGACGAGGGCTCAGACCTGTTCTATGACTACTACTACGAGGACGGCGAGGCTGAGGCCGACAGCTGCTTCGGGGACGACGACGACTCGGGCAATGAGGAGTCCTGACAGCGCAGTGGCCCCATGAATAAACTTACAGATTTTACCTCACCAGCCCGGCTGTGCCACCGTCTACCTCACCAGAGGTCTGTGCTGCCGGCCCCTCGGTGTCTCGTCTGGGCGTCGCTTTCCTTTCCCGTGCATTCTGGGCTCTGCCTCAAGAAGGGCCGCAGTGCTGGGGGCCTGCAGGGTCAGGCCTGGGCTGCGGTGGCCTGCGGGGCCCAGACCCCCATCTGCAGCTCCTGCTGCAGAAGCAGAGTCTCGGGGCGCCCAGCTTGGGAGTGGATGGTCACCTCGTCCCTCTGCCTTGGTTTGTTTGAGATTTAAATAAAATGACTTTATGAGAAGCCAGAGAGCTAACCTCTCGTTGGCCTGCCTTAGGAGGTCAAGAGAGTGATGGTCCCAGGGGGCAGGCCCTGGATGCCTGCAGCCGCCCCTTGCGTGTGACCTGTGTGACCAGGGCTCAGGAGGGTCAGCAGCCACCCCCTCGTGCCTGGGGGCTCCCCAACAGCTCCCCAGGGGACTCCTTCCTGGGGCCAGCTGACCTTAGAAGGGCTGCAGGGCAGAAAACCGCTTTTTTCAGCATCGCCCCAACAGCCTGCGGGTGGGTGTTAAGGCTGAGGATGCGGGTTCCCTGAGGGTCCTGAACCCTTGCCCAGAGAGGCCCTGCCCCGCTGCCTGCAGGTGTGAAGCATGCCGGGTGCAGGGTGGGGACACTGCTGCTGCAGGCCCGAGGCCCCCCGCCCCCACACCATGGCCCAGGCCTCTGTGGCTCTGTTTTGTGTGACTGAAGTGGCCGGGTCCAGCTCATCGGCATCCTGGGAACGAAGGCCCTACTCGGGGCACCCGGCTGGCCTGACGGGTCACTGATGCTGGAGCCTGGATGATTGCACCAGGGGCACCAGGCAGACCCCAGCAGCCTGCCTCCACAGACACAGCCTCGATGGTTGGCGCCTGCAGTTTCCTTTGTGTTTTCTTTAGCGTGAATGATTTTCCTACATTAAACGTGGAAGGTTTCACCCAATCTTAATTTCTGCCTTTTCTTAAACCTGGAGGCTGGCAGTGCAGGGTGTGTGCAGGCCGGGTGCTCTGCTGGGTGTGAGTGGAGTCAGGCCTGTGCTGCCCCTCTGGCCCCCCCCACTGGGCTGGGCTTTGCTCACTCGCACTTCTGGGCCGGCTGCTCTGGTGGCCCCTGGACCTTGCCGGGTGTCCACCCTGCCACTGCTGGGGGACAAGCTCCCAGGCGCAGTGACAGCCACCCCCGGCCCAGGGGCCTGCCTGCCTCAGGGCCCCCCTGCCCCGTGGCTGCATCATTAGGAGGGCTCCCACGCGGCAGGGCGGGCCCGCTTGTGTCCAGAGGAAAAGCTCATTCTCTCTAGTTTGGGCCAAGTTGGGGGTTTCAGCTTAGGTCGCATGCCAGCCTCCCAACGAATCACCGGTGAGGCATGACGTGCACTGGTCAGGGCTCGGGCCCCTGCAGAGGCAAGCCCGCTGGGGTTGGCATTTTTGGACACATTCAGGGATCGGGCGGGGGTGGAAGAAGGGTTGGCTTCCCAGAGGAGGCAGATTGAGGAGGGAGGAGTGGGGAGGACCTGCTGGAGGCTGTAGAGGCTGGGAGTGGACAGTGAGTAGACACCTTGCCACGGCCCCCCCATACCCTCGTCCCACCACCCCAGCTGCTGAGGCTGGTCCGGGGTCCATGTGCTTAGAGATGCCAGCCTTACCTTCCATGTCAGCCCTCCAAATGCAAGCCGGCACCCAGTCTGCAGTGGCCTCACGCTGCCGGGGAGCAGACAGAAGGAAAGAGCTCACGCACTGGGCCCTCTGCCCCTTTCCCAGCACCCCTTCCCCAACCTTCCCATCCCACTGCCCCCCAACTTCTGCCCCTTCCTGTCACCTGTAGCTGGACCACAGAGACCCCCACCCTGCCCAAGGCACTAGGCAGGAACAGCGTGGTTGGCTGGGGCTGGGCCCTAGGGTGGCAGCAGGCCAGGGCACTTTGGGAGCTTGACTCTGTGCCGGATGCCTGGATGGGCAGTAATGGTTGTGTCCGGTCGGCCCCCTGGAGAGAGCACCATGGGGAAGCTGGGCAGCCTGGCAGGAGGCCTTCAGCCTGTGGCAACTCACAAGCCCCCAGGGCAGCTCTCCAACTGGGGGCCCCGGGGGTTGGTATTAGCATTAGCCCAGTCTCATGTGGAAGCTGAGGCACAGAGAAGTTCAGTAACTTGCCCGCCATCACCAGCCGGGGAGCCACAGAGCTGGAGTTTGAACTCTAGCATCAAAGATGATCAAGATATGGAAATGGCCTGTGCAGAGGTGCTGGGAGTTGGGGGGGGCAAGGAGGAAGAAAGGGGGAGGGAATGAAAGGCTAGGGTGGGGGTGGGGGTGGGGGAGGGGGTGTTCTCTGCCCCATTAGCCTCTGGCCTCCAGGAATGATCAGGCCCTCCAGTGAGCCCACAGGATGGCCTGTGCTGTCGCCTCTGGCAGAAGGACTCCAGGGGGCCCTTGGGGTGCAGCAAAGGGCAGGTGGCTGGAGTCCAGTCCTTTAGCTCCAAACTACCGAGGTCACTTCACCAAGGTACTGTGGCCACTACCAAGTCCTATGTCAGGAAAATCACCCATCCTTCGTGGTCCCCTGTCAGGCCTGATGCCACAGGGGATGACTCCCTTGCTGGGTAGGCAGCGAGGGACTGGCCATGTCTCAGAGGATCACAAACTGTCATAAGGAAACCGTGCAAGCCCACCAGGGTTCTGACCCCACTTGTGCCCCATGCCAGCTGTCTGACCTCAGGCAAGCCTGGTCCCCACTTACAAAACAGAGGCTGTATTTCTGGGGTTTTTGGGGGAGCCCAGCAGCAGGCAAGCGGTGGGTTGGGCTGGGCTGCCAGCAGTGTGACCAGCATGCCTGGCACTGGGGGGGCAGGTGGATGTGAACACAACCACCCCAGAATCTTCTGCTTTTTCAGGGGTAACATTTTCACTGAGATGTAATTCATGTGCCACACAATTCACCCTTTTAAAGAGTATATAATTCACTCATTTGTAGAGCATTCACAGTCGTGTAACCACCACCTCTATCCAGTTTCAGAACATTCCATCTCCCAAAAAGAAGCCCTATCCCCATGAGCAGTCACCCCAACCCTTCCCCGGGACCCACAAGCCCACGTTTTGTCTGTGGATTCTCCTGCTGTGGACTTTCCACAGAAATGTGGTCGCACACTATGTGGCCTTCTGTGTCTGGTATCTCACTGAGCACCATGGGTTCGGCGTCTGTGCACATAGAGCATGTGGCAGGACTCCACTCCTTGGCTAAGTGATGCTCCGTGTGTGGTCGCACCACTTGCACCTGCTGGTGGACACCCGGGAGTGTCTCTGCTTTGTGGCCGCTGTGAGCACCCGGCCACGGCCTGTGTCTGGCTGCTGCTTTCCTTCACTGAGGCCTTGGTGACTGTCGCTGTCACACCCACAGGAGTGCTGTGGCCTCCCACATACTTTGCAGGAAGCTGGGGGGTTTTTTTTCCTTTGACATATTGCAGTGACACCAGATATAGAGGCAGGGGGACATGAGGAGTTGGCCAGGAGGCGCCAAGCAGCTTCCTCCCGGCCCCCCAAGGATGAAGGTGATGTCCCCTTAGCAGCGGCAGGATTGTGGGTGGCTCCCACTGCATGGGGATCAGGGGTCCGGCCGGAGTTCTGAGTTGGGAGGGCAGAAGCCTCCCAACAGCAAAAAGCTTATCTTCCTTCCCAGCTGTTCTTCCCGCTGGTTCCACCCACCCTGAAGTGAGTGGGGCTGTGGGCTTAAAGGGACAGTGCGAGCTAGCAGCGGGAATGAGCAGGCTACCCTCCCTGGGTGCCCTGTGATGGAGTACGTGGGACATCAGAGGGGCTGGGTGGCTGCACTGGTCTCTGAGGGCCTCGAGTGGAGGGATTATCTAGGACACTGAGTAAGTGTCCTGGGGCAGCTGAGACGAAACACAGCAAGCAGATGGCTCTGGGACACAGGGCTTCCTCCCCCCACGTGCCTCCCTCGGATCTCTGCCTCTGAGGTGTGTGTGTCTGAACTTCCCTTTCATGAGGACACCAGTCTACAGGCACCCCTGAGCCCCAGCGTGACCTCATTTTGACCTCATTTGACCACAGCAGCAACCCTCTTTCCAAATCAGGTCACACTCTGAGGCATGACTTCAGGGGGCACCATTTGCCCTGTACACTCACTTGTGTGTGCAGACACCACGGCCCTGTGATGGGGATGCTGTGGGGACACCACCCGTCCCTGAGCAGTGGGGGAGCCAGGGTGGGGACTCGGGCCAGGGAACCACCACACCTGCTAAGAAAATGGATATTTTGATGAGATTGCAGATAATGTGGAGGAATGGCCAGTCTGGGGGTCTCTCCTTCACCAAGGGACACAGAAGTCACAGGACAGTCACATGCCGAATGGGGCTGAGCTGGACCTGGGATGGGAAGAAAAGATCCCAGGGGGGCTGCGGTGGGGCATGGGGGCCTCCAGGGTGTGGGAACAACTTTTCCTCGGCAGCAATCCTTTGCTGCTCAGCTTGGGTCCTTTCTGTCTTAGGTTGAAGGTGCATGCCTGCAACTCACTTCCAAATGGTCTGGAAGAAAATGTACGGGGAGAGAGAGGAGTAAATGTGTGCAAAGGTTCCCAGCTGGGCATCTGGGAGGGTGGTTATTATCCTCACAACGTCTCTTCTTGTAGATTTAATGAACTTTAGAATAAAAACCCTCCTATTATCCCACTGTGACAAAGACATCACCAAACTGGGCGATGACATGTGGCCAGCCAGGAAATCTTAGCACCCATGGTGAGGATGCGCCTGTCACTTCTCTGGGGACGGATCAGTGGGCTGACAAGAGGCCAGTGCAGGGAAGGTGGCTGCTTCTGTAAATCCCTCACTGCATGGCAGCTGTGCCTGCCGGGTGCGCTCACCGCACCTGTGGCCTCCGCAGCTCACTGCCTGGTCCCAGCGGCCCACCACCCCACCGTCCCTCCTGCCAACTCCAGTGTTGGAGTTTGTAGGAGCTCCTGGGCGAGGCCTCACAGACTGGGCGGCTTAAAACCACAGGGTCAGTGGGGACAGGCCTGAGGACTGCTGGGAGGAGGCTCGCTTTTCCTGCAAGAGCAATGAGAACAAAAGAGGCCCCCTCCCTTCACACAGAGCAGAGCTGCACAGGTGGGCCCTGCAGTTTGAGGAAGGTGGCTGTTAGGCTCCTACGCTGGGCCCCTTCCAGAGAGGATGCAGGCCTCAGTGGCCAGGGAGTGAGGGTCCCGAGTGTTCACTGCCCACAGCTAATTAGGGGCACCTGCTGAGTGCAGCTTGTGCAAGCGGAGGCCAGCAAGTGGCAGCACAGGCTGGACACGAGGTCAGAGAGTGACCAGTGCTGTACGGGAGCCAAAGGGTGAGAGGTACCCGGTGGAAGGCAGGACACCCCCTCAAGTTTGGACTTCATGTCTAGGACAGAAGAATTTTAGTTTACCCCAGATACCCCAGGAGATACACCCACACTAAAAAGTAACTGATTTTCTAAAACCTGAAATTCGAATTTAATTGGGTGTCATGTGTTTTTATTTGCTACAGATGGCCACCCCAATGGAGCTGTCCCAGAAGGCCTCCGTGGGGAAGCAGAGGAGGACTCGGACCTGCCTGGCCCAGGGGAGGGGGTGGGCAGGGAAGGCGCTCCAGGGAGGGGACCAGGAAGCCAGGTCCTCAGGGAGGCCCAGCTTTGTCTTATAAACAAAGGCAAAGAGCTCCTGGCAGCCCTGGTATTTCCCACGAGCTCTGTCCTCAGCCAGGCTCTGGCGGGGGTAGGGGGCCCGAAGAGGCTTTGAAGCCAGCTGGCTGCCTTCCTTCCTCGTAGGGCACGTAGCTCTCCATCTCATGCAGCCTTGTCAGCCTGATGGCGCTCTGGGAAGTTCTGGGCTCCCAGGCCCTGAGCTTGGGGCTCCCAGGATCAAAGCCCTCACTCCCAACCACTGGCAAGTACAGCCCCCCTGCCACATCCTCCCAGCCTATTCCAGAGGTGTTCACGCAGCTGGGACTCTAGGACTCTGGCTGGCCTGATCACTAAGTTAACATAAGACAGATTAGCAGGAGAAAAACAAACAGAAGTTTAGTAATGTGGAAACCGTTCACATAGACCCAGGAAAGCTGGCCAGAGCCCCCATCTTTAGTGCTATCTTCAGCTACAGCCAAGAGGTGCTGCACGGAGAGCCAGCCACGGGTTATCAGGAGAGGTCTGCGAAGGGGTGGGGCTGTTTTCCAGATAAGTCTAGGTAGGTTTTCTCCATTGATAAGAGTTTCTAGAATCTGGAGTCATCCCCCTCCTGCTAGTACCCTGAGGGAGATTTCCCTTAATATAAGGAGATTTCCCTTATAAATATCTTTTACAAAAGGGTAGCTTCTTGGTTTTCAGATTTTTCTCTGCACCTGCAGTTTCTTAATACAAACCGGCTTAAACTAATCAACATGCAAGAGTAATGTCTTGGGGTGACAAAATCTGCGCCCCTACACCTTATGTCTAAACTGAGATAATTCATATACCATACAACTCAACCACCTCAGAGTTGTGGCCTCATCACCATAAATTCCAGAACATTCCATCCCCCCAAAGCAGCCCTGCCCCCTCCCTAGCCCCCAACTCCCACGGGCCCACATTCTGTCTGTGGATTCACCTGTTGTGGATGTTCCACAGAAATGGGGTCGTCACCCTGCCCCATTTGGCCTGTGTGTCTGCCTCTCGCTGAGCACTGTGTGTTCAGAGTCTGTCCACGTGTGCTGTGTGTCAGGGCTCCACTACGGTTCGTGGCTGAGTGATCCTCGGTGTGTGGATGGACATGTGTGTAGATGGGCATTTGGGTCGTTCCATTTTTTGACTGTTGTGAATCATGCTGCTGTGGGCATTTGGTAGGAGTGGAATTGCTGGGTCAGATGGTGACTCCACGTTCAACCTTCTGAGGACCTGCTGGGGTCTTTTCCACAGCGGCTGCCCCATTTCACACCCCACCCACCCTGTGTGAAGGGGCCAGTCTCTTCACCTGCCCACTGACACTAGCTATTTTCTGCCTTTCAGATGGCAGGCACCCCCGGAAATGTCGTCAGGCAGGAGCTTTCTCGGCAGCATCATCTGTAAGCTAATGTCACAGGGGCCCCCTCCATCCCCTAGAAGACGACCAGGTGGAGAGCTTGAGTGACCCTGCCTGAAACGACCTCTTTTTTTCTTTTGCTGAAAACGTCACCCTACCCTCCTGTCCATGAAAACCTTCCCTTTTGTACAATTCCTCGGAGCATCTCCATTGCTCGGAGAGGTGCATCCCCGATTTGTGAAGATTCGTGAAGCCAATCAGACTTTCAAATGTACTTGGCTGAATCTTTTGGACAGGTCCTTGTGCTTTTAGTGTCTTGCCTAAGAAACCACGGCCTAACCCAAGGCCACGAAGACCACATTACGCTGCATTATGTTTTTGTTTGAACTTATTTTGTCATTTTCAAAAACTTTGTTGTAAAACTTGAGGACCTCAGGGTAGCTTGTCCAGACAAATCGGGGGCGGCCGGCCAATCTGAATTTCGGATAAACAGCGAATACTTTCCCTGCGTAACCAAGCCACATATCGCATACTCACACTAAGAAATTATTCGCTGTCATCTGGAGTCAACTTCAATAGGATCCAGAGTTTTATTCGCAGGGGCCCCAACCACCCGTTCGGGTTCTCCCGCCTCCCCGGATGCCTTACTGCTCGTGGAAAAGTTACAGGATAGCCAGGGAGGGCATCGCATCGCGCGTGGCAGCCGCAGGCTGACACTTCCTGAAGGACGTGGAGAGCAGGGCGGGGCCCGCCGCGTCACGTGGTGCCCCCTCCATAGCGTGCGCGCTCCCGGGCCGGGGCGTGCGTACGTCCGCGGCGTACCGGATCGCATCAGCCCCGCCTCCGCGGCGTCGCCTGCGTGCGCGTGCGCGGCCCGCCGAAGGCCCTTATAGTGCCGCAGGCAGCGGTTGGCGGCTGGGACGGCGGGGACATGGCGGGCTCGCTGCTCGTGGTGCTGGCGCTGCTGGGCGTCGAGGCTGGCTTCGGGACAGGTGAGGCCGGCGGAGCCAAGGGCCCGGGGAAGCTCCGGCTTGTCTTAGGGGACCCGAGATAAAGCCCTGGTTTGGGGGATGCCCAAAGGAAACCTCGGTTTGGCGTGGGAGTCCTCGGGAGGAAGCCCTGGCTTGGTTTGGGGGACACCAGGGAGATCCTGGAGGCGAAGTCCCTGCTTTGGGGGTGCTTGGAGTCGGACGGGTCAGGAAGGCACCTGGGAGGGACCTGGGGGTGGCTCCGGCCGTGGTGGGTCCTGCGTGGGTCCCGCCCTCCCCGCCTCCGGAGTGGGAGGCCTGGGCCTGAGTCCTTGAGCGCCCCCTTGGGACTAGAGCCAAGGGGCCTGAGACTTGCGTCCTGGGGGGCGCCCCTGCGACCTGGCAGGGTCCCGCCTGTACGGGCTGTGTTAGGGCGAGAGGTGCAGTGCAGAGACCCCGGGACTCCCTGAGGCCCAGGCGGGGTCTGAGCAGCCTGGAGCAACAGCTGCCCCTTGGCCGTTGGCCGTCGTCTGGGAGGCGGCCGGCTGTCCTCAGGAACGCTGGAGCCCCGGGCAGGAGAACGCCCCGCAGCGGGTCGGCTGGACTCGGAAGGGGTTGCCATCGCCCTCAGGATTTGGTCCTGCGTCTTGCTCTGGGTGTGCACCTGCCCGTGGTGTTCGCCCAAGCACTTAAGAAGTCCTTGTGGGGAGGTGAATGCCCTGCTGCCTTGGACTCTTCCTGGTTCCGGACGTTGGTCCACCCTCCCCCATTCACAGGGGCGGAAACTGAGGCCCGGACCGGAGGGGAGATGTCCCAAGGTCACTGTGAGGTCGCCCTGGCCGGGCGGGTCAGAGCAGGAACTGCGCAGAGGATTGTTTTTACGGACTCTGGAACAGCGTTCAGTTCTCGGAGCTCCTCACAGGGGCGGGCAGATTTGAGGTTAAGAGAATACTTATGGGAAAATGGATTAAGGAGTATTTTTCCCAGAGAAAGCTGACAGCCTCTCTGGCCTGATGGAGAGACGTTTGCTTCCTGTATTGAGACTTCCTGTTGGCTTTTGGGTTAAAGATTTGTAGTGACTGGCACGTAAGGAACGAAGTGCAGACCAGAAGGGTCCGAGGCTCCTCTGGGGAGGCCAGTGCGCGTGGGCTCTGGGCTCTGAGCCGCGGGTCAGCTGTCCTGAGCAGGGATCCGCGGTGCAGGGGGGCTGGGCCAGGGCCCGGGAAGGCTGCCTCTGTTAGATGCCTCATGGTTTATCCCTGACCCACTTTAAGGTCTGGATCGGCCCTTTCCTCTTTATGAGAATCAAAACACTATTGTTCAACACCTCTGGGCAAGGCGCTTGGCCCCCAGCAGGCATGTTGCCTGGCACTGCCTGTCAACGGGTGTCTGGGAACACTCAGATAGGAGCCCACAGGCAAGGTGAACGCTCAAGATAGCGCTGCTTCTGGCAGCTGCGCCCTTTGGAGAGCCCTTGTGGCTGGAGGTGCCAAGCGCGTGGAGAGCCCTGGGCCCTGCTCACTGGGCAGCACGTTGCCCGAGCAGAAGCCTCCGGTGAATCACCTTGGGTTCATCCCAGGGCTGCAGCCAGGAACTGGGAGGATGTTTGGGGCCGTGCTTGCAGTGGCCGCCCACGGGCGTGCAGTGGGGGGTCCCGTTTTATTGAGGCTGTCTGCACCCCCGGGGGCTGCTGGCGCTCCTGATACCACCTTTCCCAGAGACTCCTGGAAAGACCTGTAAGTCCAGGTGTGTCCTCTCCCTGCCTGGGGCGAGTGACCCAGTGACCCCCAGAGCTGTTTGCTTCTCCTGGCCAGGCCAGCTCCCCAGAAACTTGCTTCAGGGACTCTGCCAGGAGGGGCTTCCTCCACCAGAGGTTGTCATGCATGGCCCCAAGCCCTGGGTCCAGACCATCCTCACAGGGCTGGTTGGCTTAGCAGGCAGGACTTTGCCAGCTGGGTCCCCAGAGCTGGCTGCTGACTTGGCCTCTGGTCTGGAGGAGGGCAGGGTGGAGTGGTGCAGAGCTCTGAAACGGGCTCGCTCTGCGCTGCAAAGAGCCGGTGGGGAGCGGAAGGATGGGCAGCAGGGGGAACTCCAGCCGTTTACTGCAAGGCCTGCCTGGCCCTGGGCCCACCAGCTTCAAGTGGGCACGGTGGAGGGGTGGCTGTTTTTAGATGAAGGTGACTTGAGAACGTGGTCACAGTCACGTGGCCAGAATCGAGGTGGCACTCTCCCTCAATGCCTGGTGCTCCGGGGGTGGGGTTTTCTGCCTTCTACCCCCTGAGCTGTGAGGGTCCCTGTGAATTCCTGGGGTGCTCCTCCGAGAGTCTGGGTGCTGGCTCGGGCCAGGGGTGGCCAGAGGATGTGCCTTTTAACCCTTTTCCTCCACCACCCTCTAAGGAGGCTTTTGAGACCTTTTTTTGCTAATGCGCTATCCCAGTGACATTTAACATCACAGATAATAGCTGCCGGTCTCTGTGTGCCCTGACCTTGGGGAGGACCCAAGACACCTCCTTCTGTGGATGGATGGGCCCGTTGAGAACTCAGGCAGCATGGTGGCCAGGGGTCACCTCCCGGGGCCCTGTTGGCCATGTCAGACGCCCAGGGAGTGAGATGGTCTGCCCTCCTGGGCCCGTCTGAGACCCGAGTTCCCCAGCCCCCCTGGCAGGCGGGCACGGAGCAGCTGGGGCAGACTGACTCCCTTACCCAACAGCCACAGGTGAGGGTTTGGCAGACACTGGTCCCAGGCTCCAGGACAGAGGCAGGGCGCCTCTGGCCTCACTTCCTGCCCTGACTCACTGCTCCCAGCCCCACAGTGGGGCAGCTGGTTTTGCAATCTTGGGAAATTTTGACTCCTGAGAAACGTGGGTTACCTAGAGGCGAGCCTTTTGTGAAAACGGCTCTGCCATGAAGGTCCCGGCCCAGGCAGCAGGCTCCCGGCCTCATGCCCCTGCCTGGCTGAAACCACCTGGAGCCCAGCCGGGTGAACATGAAGGTCCCCGTTCTCAGGCACGCCCCGCCTCGCCCAACACAGCCCAAGGCCTGGGCCCCGAGCCCTGCACCCTGCTCCCCTGGGATCAGATCTGTGCAGACCTGTGTATGGGTGCCCACATGCCCAGGGGAGCATGGGGCCCTCCCTGCATTACCTGACTGGTGCCCCGCAGTTTAGTTTCTGCCTTTGTCCCCTGCCCACCTGGAGTTCTGAGACCACGAGTCCTGCTCAGGATGAGACCCCGCCTCGCCTGGCCTCGGGTCTTGCCCCTCCCCAGGATGGAGGCGTGTTCCCCCAGGCTGGACGCGAGCTGGGGGAGCTGTGTGCGGTCAGTGCACAAGGGCTGGGCTTTGGGGCGCTGCCTGGCCCCTGGCTGCTGACCCTGGGACTGTGCCCTCCAGGTGCCTTCTGCCCATGGATCATTCTAGAAAACAGCCCAGCTGTGATGTCTCAGATAAAGACTGCTGTCCTGTCTCTGTGGGTGGAGGGAGCCCTGCCTGGCTATGTCAGTCCCAAGGCCGCAGTACCTTGGCGTCAGCCTGTCTTCCTTTGCTGGACTCAGGGTGAACCCAGGCCCTGCTGCCTGTGGAGTCAGTTTTCCAGTGGCCAGTTCCAGGTGACCGAGTGATTGTCCAGACGGGTCGCGACCTATGACCGTTCCACTCGGTGTCACTTGTTTTGTTGTGGTTTCACGGTTACTGCCAGACACCCTGCACCTCTCGTAGCCAATTTTCCAGCACGGTGGTTTCTGAGCTTAGCTGAAGTTGCTCCGACACCATCTCAGATTCTGCTCTGTCACGTCCCTTGCAAAAAATGTGTTTCTCCCCACAAACTAACATGAAAAGATGCTCAGCCGTCAGCCCTGTGGGCATGGCAGTGTGGGTGACCGTTCCAGAGGAGCAGTTGCCCTTGGAGCCAGCCTCGTAGTCACCGCTTTTCCAGAAGGGACACAGGGGACATTATTGGGGGAGCCCGGGTGCTTTGAGGGGACTGTCCCCCCAGCACCTGCTCCCAGGCCTGGGACAGCTCAGACGGAGACACAGTGCACTTGCTGCTCCACAGATGTCAGCATCTGGAGGGCGAGGGGGCCCTGCCCCCAGCAGGGGACTGCTCCTGCTGCCCTGTGCCCAGGTCCCTGGGGGCCGTGCTGGGAAGAGCGCCCCGGCCCAAGCCCCTTCTCTCCAAACCCCGCAGTGTGCTGCTCACCCTATGGCTCTGAGTGAGCTCCACGCCCGACTCCCAAAGAACGCGTCATACACCAGAGGGGGTGTCCGTGGGTGGGCACTGAGAGGGGGGCCGTCCATGTTCAGCGCCACAAATGATCGTCTGCTTGGGGGCTTTGTGGCAAGTGTGGGGGCAGCTGGAGCCCCGCCCCCACGCCACCTGGCACTGCCCACCCGGAGCCACCCCGGCCCCACGTCGGGCAAGAGGGATCTCCGACGCCCTGATTCCTGTTGTGGGACCCGGGTTGGCTGCCTCTGTCCCCACCCCGAGGCCTAGCCAGCTCTCCTAGGCCCCGTGGGCCCTGGTGCCCCCATGCCCCATCCCCATTGCTCACCTCACTCGCCCCCCAGGAAGTAGTGTCTGGACATCTGTAGAAGCCGTCGGCCCTAGGACCCGCCTCACCTGTGCCCTGAACCACAGCACCACCGAGATCACTGGCCACCGCTGGGTGAAGGGGGGCCGGGTGCTCAAGGAGGACACGCTGCCTGGCCTGAGGACCGAGTACGAGTACGTGAGCCGGAGGGGTGGGACTGGCGGCCTCGGGACCAGGACCTCCAACCGGGTCTGGCTCCGGCCTAGTGGGATTACCTGCAGCGTGCAGCAGCCTGGCCTTAACGCCGGATGGGCTCTTTTGGCCATGTGCCCCTGCTCATCGCCTGGCATCTGCTTTCAGGGTGGATCCCGAGGATGCCTCGGGCAAATACTCCTGCATCTTCCTCCCAGAGCATGCGGGCAGGACCAGCATCGAGGTGAAGGGTGAGCTTGTGGGCCCCACGGGCGCATGCTGAGAGGCCGCTCCCTCCCTGGGGCCCAGGCTCAGGCTCCGCCTTGCTCGGCTCTCCATAGGGCCCCCCAACGTTAAGGCCGTGAAGAGATCAGAGCATGCCACCGAGCGGGAAACCGTTGTGCTGAGCTGCAAGTCAGACTCCTACCCTCCGGTCACAGACTGGGTGTGGTTCAAGAAGACAGACTCTGAGGACCAGGTGAGGGCCTGGCCCTGCAGGGTGGGATGCGGTGGGGCAGGAGGCGGCATCCCAGTGCCCACAAGGCCCGCCTCCCCCAGGTCATCACCAACAGCTCCCAAGGCAAGCACTTGGTGGTGTCGACGGAGGCACAGTCGGAACTGCACCTCCTGGACCTGGACCTGGAAGCCGACCCTGGGCAGTATGTCTGTAATGGCACCAACACCGAGGGCACTGGCCAGGCCACCATCACGCTGCGTGTGCGGCACCGCTTCGCCGCCCTCTGGCCCTTCCTGGGCATCGTGGCCGAGGTGCTGGTGCTGGTCACAGTCATCTTCATCTACGAGAAGCGGAGGAAGCCTGATGAGGTCCCCGACGGTGAGCGAGGGGCACTGCCTCCCACAGCCTGCCCACCCCCTCTGTCCTTCATGGCTGCGGGTGGTGTCCCCCTCGGGAGGTGGTGGGCCTTGGCCGTGTGCAGACAGGGCCTGCCTGTGGGTGGGCACAAGGTGCCGTCAGGGACCCTGAGGGCAGGACTCAGCAGGACAGGCACCCCTGGGGGCCTCATCCAAACCGACGCTGATGGCCTGTCCTCTCTTGCATGTGGCTGCGCATCCACCAGATGAGGACACAGGCTCCGCTCCGCTGTAAGTCCCGGTGGGCAGACAGGCGGGCTTGGAGGAGCTGCGGGCATGGGGGTGGGAGCTGCTGTTGGGTCCTCCTGAGCACTGAGTGTCCTCTGTGTCCCCAGGAAGAGCAGCGGGCACCACGTGAACGACAAAGACAAGAGTGTTCGGCAGAGGAACGCCAGCTGAGCGGAGGTGAGGGCTCCGTGGGGCCCCACCCGGTGCCCCTCCCCACAGGTGGGGTCCCCTGGCACCCTCTCTGGGAGCCCCACCAGCCGGTGTTTGCTCGCTCCACATTCTGCTCGGGAGGAGACCCAACCAGTGAAGCAGATCATTGTGGATTCAAATCATACGTTTTTCTCTCCTTTTTTAGAAAAGCCACACAAGGGTTTTCTATATGTAGGATTCTCTTTCTGAGGGGTTTTGTTTTCCTTTTTAAAAAATTCACGAGCTCCACAAGGGAGCCCTGAGGTCTGTGTCTGGCCCCTGCTACCCTGCCCGAGCCTGGCTGCCCCTCGGTGTCCCGCAGGCCTTTCCTTCCTTGTGCTCCGTGCTGGGGTGGGGTATGGAGGGCAGCTGTGCCTTCTCCTGAGGCCCCAACCCCAGTAACACCTCCTGAGACTTTGCAGAAGGGCCCAGGTCTGCTGCAGCCACGTGGCTGTCCCTCAGGATGGCCGCTGTCATGCAGGAGTTGCTCTTGGCCCCTGTGCTGTCCCATCTGTCCCCTCCCCACCTGGGCCTGAGGTTCCTCTTCCCTCCACAGCGTCCTCACCCTTCCCATGCCTTCTCCAATAAAGGCTGACCTGCCTCCTCTCCCGGCTCCAGTCTGCAACCATCTGGGTCTCCTCAGGAGAGCTCAGGGAGGCTTCTGCTGCCAGGGTGGAACACGGCGGAATGCTGAGGCCTGAGTGGTACCATGCACGGGGGTGGGGGCTGACCAGTCGGGCTGGGAGCTTCATTCCCAGGACAAAGTGTAAAGGCAGGGAGGGGCCCCAGGGGTCCTGTGGATGCCCCAGAGAAGGCCTCGCCCCTGCAGCAGGTCAGCATGGGACAGACACCACCCACTGGTTCCCTCCAAGCCTGTTTCCTGTCTTCAGAGAGGCTGGATAGAGCCTGGCGCTCTTGCCACCAGCCTCCCAGAGTGGACCAGGCACCCTACACAGCCCAGCATACATCTGTCCTCGTTTGGGGCAGGGGGGTTCTGGTCTGAGGGGTGGACGCAGCTGGAGAGGTCCTGGCTGTGTAGGTGCCTGGAGCCAGCCTCTTGGACTTGGTTCCAGCCAAGGGGGTGAACCCAGTCCACAAAAGGGAGCTGCCTGCACCTGGACCCTGGATGAATGAGGAAGTGGGGATGGGGACGGGGCCCTCGCCACCAAACCCTGGGCCGCAGGTGCCATCTAGGCTTCCCACCACGTGTTAGTGGGGAAACAGCCCCAGAGGGGGAAGGGCTCATCCAGGGCAAGCCTGTTGCCACGCTGAGGGCACACAATTACCCAGAGCCCCTTGCAGAGAGCCCAGACCTTCAGCACATTCAGACACACTGCCAGCAGGGGGCACTGGGCCAGCTCTTTGTAGCCCCCTGAGATGTCGCTCCAAGGTGAAGTCTGCGTGTTTCAGTGTTGGCAAACGAGCCCAGCCTGCCAGTGGTACAAAAGCTTAAGACTCGCTTGGCCCACCGGCCCCCAGTGTGAAGCTCGTGACTCTAAGGCAGAAGATGGAGGGACCATAGCCCCTGGACAGTGGGTCCCTCAGACCCAGGGTGCTTCACTGAGGCCACCAGCAGTCAGCCATGAGTCTGATTTCCCTAAGTCCCCGTGAGGGGTGTGAGGCCCTACGTGAGGAGCTCTACCTCATTTAACAGGAACAAGGCGCTCGAGTCCCAGAAAACCCGGGTGTGGTGTTGAGGAATTGCGGGCCTGGTCCTGCCGTCTGGCCGCCAGCAGAGGGCACCACGCACACGTGGAGCAGGACCTGGGCTAGGATCTGACACACACCTGGGCCCCCACCTCCCTGAGGCCAGGTTCCTGAAGCACCTACCACTTAAACTTTTGTCTGGCCTAGAAGATGCCATTGGCCTACTCAGTGGCAATGACAGCACCAGTGGTATCCCTGGAGTGGGGATTCCTCATGGACAAGGTCCTGTGTGAAAGGCCAGCAAAACAGAGAGATGATGAGGCGGTACACCGCTGTTGGCCGGGCCTCCCTACCCCATGTCAGTGTACAGTGGGTGTGTGCTGGTTGGGGTCTGTGCCCCTGCAAAGCAGGGGCTTTACCCATCTTGCTTCCAGTACTGCACCTGCGGGGTCCAGAAGGGAGCCGCGTGGGGCTCAGGGCTTCACCAAGGTGCTGGAGTCCTCGTGCAGGTGAACAGGCAGGAGTGTCTGGCAGGAGGCTCCTTGGGGTGCAGGGGCGTTTCCTGGGTGGTAGGCCAGCAGGTGGGGTGGTAGGTGGCAGGGTGATGGGTGGTGTGGAGAGGTGAGGGGGCTGGCCTTCCCAGGTAGGGACACTGCTGACTTGCATGGCTGCTGCCTGCCAGTCTGGGCACAAAAACAAACCCCCTGGCAGGCATCCCTGCATTTCTCTTTCAGCACAATTTGTCACCCATTCACCCACCCTTTCAGAAAGGATTTAATGAGAGCTGGCAGTCTGCAGCCCTGGGCCTCATGGGTGTGTTCTTGGTGACATCCTGCTGAAGCCTGACTCAGTTTCCCCAGGAGTGGGGTGGAGAAGTCACAGGATTCAATGATCATCTTTGGCAAGGACTCAGTGAGGGGTGGCGGGGTTCGGGCATCAGCATCTCTGTCACAGCCTGCAGGGAAGCAGGGCTGGGCAGCCATCAGATGGAACAAGGGTTTGTTTCTGGAGCTGCCTGGAAATGCCCCCTGCTTCTCTGGGCCAACAGGGCTGCCCATTCTCTCCTTGGGCGCATCACCCTTGGACCAGAGTCCTGTGAGGACAGGGCCTGCGGTGAGGCCTCTGGGAGCCTACCTGCAGCCCCAGAGCACCCCCATTTTGCAGCGGGGGACATCCCACAGCTCCACAGTAGTTGGCAACAAGAGGGACTTGGGGCCTCCCCCAGCAGCAGAGGGCTCAGTGAAGGGCAACTGGCCAGCAGTGGGGGCATCACGTTCTCACCAGGCGGTGCTGGGGTCAGGGTGCTGGAGGCTGCCCTCCTTGTGCGGCCACTCTGCTTAGCAGTCACTGGACACCGGGGCTCTCCACCCTGCACAGTGACACAATGGCCTCTGCACTTGCGTCTCTGAGACCTGGGATGCCTCACCCCACTTTCCTAGGCCAGCAGGGAATGTGGGTTCCTGTCCCACCACAGGGCTGGTCACACGTCTAGAGTTTCTCATCTGTGGTTGATTTTCCAGGCAGGCCTTGGAGCTTGAACTCTGGGGCCCCTCAGTGGTCTCAGGCTGCCAAGGGTCTGGCCTGGTTCTGTCTTCTGGTCTTAAGCTATTTTTCACTCAGAGGGGTCCCCAAACTGTATGGACTTCAGGGTTCTGAACTTCCGACCTGGACTTGCCCCAACAGAATAGGAGACGCAGGGTGGCACATGCTGTGGAGGGTACAGAGGGAGGTGAACACAGACAGGCTCTGGGGGTGGCGCTGGGGGGCCAGGCAGGGCAAAGGCCTGTGGGGCTTGAGCAAGCTGGGGTCCTTGTGCCCACAGGCCAGTGATGGAGAGGGAGTGGGGGGGCAGAGTGGATGGCAGGGAAGGACTGGAGGAGTCGAAACAGGCTGTGTGAGCTGACCTAGGGTTCGTACCTACCGTTCTGTCCCCTGCCATCTCTCTGTCACCACCGTAGCTCTCGTATCCCTTCTCACACAAGCCAGGCACGCAACACCAGCCCTGCACTCCCTCAGGTCCTCCTCAGGCCTCCAAGGTCACCCCTCCCAACTCTGGGTTGGGCAACACTTCCTGCCTTTCAGCGGATGAATCAATGCTGACTGAATGTTAGGTCTGCTCTGTTGAGTGTCTGCTCCCGTCAGCCTTCCCCAGGCAAGGGTTGGCCTGGTAGCTTCCCTTCTGACCCTCAGCCCCTGATCAGGTGCTTAGTATTCACTGGAAGAGTGGATGCCAAGAATACTCCGGTCTGGGGCAGCGGTGACTGAAGAGACAGGAGGCTGCTGGTGGCCTGGCCCAGGTGGAGCCTGGGTGTGGGCGGGAGTCTCAGGACCTGGGACAAGGTCCTGGAGGCTCAGAGGGGGCCGGAACCCCCTGGCTTCAGAGCCCTCCAGCCAAAGGTCTAGGCCTGCCTCATGCAGGGCAGCTGGTCTGCCTCCGCCCCACTCTCAGCCATTGAACCCTGGGGCTCTGGCGGCCTGCCCAGACTGACATCTTCCCAGGGCGAGCATAAAAGATCCCCCTTCAGCTGGAACACACATCTGCCCGGGGCGGGCCGCAGCCTGGCACTACCAACTCTGTGGCCCGCCCACCCTCTCTCTCTCACCACCTTAGGACAGACCGAAGCCCTGCCTGCCCACCCATCTGGCTACAGGTCTGCTCAGGGCACAGTGGAGGTAGCCCCCTGGGAGGACAGACTGCCTGCCTGGTAAGGGCACAGGAATACCCAGGGCCTAGGGCAACCTGGCAGGGGCATAACATGGTCCAGCTCAGCCTACTCATTGTCCGCATGGGACCCTTATTATCATCATGGAGTATCTTCTGTGTGGGACTGCTCACATCTCCACCTTCATGCCTGACATCCTGGTGGGTGTCGGCTGGGGGGTCCTAGGAGGTGGGGGTCCTGCCTCCTCCACTGGGGTGTCCCTCCCACGACTGGTTTTCCAGGCCTCCCCTTCCCTGTCCTCTTTCTCTCCATCACCAGCCTCTCACGACACCTCCCGCACTGGGGACAGAATGCTGGGCCTCTGCCCACATGGCACCTAATACCAGGAATCACCCCAACCAGACTCCAGTCCCAGAAGCAGGGCCTCAAGTGCCTTCCCAGAGTAGACCTGGCCCCCTGCTGGCTGGGACCTGAGCCCAGGGGCAGAGAAATGGGGTGACCCAGTGGGGCTCCCATGTGGACATCCTATGGGAGGGGACAGCGGGCTCTGGCCCCATGTAGCCCCAGGCACATACCCATTTAAAGTCCACTGACGTCACAGGAGGCCGCAACCCCCACTGCACTTAAGGGGACCATTGGTGGGGCTGGGGCACTAGCACCCTTGTGTGGTCCGGCATTCCCTGATTTGGCCTCAATTTCCTCAAATGCAGGAGGTGGGGGAGAGACTCCTGCACTGACCCCACTCTGTGAGTCCTTCGCCCCAGCACAAGTGACAGGGCAAGGGTTCTGGCGGCCTTTAAAAACACCCTTTATTATGGAATTTCTCAGACCTATAGAAAGATCGGCTCCACTTCTCCGAGACCCAGCGTCGTTTACTGCCCTGCTGTGCCCTCTGGACAGACGTGGACCCCAGGCTCGGGGAAGAAGGTCCTCCTCCAAGGTCGCACGCAGAGGCCCCGCCGGGGTTGTCTCGGTGACCTTGGGCGCGTCCTTCCTCCTTGCAAGCCTCAGTTTCCCTTTCTGGGACGTGGCCCAAGCAGGTCTGCAAAATCTCAGGCCATGTGACCTTGGGCTGTCCCGACCCAGCGGCCTCAGTTTCCCCGGCGCGGCACCGGGAGGGACGCACCGGGAGGGGTCCCGGGCATAGGCGGGGCTCCAGCCCCCGCCCCTCCCCCGCGACCGAGGCCCCGCCCCGCGGCTCCGCCCCGGCCCGGCCCCGCCTACCCCCCTCCCTCGGGCTCGGGCCGGCGGCGGCGGCGGCGGCTCCGCTCCGCACTGCCCGGCGCCGCCTCGCCATGGACGCGCGCGGGGGCGGCGGGCGGCCCGGGGAGAGCCTAGGCGCGACCCCCGCGCCGGGGCCGCCGCCGCCGCCGCCGCCGCCCGCGCCTCCCCAGCAGCAGCCGCCGCCGCCCGCGCCCCCCTCGGGCCCCGGGCCCGCGCCCCCCCAGCAGCCTCCCCGGGCCGACGCGGCGCCCCCGGAGGCGGCGGACGAGGGCGGCCCGCGGGCCCGGCTCCGCAGCCGCGACAGCTCTTGCGGCCGCCCGGGCACCCCGGGAGCGGCGAGCACTGCCAAGGGCAGCCCGAATGGCGAGTGCGGGCGCGGCGAGCCGCAGTGCAGCCCCGCGGGGCCGGAGGGCCCGGCGCGCGGGGCCAAGGTATCGTTCTCGTGCCGCGGGGCGGCCGCGGGGCCCGCGCCGGCGGACGAGGCGGGCAGCGAGGAGGCGGGCCCGGCCGGGGAGCCGCGCGGCAGCCAGGCCAGCTTCCTGCAGCGCCAGTTCGGCGCGCTCCTGCAGCCGGGCGTCAACAAGTTCTCGCTGCGGATGTTCGGCAGCCAGAAGGCCGTGGAGCGCGAGCAGGAGCGCGTCAAGTCCGCGGGGGCCTGGATCATCCACCCGTACAGCGACTTCAGGTGCGGACCGCGCGAGGAGCCGGCGGCGGCGCGGGGGGGCACGGCGCGCGGGGTCCGTCCTTGGAGCGCCTCGGCGAAGGCGGGGTGGCGCGCCCCGCGGGTGACCTCAGGGCCCCTCGGTGACCTCGGGCGCGTCCGGGACCCGCCCCGGAATGACCCGGGAGCGCGAGGCTCCGCCCTTGGAGAGGCACCGGCAGGCGCGCGCAAGCTCCCGGCGGGATCCTGGCGCGCCCCCTCCCACGCGCTCTGACGGCCCCCGCCCTGCGGGGTGGGCGCGCGTCACGGGCCGCAGGATCAGGGTCTCAGTGCGGAGGGGCGGAGAGGACGAATAGAGGGGAACGTGGGCGCCGGGGAGGCGGCGGGGCGGAAGGAAGGGAGAAGGGCGGGCGCCCAGAAAGGACGCGCCAGGGAGAGGCTGGTGGAGAAAGGGTTAAGCGGACACGTCCCGCTCCCACGGTCTCCACCTGCGCTCCACGCTGCAGGGAGGTGCGTCCCGGGTCCCTGGGCCTGGGTACTGTGCGTGGAGGGGGTCCTGAGCGTTCTGGGGGCACCCAGGCTGTGGCTTCTCTGAGCCGCATCAGCAAGTCTCTAGGTGGTGTGCCCATGTGTCAGTGGGTGTGTAGATGTTGATGTGGATTAAACCATGATGCGTGGAAAGACTCAGACCCCGTGCAGGGTCACGGCCGCGTATGTTTGCCTTCTCTCTCCTGGGCGGGCGCCGTGTGGCCTGTGAGGCCTGAGTTTGAACAGTACGTGTCACTGCAGGCCGTGTGTGTGATCACAGACATGTGACTGCGGAGGCGGGGGTCCTGGGGGTGTGGGCCGAGTGACCTGGGGGGAAGGCATGTCCCTAAGAGAGCGTCTGCGTGGCGGGTCACTGTGGTATGTGTTTGGGAGAGACGGTGTGTGTGTGCAAGTGCCCGGGGTGGGCGTGCATCGGTGGGCAGTGGGTCGCGATGTGTACGCGGTTTGAGTGAGCTTGAGTGCAGGCAGTTCCAAGCAGGGCCGCCCGGCCACCCAGCCCTGGCCTTCTGGGCACGCGGTTTCAGCACCACGGACAGCTGCCCAGAGACCTCCAGGCACCTCCGCCTGCGCTCAGCGGTCTCCCCTTCCCTGGCCCGAGATCCCCAATCAGGGAGAGGGCGGGCGGTGCTCCACTAGCTTATGGATCCCCAGAGCTAGGAAAGGGGGGCTGTGGGACTTTCCCTTTCCCTGCCCTTCTGCAGCCTCGGGGCCTGACAACTGAGGAAACGGGCCCAGGGGCACACAGGTAGGTCTGGGGTTTCAACTCCTCACCCCTCAGACCTCCCCTGGGAGATGAATGCAGCCCTGACCGGTGGCTTGAGTTTGGGGGGGATACCCAGCGGGCCCAGATGGGGTGCCTCTGGGCGGTCCTGCCCTGCCCTGGGGTTCAGCTCTGTGAAACGGGGATGGACTTGATTTCCAGGGCTCCCAAGCCTACGTGGCCACTCTGCATGGGCAGCTAGTGTCAGCTGGTTGGGAAGGGATAGCAGGGACATGGAGGGTACGGGGTGGTGGCTGCAGAAAGTAGCCATTCCCCCAGGTCCCTTCGGGTATGGCTGCCTGCAGCATCCCCTGGATGATGGGTGACCCAGGGCGGCTCCTCTTGGCTGCAGAAGGGGCATCATATGGCTTGTGGAAGGGGTACTGGGGGGAGGAGCTGGCTTCCCCATCCTTGTGCCTCATTGAGCTCGGGTCCCTGTGATCCAGGCTGGGCAGATAAACTGTGAAATGGAGGGTGAGTAACTGCGGTGGCAGTGGTGGCCTGCATTTGGGACAAGGGGAGCCACAGACAAATTTAAAGATATTGCCAAGCTGGGTGCAGCAGGGCCTCCACAACCGCCTGTGTTTTGGGAAACTGTGCCCCTTCTAAACCTTCCTGATTCCATATGGGGACAGACCACAGGCATGTGGCGAGAGCCCTGCGTCTTGACCCTTCACTGATCCAGTCCTCGTGTCAGTGAGGTGGGCGGCCAGCTGTCCACGTTCAAGGCAGTTGCCCAAAGCCACAGGCAGGGGCAGATTGGGGGTTCACACCTGGGCAGGCTGGCCCCCGAGGCCACGCTCTTGACCGCTGGGCACTCTGGCCACATCCTGTCCAGGCTAAGAAGAAACGGCAGGAAAAAGGCATCCTGGGATTGTTGGAGATACTGGGGCACCTGGGTGTGGGTCATGGGTCGTCTCTCTGTTTACATGTGTGTAGTGTCTAAAAACCATTTCTGGGGGAGTGAGGGGGCGTCCACTTGTCCACATGTGCCTAGCGCCCCAGTGGGTCACGTACCATCCCCACTGGCATCCACACACCTTACGTGATGTCAAAGCGCAGGGACTCCCGCCAGCTCCAGGTCCCCATCCAGTGGTGTCCGTCCTCCACTGAGCTACCACTCTGTTGCTTGCCAGTGGAGACTGTCATGTGAAAATTGGCCTGGCACCTGTCTGGCACCAGAAATGCTACCATTAATGTTGGGTGGACTGGAACCACCCTGGCTGTGCCTCCATGCTTATGTGGCTGGTGGAGCCTCCAGGGAGGAAGGGCATTTGCAAGGCCTCGGGGAAGAAGGGAAGGGTCTTGACAAGTGGAAATGGGTGCAGGAAGGTGTCCTAGGCAGAGGCCAGGGGGCAGGAGCTGCCTGTGACTGGCCTTCGGTTCTCCCTGGGTCTCCCTGCCTCAGTTTCCCCAAGCACAGGAGGTGGTGGCACTCGGGAAAGCAGGATGTCTAACGTTCACAGCCTCTCTTGGGCCTCAACTCTCACACCCTTTCTCCTCCCTTCCTGCTAAGCGACCCACTTCGTACGGGCTGGCCCCACAGACGCCCTCGCCCAGTTCTGACCCTTCAACTCCCAGCTCCCACACGGCTTCCCCAGAGGCTTCCCCTGCCCCCTGCGCCTGGCATGTGCACCCCACTGTTCATCTCCTTTGTGTCTGGGTTGCCTGCACCCTTGGAAGTGGCCTGCTCCCCTTGGTACTGCTTACCTACCTCTCAGCCCCCTGCCATAGTCCCCAACACACCCTGGAGTCTGGCACACAGTGGGTGCCAGCAGAGGCTGGTGATGGTGACCTCCATTTCCTGTGCAGTGTTGGGCCAGCCCAACCGCTTCTGAGGTGGTTTCTTCATGTGTAAAGTGGGCCTGGGGGTGACAGTAATGCCAGTATCCAGCGTGCAGAAGCCCTGAGAGATGTCCCCAGGCCTCCACGGAGTGAGGTGCCAGTTCAAGGGACAGAGAGAAGGATTGATCTCCTTATTTACACCTTGAGTTCTGTGCCAAGTCTGAACAAGTTCCTGAGGTCACCCCCACACTGAGTGCCAGGGGCCCTGGCAGGTCTTCTGCCCCCCTTCCTAAATATTTAAAAATAAATACAGTTAATTCCTGTTCTCTTTGCCTGGAAAACCACCAATTCTGTAGACCAAATGGGCCCCAACATGGAAAAACCTGAGATCTGTGAAGGAGGGTATGTGTGGAGGTGGTGGGCATGGGGGCCCCGGGAAGGGGTGGCCCATGTGGAGCCCAGCTGGGACTGCTGTCCCCTGATCGGGCTTTTCCCATCCCTTCCCACCACCTCCAACTGGATGGCTGCCAGTTGGGTGACAGAGGTGGCCATGGTGGGTCTGGGAGGCTTGGCCTGGGGGGCAGAGTTCTCAGTGCCCTAGAGAGAGATGAGGTGCCTTTCATCCTGTTCCTAAGTCTGGAAGTGCCTCTGAGGTCTGACTTGAATCTCTCTTGTTGCTGATCTTCAGTTCAGTTCCCACATAGTCTCCCACTGGGAGTAGGTGCCTTCCTGGCCCTCCGAGGAGTTTTGACAAGCCAGGACCAGTGGATGCTGACCTGCATCTCTGTCACATCTTCAGGGACCCCAGGGGACCAGGTGGAGGAGGGACTGGCTTGAAGAAACTCAGGACTGAAGGCCCCTGTCCCCCGACCCCAGATGGTTAAGACACAGCAGGAGATCAGGATGGGGTGGGGGAGCTCTCTGCAGATCCCTGCATTAGCTCATGGGCCTGAGGCGCAGGGGCGAGGGTTTCCTTGCTCTGGACCCATCACAAAGGCACCGGAGCAGGGGGCAGTGGACGATCCCATTTCCCAGGTGGAAGGATTGAGGCCCAGGGCCCACCTGGCTAGGAGGAAGCTACACGGGCCATGTGAAGGAGTTGGGGTGGTGTGGCTGAGGCCCACCTCTTCCCTCCAGGGCCTTCCTGCCAGAATTTGGAAATTCTCATGTCTGAGTCTTTGCTTTAAAGACTTCACACCACCAGGATGCCTCGGGGGACCCTTCCTCAGCCACCCACTTGCTCAGGCCTGACCCTGACTCAGTTTCCCCCTTCAGGAAAGCCACCATCTGACCAGCACAGGCCACCCCATCTCCCACCCAGATGTCTCCCTCTGCCCCCTTCCTGGCCTCCAGCTGCCAGTAGGGACTCTCAACATACGCATCTGCCCATCTTTCTCGCTCACACCCCCTACCCTACCACAACCAGCCCTGTAGAACTTGGTTGCCCCCCAACCCCACTCCCTCTGCCCCAGCCCCGGGCTGCCCAGCTGGCCTTGGAGGGGGCCACAGGGCTTCTGGTCTTGCTGCTCCCTCTGCCTGGGAGCCCCCTGTGCTCTGCCCAGCAGCTTCTTCTCCATGCACTGCCCGAATGTCCCCTCTTCCAAGAAGCACGCCCTGCCCACTCTGGCTAAAGTGGCCCCTCTGAAGCATCCTATTACTTTATCTCTGGGAAATGCCTGACATCCCCATCCAGGCTGGAGACCCTGAAGAAGGGCCGGGTCTAGTCACCACATGTCCCTTGGGCCCAGCATACAATCGGCACCACCATCTGCCCTGTCTCGGGATCACCCAGGGATCCAGCTGTCTCCCCCTCCGGCATCTCTTTCTTAATCCCTGACACCTACCTATGATGTGTAACTCCACATCAGAGGGCTCAGACTCCTAATCCTCCGTCCCTGCTGGCACTTAATCACCCATCGCCAGCCCCTAATGCCCTCGGATTTGCCCAGTCCATAATTCCCGGACTGCTTGATCCGGGTTCTCAGATCCTGCGGAGAGGGAGTTGGCTGCCTTTGCTCACCACATCCCTAACCAGTGGCTGTGGGGCTCCCAGAACTCCCCTGCCCCCGGGGTGGCAGGCAAAGACCCCCACCATGAACTGGTTCGGTCTTGTTCCACTCCTTCCTGGCACAATGGGGATGCTCATCAGCTTCAGGGACTTGGAAGGGAGGGTCCCGGAGCTCCAGTCCGGACGTCTGCTGCCTGGATTCTCTCACTATACCCTTGTGGGGCCCAGGTTTCTCTGCCTGAGCCTGGAATGGCCGGGCAGCTGCTGGCACCGGAACTGACCTCACGGTGGGGACGGTGCTGGGACACGTGGGTATGTGGGTGAGCCTGGGAGAGGGTTCCAGGCTGCCCCATCTGTGGGGCTTGGAGCTGAGAGCCCCCAGGCCTGGGGGTGTGGGCTGTTGCCGCTGAGCCCTCCATTCCCTGGGAGACCCCAGCCTCACTGTGCATCTTCCAGGGCTGAGTTTCTCCCTCTGCAAACAAGGCATGGAGCAGTGCATGCAGCCGCCCTCCTGGGATCTGGGTGTTTCCACAGGAGCGGGGGCCCCATTGGGCCAGTTATTTGTTTGGGAAAATTTTTAAATGCAGGATTTAATTATGGCCATCAGAGGCCCTGGGTAGCTGAGGGTGACTGTGTGCCTGGCCCACCAGCTGCCTGATGTCCCCTGGCCCCTGGTTCTCAGCGGTCCTCGTGGTTGCGGGGCTCCTGATGTGGGAAGGTCTGCTGGGATTGGGCAGATGAGGCTCTGTGGCTCAGAGAAGGACGGTAATTAGCTTGCGAGATGGGGGGTAGGGGCCTCAGTTTCCCCTTTGTAGGTATGTGGTGGTCCCTTGTCCTCTTCCTGCTGCCCTGCAGGGGGAACAGGCTGGCTGGAGAGGATGAGGGAGGGTTCAAGGCCCTGGCCTATTTCAGGGCATCTGAGTTGGAGCCGGTGGGATGCCCTGGGGATGGTGCCGGGCCATCCTGCCCATCAGTGCCTCTCCAGCCCCCTGCCCTCTGACCCCTCATAAGCCCAGGGGATGCCACCCAGTCTAGGAAGGCTGCGGGCTACACCACGTGCTGGGGCTGGAGACAGGAGCTCCCAGACAATATGGGCAGCAGACAGAGGGGGGTCCAGCAGTGGCAGGCCTGCACCTCAGCTTTGCCTCACTCCCTGGTTTGTTGGGAGAGGCACCCCCCCCCCACCCCAGGAATAAAGGAGAGGATGTCTGAGAAGGGTCACCTGTGAAGGATGCCCTTGTGCCCTGTGGCCATTTAGAGTGTTTCTAGGCCCCCCTGGCAGTTTCTAGCCCCCAGCTTTCTTAGGGACTCTCCTCTTTTCTCCCAGTGTGTGTGCCCTGAAGGCAGGGACAGGTCTCAGTCTGGACAGGGTGCCAGTGGGAGCTCTACAGTGGGTGCCCTGGGGTTGGGGATGGGGAACAGGCAGGGGGCCCGTCTAGATTCAGGCAAAGGGAGGCCTTGAATGTCAAGCATTCATAGCCCTCAACACCCACTCCCAGGCCATGTGTGTCTTTTCAGCTCTCTCCAGGTCTTATCCCCAGGGGGGGCCTTGTGCGTGGGGCCCTCAAGGTCCAGGGTCCTCCCCACCGTGGCTGGGGTCCCCAGGTCCACTCAGAAAGATGCATCATGCATGGGCAGGACAGAGCTGGGCAGGGGTTCAAAGGCTGCCTCCAGGATGGACAGGAGTAGAGACCAAGTCCCCAGGGGCTGGAGGACTTGCCCAAGGCCACGCCTGCCAGTGGCTGCTGCCACCAGGGTGTTACATGTTGGGTCCCTTCCAGCCTTTGGCTCTCACCAAGCTGCTGTGAACATCGTGCTACAAATTGCTTTTTAATTTTTTTCTCTTGGGCTTGGACAAATTCCTCGGGATCCATTCCCTGAAGTGGAAGCCTGGATCACCCAGCAGGCGGGGTGTTAACAGCACTTCCCTCCCTTGTCCAGAAAGGAGCCAATTTACAGCAGTTTCTGAAATAGGGAGTTCACGGCGGCCGAGCCGGTGCTGGGGCTTTTGCTGCTCGTTTATTTGGTGTTGTTTTGGGTTTGTGTCACGGCACCACTGTGGACGTCCACACACGCAGTATCTATCTGAGTCCGAGTCCCTGATTTCGATTCCCGTGGGTATGCCCAGGAGTGGAATCACCCGGTCAGATGGAAACTCTCTTTAACTTTTTGAGGAACTGACTGGCAGTTTTCCCTTGGAATGGTTTTGATTTGAATTTTCTCGATTGCCGCGGGCCGGGCATTGGTCCATGTGGCCTCTTGCTACATCCATCCATCCATCCCCATGCCTAGCCTCTTTATTCAGGACACTGTGCAGGCCATCAGCGGGCATTCCTTGAATGGGCAGCCTTGCTGTGAGCGCTTCCCGGGTGGAACTCAGGAATTGATCTCAGGGATTTGAATCTGTCCTGGGTGCATTTGGAAGTGGAGGCAGCCGGTGGTCACTTTTCAGGAGTGTTTATCACAGTAAATGCCCAGTCCTGTTGCTCAGGCTTCTTCCACCATCTACAAGGAGGCCTTGGCCGTTTCTCCGTTGCTGGCTGATGCCGTGTCCTCTCCCTCTCTCCAGCCCCCAAAAGTGCTACCTGAAATGTCAGTACAGCCAGTGCCCCAGGTGGACGCCTACTGCTCAGATCTGCATGGGGACCCTGCCCCCTGCACGTCAAGCTGCCCCTGACCAGCTCCCAGCCTGCACTCTCCTGCCTGGGGTCCCCCACCATGCCTGCCACCCAGCATGCCCAATGCTCCTGGCTCCAGACCCCCACTCCCCACCACCCCAGCTCCTCTCTCCTTTCTCATCTGTAATTGTTTTTGGATGTCAATCCTGTGCCAGCCACATTGGACCTTTTTGGCCATGGGAAACAATCAGTCTTTGAGCATCCTCTTGAGCTCTCCTTCAAGGAGGGAAGGTCAGAGCTGGACCAGCAGGAGGGTCGCAGGCCGGTGGAGGCCGGCCGCCGTGAGGCCCTGTCTGGAGGGTGGGCTTCTGGAGGCAGGGTCCACACTATCCACAATCTGGGGCCTAAGTGCTGGCTTTGCCAGAGGAGGGGAGACCTGAGCTGGGGCTGGAAGACACACGTGCGTAGTGTGGAAGGCATGCCTGGCAGAGGGCTTGGCATGGGCAAAGGCCAGAGGCATGATGCCACGCCTCACCCCCAGGTTCTACTGGGACTTCACCATGCTGCTTTTCATGGTGGGAAACCTCATCATCATACCCGTGGGCATCACCTTCTTCAAGGATGAGACCACAGCCCCGTGGATTGTGTTCAACGTGGTCTCGGACACGTTCTTCCTCATGGACCTTGTGCTGAACTTCCGCACGGGCATCGTCATCGAGGACAACACGGAGATCATCCTGGACCCCGAGAAGATCAAGAAGAAGTACCTGCGCACGTGGTTTGTGGTGGACTTTGTGTCCTCCATCCCCGTGGACTACATCTTCCTCATCGTAGAGAAGGGCATCGACTCCGAGGTGTACAAGACTGCGCGCGCGCTGCGCATCGTGCGCTTCACCAAGATCCTCAGCCTGCTGCGCCTGCTGCGCCTGTCGCGGCTCATCCGCTACATCCATCAGTGGGAGGAGGTGAGCGCGCGCGGCGCGCAGGGCCCCCGTGTGCGGGCAGTGCTGGGAAGCTCCGGCCGGGGCTTCCAGGCTTCCAGGGCCGCGGCCACAGCACTGGAGCGGGGCCAGGGGTTGCACGGGGCGGGTCGCAGGGTCCCCCACGCGGAGGGGCCCCATGGAGAGCGCAGCGCGGCCCTTGGCACGTCATTCTGCCCTGTAAGAGGACGCATCCACAGCCACCGGCGATGGGGAAGCCGAGGCCGAGGGAAGATGAATCACGGCCCTGCCCTCCACGTCGGGGCCGCTTCTGCGCCCAGGATGACCCAGCTCTGGCCGCGCGGCGGGCTCAGAGGGGGGAAGCGGTGGGGGCAGGGGCTGGTGGGGGAGGGTCCGCGTGCTCCCGTCCGGGCTCTTCGTGAACCCGAAGGCGGCGGGGCCTCCGGGCGTTGGGGGGGCCGCTCGTGTCCGGGTGCCGCCTGAGGGCTTCCTCCCGGTGGTCGGCTGGACCCTCAGGCCCCGCCCCCAGATCTTCCACATGACCTACGACCTGGCGAGCGCGGTCATGCGCATCTGCAACCTCATCAGCATGATGCTCCTCCTGTGCCACTGGGACGGCTGCCTGCAGTTCCTGGTGCCCATGCTGCAGGACTTCCCGCGCAACTGCTGGGTCTCCATCAACGGCATGGTGGTGAGCGCCCTTCCTGCCCCACAGGCTGGTCAGGCCCCGCGCCTGGAAGCCTGCCCAGCACCCTGCGGCCCAGACCCCGGACCATCGGGAGACAGTCCCTGGGTCATTGAGGGGGACCACGACAGCTTTGTCACCTGGAGAGAACATCATGTACTTGCTGTTCCCTTCCAATCGATTCCACTTCTGATTTACGGAAATGTATTTGAAAGACAAGGCTGCGGGGTAATCCTCAGATGGGAGAGTGGGATCGTGGGCTGTAGGAAATGAAGATCAGGGGACCCCCAAGCGCACACTGCCTCCTGGCTGAAATCTGGTGCGGGACATGTGCCCGGCCCTTCAGGGAGCGTGGGGAGGACGGGTGGGTGGGCACTTAAGGGAAGGGCTCCTGGGGCCCAGAGCGCCCACCCACCCACCCCCCGTGGCCCTGCAGAACCACTCCTGGAGCGAGCTGTACTCCTTCGCGCTCTTCAAGGCCATGAGCCACATGCTGTGCATCGGGTACGGGCGCCAGGCGCCCGAGAGCATGACAGACATCTGGCTGACGATGCTGAGCATGATAGTGGGCGCCACCTGCTACGCCATGTTCATCGGCCACGCCACTGCTCTCATCCAGTCGCTGGACTCCTCGCGGCGCCAGTACCAGGAGAAGGTCTGAGGGGGAGGCACACTGCAGAGGTCTGGGGGCCACCTGACCAGCCCCGTCCCCCAGTTCCATGTGGCACGCTAAGGATGGTGGCCAGAAGGGAGTGGGGGGGGGCGTAGGGACCCTGGAGGGGCCGTGGCTGAGATGAGGGGTGGACTCCCCTCAGTCAGAAGGAGCAGCCCGAAGAAAGATGGTGAGAAAGCTCAGGGCCCTTGCAGAGTGGGGGAGCCTGGAGAGAGAGGCCCACGGCAAGAGGGGTTGAGAGGGGCACAAGCCAAGGGGTGATGACAAGGAGGGTCTGCACAGGGCAGCGCCAGGGCACAGGGAGCCAGGGAACTCTCTGGGGGCTGGAGCATGGGGGAGCCTCTCTGGGAGGCAGGGTCACAGCTGGAGTCTCTGGAAGGAGAGGGGCTGGGGCAGGGGAGGCTGCCAGAGAGTCTGAGAGGCCTGGGGGTCCCATGGGGGAGGCCTCTGGGGCAGCAAGTCTGCTGCTGGGACCCAGGAGCCTCCACAGGGCCAGTCCTGGGACCAGGGGACCTGGGGGTTGGGAAGGACCAAGGAGGAGGGGGCGTTGGCCTCACATGCTGGCCCTTTCTGGTCGGCTTTGCTCTCTCTGTTCTGTGCCTCAGCTTCCCCCACGCTGAAGGGCAGGGTACACATGGTCCTCCCTGACGCTGCCCCATCCATCCTGCAGCGCTATCCAGTGGCTGGGCAGCTGTGAGCCACCCCCAGCAGTGCCAGCCGGGTCAGCTGGGCTGGGTGCCAGGTGTCCTGGCTGCCCGGAAGCTTCGGGCTGTACACCCAAACATGAGCTGGTGCCACCACCCGCCCGCCGTCACGGGTTCCGCTGAGCTCAGGGCAGCTGGACCCTGGTGGAGTCGGGGCGGAAATGGGCCTGGAGCAACCCTGGGGGGGTGCCATACTGGGGACAGCAGGGCCTGGCACCCCCGCCTGGTGCCACACCCCCTGCCCTGCCTAGGAGGGGTGAGCAAGTGATTTCTAGAAAGAGCATGGGGGATGGAAGCCAGGCCACCAGCAGTTGGGAGTCTCTGGGACAATGGTTCAGCATCTTGAAGACCTAGGGGTCCTGTCCAGCCTCCTGTAAGGGCCTGGGATCCTGCCATCCACCTCTATCTTGGGTGGGGTTGCCAGATAAATCTTGGACACAGGAACGATTTCCTTTAATATAAGCATGTCTTGGAGATGACATTGCAGAGAACCCACTTACCTTAAGCATGTGGATCTGAAATTCATATTTAGGGGGTGCCCTGTGTTTGCTGGTCCTGCACCTGCAGCTGGTGGGGGTGGACCTGGGGCACGGCGCTGACCTACTGTCCCCTTACAGTACAAGCAGGTGGAGCAGTACATGTCCTTCCACAAGCTCCCGGCCGACTTCCGGCAGAAGATCCACGACTACTACGAGCACCGCTACCAGGGCAAGATGTTCGACGAGGACAGCATCCTGGGCGAGCTCAGCGGGCCCCTGCGGGAGGTGAGGCGGGTGCTGCGGGCCGGGCTGGCCTCTGGGGGGGTGTCCCAGGGCAGGAGTGGTTGGCCCGGCTGCAGCGTGAAGGGCTTAGACTAGCCGTGCACAGGGTCCAGCCCCCCACCCAGAAGTCCTGCCGGGAGCCTCCATCTCCTGCTCCCCTGATGTCTCAACACCCCTGAGTGCCCCCCCCCCCCTGCTTGATTCCACTCACCCACTGGGGGGACTGTGCCAGACAAAGCAGAGAGACTGAGGAGAGGCAGGCGAGCCCAGGGCGGGCCGCCCGGTGTTCACTAAGCGCTGACCAACCACGAGTCTGTCCCAGTCCTGACCCACAGCCTGTGTGGTGTTGGGTCAGATTCCTGAGGCTGCCGTGATGAATTCCCACCAGCCAGGTGGCTTGAAACCACAGTAATTTATTCTTTTACAGTTCTGGGAGCCAGAACTCCGAGGTCAAGGTGGGGCCGGGCTGTGCTTATGCTGTGCTCCCCGCCAGGCTCCGGGGGAGGGCCCTGCCTGCCTCTCCAGCTTCTGGTGATACCAGCGTCCTTAGTGTCCCTTGGGGGGACATCACTGAGCTATCTCTGTCTTCCTGTGCCTCCCCCTATACATCTGTGTCCGCGCTTATAGGGCACTTGCCATTGGATCGGGGCCACCCTACTCTGGGTGACCAAGTCTTAAAAGACCCTATTTCCTAATCAGGTCCCGTTCAGAGGTACCAGGGGTCAAGGCTTCAACATAAGTTTTTGGGGACACAGTTCAACCCACAGCACCTACCAGGCAGTTACCGAGCTGAGCCCTGGCTTTGTGCCCTGCTCTGTGCCCGCAGGGAGGTGCGGGAGTGGGAAGCTCTGGGAAGAGGCGGCGAGGCGGGTGTGAGCCTGCAGTGTCCAGACATGGCGGGGCCAGGGCAGAGGCCCCCAGGAGGGAAGGGCCCTCAGGGTGGGGAGGACGGCCGGGAGAGGTTAAGTGCTGTGGCTATCCTCACTGACAACACTTAATTGTATTTGATAATTACTTTCATTCCTGTACAGAGGTACACCTCATAGACCAGAAACATAAAATCCAGGTGCTTTTAGTATATTCAGAGCTGTGCTGATAGCACTAGTGGCTGATCCCATGCACTGCCATCCCAAAGTGACACCAGCTCCCACTGGCCTTCACTCCCCTGCCCCAGCGCCTGGCAACCTGTGCTTGATAATTACTTAAATGTTTACACATCTCCGAAGTCTGGTTTACACGTGTGTTCAAAGAATTTCCGGCTTCCATCCTGTCCTCTATCCGGTCCCTCCTGCCATAACCTCCATTTTTTTTTTTAATATAAAACAAATGCAGCCCATCTCGCTCCGCTCCCTGCACTGGATCCTTCCTGCAGCACCAGCCAGCTTGCTGTATGCAGCAGGTGCACAATACATGATCACGGTTTGCCCAGGTTATAGTGGAGTTCACCCGTGCTTTCTTCCATCCCTGAGTGCCTTGGGGTTCATCCTGGAATATGGAGTAAATAAGGGACTCGGGTTCATCTTCAGCCGTATGGTGGAAATGTCCGGCTTTGCCCCATGACAGGGGGCAGGGGCGCCTCTACTTTAAGCCAAAGTTCCATTGTGCTTGGGTCTATTTTTGGATTTCTCTCCCCCACTGGCCTGTCTGTTGTGTGTGCCAAAACCACACTGTCTGAATCACAGGCTTTACAAAGTGTTTGAATAGCTGGGAGGGCTAGTCCCGTGCCCCTGCATTTCTTTTTCATTTGCTCATTCCTTCTAAAAGAACTTGTCTAGCTCCAGTTAGTAGAGAGCAGACCTGACGGCAGTTTCACTGGGATCGTGTTCGATGTAAAAGTGGACAAGGAGGACGGACATCCTTCACCTTCGTGATGGTGAGGAGTTCGAAGAACACAGTGTGTTCATGTCTCCTTTTCTGCCTTTCAGGAGTGATTTCAAGTTTTCTTCAGATAAGTTTGGACACTTTTGTTGTGTTCATGCCATGCCATCTTCCTTTGCTCTTTATGCTGGTGTAAATGGAGTCTTCTCTGTTATAGCTTCTTCCAAGTGTCTTTTGTTTATATATACAAAAGCCATTGGTTTTCTTAAGGTAAGCTTTCCTTTCCTTTGAAAAGAATCATAGAGAAAAGTGCCCGCCTCGTAAGGATACCCATGCTTCATGGGTATTCCATAAGGTGACATCATCATGTAACCACCGCCACATCAAATGTGGAATATCCCCATTTCCCAGAAGTTTCTTTGCCAAGGGTAACCGTCACCCCCAACTTCTGCCAACATTGGTTCATTGTAAGGTTCTCGATTTTTGATTTGTTGATTTTTTTATCACTTGCTATTTTTACTGACTTCCCTTTTGTTATAGCTTTCCATTGATTCTCTTGGAGTTTTCTTGTCTAATTGCATTGGCCAGTATTGCCAATACAGAGTTAAATAGTAGGGAATCCGTGCACATCTTTTCTTCTCCTGTCTTTGGTGGCACAACCTTCTGTGTTTGCATATGAAATAAGATGCTGATTCTCAGATTTAGTGTTAAACTCCTTTCACAGATGAAGAAACCTAGGGCCTGTGAGGAGAAATGGTCCCAAAGGTAGGGCAGAGTGGAAGACCTGTACCCTGAGGTCACTCCTGCCTCCCGCCCCTACAGGAGATTGTGAACTTCAACTGCCGGAAGCTGGTGGCCTCAATGCCGTTGTTTGCCAATGCAGACCCCAACTTTGTCACAGCCATGCTGACCAAACTCAAATTTGAGGTCTTCCAGCCGGGTGACTACATCATCCGTGAGGGCACCATTGGCAAGAAGATGTATTTCATCCAGCACGGTGTGGTCAGCGTGCTCACCAAGGGCAACAAGGAGATGAAGCTGTCTGATGGCTCCTATTTTGGGGGTGAGTGCCTGAGGGCCCTGGGGTCTGGCAACAGGGCTGGACCCTTCCCGGGTTTGGAAGGGAGGGTGGGGAGCCTGTGGGGGCGCTGGTGTGGGCCTGTCCTACTAGTGGAGGCGCAAAGGCCAGATTGTGCTCATGGCCAATGGGAGGACCCCAGGGTGGATGGTGGTGTGGCTGCATGTCACAGCAGCTGAGGTCACCTGCCTGGCTGCACAGAGATCTGCCTGCTGACACGGGGTCGGCGCACGGCAAGCGTGCGGGCTGATACCTACTGCCGCCTCTACTCACTGAGCGTGGACAACTTCAACGAGGTGCTTGAGGAGTACCCCATGATGCGGCGGGCCTTTGAGACCGTCGCCATCGACCGCCTGGACCGCATCGGTGAGGGGGCCTGGCTGCTGGTTGTGGGGGCCTTCAGGCTGAAATGGGAGGTGGTCCGGCCCAGCTGATCTCCTAGGCCCTTTCCGGTCCCTAGACCTTTTTCTCTTGGCCAAACACAGCCCTGGTTCTCCAAGGAAGAGACAGTGCAGTGCGGGGGGTGGGGTACAGTTATGCAGAAGAACTGCTCACTAGGCAAATAATTGACAGCTACTGTGTGCCAACGAGGTGTAGGTGGTGGATCACGAGGCTGGCCCAGGGGCCATCCTCAGAAGACTGATGTCAAGAGGGCAGGATGGGGGAGTGGTGAGGCTTCCAAAGGGTGCTGAGTGGAGACCAAGATGAATAGGTGTTGCTAGGTAGAAAGGGAGAGGGCATGCTCTAGGAATGGACACAGCATATGCAAAGGCCCTGAGGTGGGAGATGCCTGGAGTCTTGGGAACCAGGTAAGCTGGGAGGAAGGGGCTGGGGAGGCAGGCAGGGCCCAGGCACATGGGATCTATTGGGCTGTGGGGAGAGGAACCCAGACAGTAAATCAGGGGCAATAGGAGCTGTGGAGGATTCTAGGCAGAGGAGGATCTGATCAGATTCCCATTCTGCAAGGGTGAGTGTTGTTCAGGAGTTGGGGGTGGTGGCCTGGCCTGGAGGTTTTGGGTGTAGGGGAAGGCAGGGGACTCTCAATTGACGTGAAGCTTTAAGGACTAGCTGACAACTAGATGTAGGAGTCAGGGAGACGGTGACCCTTGGTGCTTTGTGGGAATAAGGACAGTAGCTGGAAAAGCAGGGTGGGTTGGGTGGAGAAGTGTTAGAGGGAAGACTTACAGAAAGTTCATGTACAATAAGCATTCAACAACTTGCTGTATACAGTAGGGGCTCAACATATTTGTGAGTGGCATGCCTGCCGTATATGGGACTGGCACTCATCACTGGCTCCATATAAGGCAGGTGTTCTGGGCGTGTTCCTGTACATTGCAGGTGCCCAATACGGAATTACTGCACAAGAGGTTGCTACGCATGCCTGCCATAGTCTCACACTTGCTTTATGTATACAACGGGTGCACAATGCATACTGTATAAAGGAAGTGCTCTGTGCATGCTGACAGTATAGGTGTCTCATACCTGCTGGCTGTATACAGTAGCAGGTCATGCATGCTTGCTGTATACAGTAGGTGCTTGATTTCTGCTTGCTGTAAACAGACATTTGACACCCATTTGCTGTATGCAGAGGCACCCCACCTGTGCTGGCGGTGTAGAGTAGGTCCCATCGGTAGTCGCCTACTACATGCACATGGTGCTCCATGCATGCTTATCTATGGCAGGTATCTGATACCTGCTTACTGTACACAGTACAGAACTCGGTGCTGCCGTGGCTCTGCAGGTGTTCAGTGTGAACCGGGTGTACAGAGCAAGTGCAGATCCCTGCGTGCTTGCTGCTTATAGTGCGTGCTTCCTGTACACAGCAGGTGCTTGATACCGCTTCATGTATACAGCAGACACACCTGCTGGCTGCATGTAGGAAGCGCTCCCACGCGCTCGCTGTGCACTGCAGCACACAGACCCGCCGCGGTAGGCAGCAGGCGCCCGCAGCGCTGACGCCCCGCCCGCCCGCAGGCAAGAAGAACTCCATCCTCCTGCACAAGGTGCAGCATGACCTCAACTCGGGCGTGTTCAACAACCAGGAGAACGCCATCATCCAGGAGATCGTCAAGTACGACCGCCAGATGGCACAGCAGGCCGAGCTGGGCCACCGTGCAGGCCTCTTCGCACAGCCCCAGCCGCCGCAGGTCACCTCGGCCATCGCCACCCTCCAGCAGGCCGTGGCCATGAGCTTCTGCCCGCAAGTGGCGCGTCCACTCGTGGGGCCGCTGGCGCTCGGCTCTCCCCGCCTCGTGCGCCGCCCAGCCCCGGGGCCCGCGCCCGCCGCCGCCTCGCCCGGGCCCGCGCCCGTCGCCAGTCCCCAGGGGGCGCCCGCCAGCCCCCGGGCGCCGCGGACCTCGCCCTACGGCTGCGCGCCCAGCTCCCCCGCCGCCCCGCGCGCCGGGCCCGCGCTGCCCGCGCGCCGCCTGAGCCGTGCGTCGCGGCCACTGTCCGCCTCACAGCCCTCGCTGCCGCACGGCGCACCCGGGCCTGGCCCTGGGGCCTCCCCGCGCGCGGCCAGCAGCTCCACGCCGCGCCTGGGACCCGGGCCCGCCACCCGAGCTGCCGCACCCAGCCCGGACCGCAGGGACTCGGCCTCGCCCGGCGCCGCCGGCGCCCTGGACCCACTGGACTCCGCACGCTCGCGCCTCTCTTCCAACTTGTGACCCTCGCCGCGCCGCCCCGCGGGCCCGGGCGGGCCCGGGGCGGGCCGTCATCCAGACCAAAGCCATGCCACTGCGCGCTGCCCCGGCCGCCCAGCCCAGAAGCCATAGAGGAGACGTAGGTAGTAGTAGCCAGACAGGCGGGCCCGGGCGGGGGGGGGGGCAGCCGCCCCCGCCGAGCCTCCGTCGCCCTGCGCCCATCCACATCGCCCCCCCGTCCCCAGTGGCGGCCCCGTGTGCACGCGTGCGAGGAGCTCCCTTCACCTCGGTGCCTCAGTTCCCCAACTGTGAACCGGGGACGGGCCGGCCCTGGCCGGGAGAGGGGGCTGTGGAGCCCCGCCGCCCGCCCGAAGGTTGTTTTAAGTGCAATACTTGGCTGCCGGCCCCCCGCTGCCCCCGTCACGCTCACGCAATAACCTGCCGGCCCCCTGTTCGCGTGCGTCCCGCGGTGACCCCGTGGAGCGGGCACACCCAGCTCCCTCGGGCATCCGGCAGTGGGGGTGGCAATCCTGGCCGCGCCGGGCGTGGGGGCGAGGCCAGGGGCCCCGCCGTCGTGAATGTACTGATGAGCTGAGGCCGCAGTGCCCCTCCGTGACCCCCACGCCTCCTAATCTCCACACCCCCATTCCGCGCAATAAACGACAGCATTGGCGCCCAGCCTGCCCGCGTCTGATTGCTTGGTGCCCGGCTGTTGTGGTCAGGCGACTTGGGACTCGTGGGGCACCACTTCCCAGAAGACGGCGGCTCCCGCGGGTGGCAACGCAACTTTATTTACACTGGCACAGGGCAGCACGGGCTTCAGCTGAAGAAGTAGGTCGATTGCTTCACCTGCTCGAGGTCGAAATCCCCTGCGGAGCAGAGGCAGGCCGTGGGGCGGGGCCCTTGAGACGCCCCGCCCCATCTGCGTAACGGACGCCCCTCCCCCACCGCAGCCCTACCAGTCTTGGGCACCGACTGCAGCGTGTCCACCAACTTGGTGACCCAGATGTTCTTTGACTGATTCCGGGACCTGTGCCAGGGCAGAGTCGGGTATAAGGCCTGCGCCGGACAGGTGGTGGTCCAGGCTACCCGGGCAGTGAGGGAACGTCACCTGTGCTCGGAGAAGCGCCTCGCCAGGAACCTGGACAGGTCCTGCAGGATGGGCTGGTTGTGGAGGCGCACGAACTGCTCACGGCACACCTGGGGAGGGGCCACCAGGGACTGGGAACCAGCCGAGGGGTGGAGTGGGGCCTCCGAGGTAAGGTGGGGTCCCCACCACCCTGCCACTACAGCAGTGGGTGCTAGGGCTGATGGCCCAACTAAGGCTGGGGGGGTGCAAGGTGCCACGTGGTGAGGGCCGTGGGATCAGGGGTGTCCTTGAGGGGCGGGGCGGCCACACCTGGTTCATGACAGCCACGTCAGCTGCATGGGTCCAGAAGCAATCGTGGACGGAGACAAAGGTCAGGCCCTTCCTGAAGCAGGGGTGAGGGTCTCCTGTGAGACAGGCTGCCAGGCAGTCACTCGCGCCCTCACCACTCTTGCTGGTCTGCACTTCCAGGCTCCACCGCCCAGCTGGGGCGCTCACTCTCCCTGCTCCTGACCCCTGCCCACTCTGGCAACTGTCCTTTGGCGCAGCCCCTTAGAGTGCGGGTGAAAAGCTTGGCCTCATGCCCCTACCATGCCCCGAGTCATTCTAAGCGACCTGTAGGGGGCAGCTGATGCCGACCTCCCTCCACATGGGGCTCTGTCCCGGGGGACCTCACACCATCGCAGGAGCCAGGGGACATAGAACTAGCCCCTGAGACCTGGCTCAGTCCAGCCATGTGCCTCCCCATCATGAGTGGTTACTCTGTTGAGACCATCCACACACCTGCCCCATCACTCCTGCTGGACTGCCTAGGCGCTGAGGACACAAGCCCCCACAGGCGCACACATCTGTCAGAACAGGCCACACAGCAAGCTGCCAGCACTCAACACGAGGTGGGCAGACCTCAGGAGCAGGACCTATGTGGCCACTGGGACCCCTGAGGGGCAGCTGTCTGCTCAGAGCACCCCATTCCCAATCACACTTGGCTGCTTTGGGGCCTCTGCACAGCCTCACATCTTCTGGGCACCAGGCCCCACACCCAGTGGCAGGGCCTTGCCAGGTGTGGGCCTCCCCCCTGCCCCCCTGCCCAACCCCGTCCTCACAATACTGCAGGACCACACAAGTCTGCCCCACTCGGCGAGTCCCCACTGCATCCCTAGCACCAGGGGTGGCATCCAGTGACATGGGGGGCAAGGCCTAGGGTCTGCAGGTGCAGGGCCCACCTGTAGCAGTGCAGGGCTGTGAGCATCATGTGTGATGAATCCAAAGAGTGGATGAAGTTGGGGGGGAAGCCATTCTTCTGCTTCAGCGCGTTGGGCTTCCTGGGGGGCGGCCAAATGGGGGACTCGGTTGCCTCTCCCCGTCCGACCCCAGGTACCCCACCCAGCCCCCAGCCCCCAGCACTCACTGGCAGCTGTCACTGTTGCTGCTGTAGGTGAGGCTCTGCATGCTGCCGCCCACGACCTGAAGGGGGCATGAGCAGGGGTGTCACTCCGGCCCAGCACAGGAATGGGGGCACGGCGGGGCACAGTGCGGCAGGGTGGGGTGCACATACCTTGTACCTGCAGTCTCGGTGATAGGGCTGGATGATGGGGATGCCCAGGGGTGTGATCCACTCCACAGCTGAGCCAGAGTGGGCAATGAGCCGGGCGCTCTCAGTCAGCCAGCGCTGTGGGAGCCGCACCAGGCTCAGGGCGAGGCCCGTGCTGGGCAGCCAGGTGAGCCTCTGGGGGACCCAAGCCAAGGCAGGGACAAGGGGGACGCACCTGGATGGCCCGGGTGCCCGAGAACATCTCCTGGAGGCTGTGGAACACCTGGCGCACCAGGTAGTGAGAGGCTTCCCACACGAACTCCTGGGGAGGGGAGGGGAGACAGGGCCCCCCTGAGATCTGGAAGCCCACCCCATCGAGGCATGGGACTTGAGGAGGCTGGCTGGCTCCTGTGGGTCCCTCTGAGAGGACAAGCCCCTGCCCCCACCTGCCCGCTGCTCAAAGGCCAACTATTCAGGGGAAGCAGCAGCTGGATTATTTTGAACACGGCAGCAAAGCCAGGCGTCGCCAAGACCTCGTACCTGGGGGAAGCCTCTGAGCTCCCGCAGCCGCTTCTCGATCTGCAGGCGGCCCCCATAGCGGGTAACCCCGTACACCACGGTCATCACCGTCTGCTTGACCACCTTGCGGCTGATGAAGCCCTCAAGCACCTGGGCCACCTGCAGGCCCCGCCTGGCATCCTGCCTGCGGAACACCTCCACCTGTGGAGGTCAGCAGGCAGGGTACACTGGCCTCTGGCCTCCAGCCCACCCAGCCTCACCCAGGAGCTCTGCTCATGGGCCCCATCTTCTCGAGGGCCTCACCATTCCCTTTTGACACCTCCCCCAGGAAGCCTGCCCTGACTGCCCAGTTGCAGTGACAGAAGCCACAGGGTTGGCCACGCCTAGGTATCTGCTGGACAGACTCCAGGTGGTGTTTGGGGATGAGAACAGGTGGGGGTGCTGTGATGCCCACCTGTGCAGCCACCCCGCTGTACACATCCTGTGGCATGTCTGAGGGCAACAAGTTGACAGAGGCAGCCCCGATGGCGTCCCGGCCCAGGGCGGTGTAGTGCTGCAGGCCGTTACAGGAGCCATCCTGCAGCCACCAGGGGAGAGTGAGGTGGAGGGCAGGCAGCAGACTCCATGCCCTCCTCGCCCCCAGCTCACACCTGCGTCCAGCTCGTCGGGGACGCCAGGCAGCTGGAATGGGATCTGCAGGTGCTGGGCAGCCACACCATCCGTCCCATGAGCCTTGCCCCGAGACTCACGAGTGTCCCCAGCAACTCACCTGGTGGACGGGGAAGTGGGAGACATGGGCGGTGGGGTCGGGGGCACGCACAGCCCGCGTGATCTCCATGCAGCAGGCCAGGGCTTGCCAAGGCTCGTCCGCCTCCATCCACCACTTCCGACCCTACAGGGGCGAGGCTGTGCTGAGGGAGGCACCCCCAGACCTGGAGGGGCAGAGGTGGCTCAGGCTGGCCCGGGCAGTACTTCCTGGGCGGGCGTGGGCTAGGCTGCCCAGGGGACGGGGGGACACAGGGAGGTGGGACAGAGCCCAGGGACACGCACGAGGGGTGCGAGCTGCCCGAGCGAGCGGGACAGCCATGGCGGGATGGGCAGGGTCCACGGGCAGCCCCGCTGCCGGGGGGCAGAGGCCAGGGAGGCCTGGAGGGTGGCTACAGTTGCTGCTGAGGCGGCCAGAGGCAGCTGTGGACGGCGGAGGACAGACAGGCGCAGGCGGAGGGCCGGCAGCCAGCCCTGCCCCTACCGTCATGGGCCGGTCGGCCGCGTCCAGGATGTCGTCCATCCTCTCATCCGCGAAGGCCAGCCGTGCCTGCAGAGGCTCCCGCTTCTTGAACCCGGTGAGGTTGATCAAGTGGATCTTGAGCCAGTTGAGGCCGTGAGGGCCCAGTGGCCGGCCCTGGGCGAACTCCAGCAGTGCACGTGCCAGGTCGCTGCCCAGGTGGTTAAAGTGGGGTGGGCAGGGATAGGCACGGCCGCGGAAGTCCATGTTGTGCGGCAGCCAGAAGACGCGGTGCCTCAGGTGCTGGGCCAGCGAGAGGCGGTACAGCGCCTCCACCCGCAGGCTGTGCATCTCTCGAGACACCTTCAGGCAGCGGATCAGCTCACGCCGCAGCCGGGCCTTGGAGGCAGGCGGGGCACCGAGGGGCAGGCGGGTCTCAGGAGGCCGGGGCGCCTCAGAGGCAGGAGCCGGCACGCCCAGGCGGGGGCAGCCCTTGGCGGTGAAGAGCTTCAGGACGAGGTCCAGCACCTTCCCGTTGACGCGCCAGGCACAGTTGCCCAGCTGGGTGAGGGCATCCAGGGCGCCGTGAAGCTCAGCGGGCGGGCAGCTCTCCAGCAGGCGCTGGTGCTGCACGGTGCCGTCCACCGCACGCATCAGCTTGGTGGGGCTCAGCAGGAAGGCGCCCGAGTGCGGGGATGTCCAGGGCAGCGGGGGGCAGAGCATGGGCACATCTGCCACCTGGAAGGTAAGCCTGTTCTCCGCGGCCTTTTCCAGCAGCTGCACGTAGGCCGGGTGTGGCTTCACGATCCCGATCTGGCAGCGAGGCAAGTGGAGAGGCTCAAGGGGCCACTTGCACAAAGGCACCTGGGGTCAGGGCCCCAGCCAGGCCCCAGGGGCTCTCCCACCACCCGGAGCCCCAGCCCGGGGCAGGCCCCAGGCCCCAGGCCCCTAATGCCGCACCAGGAGGGGAGCCACGTCCCGGCTGAGCAGGGCCTGCGGGACCCACCTGGCGGAAGCTGCGGAAAGAGTACACGTGGTAGAGCACCCGGATGGGGACCTGGGAGCCCCGGGGGGACGCCAGGCAGCTGGGCATCTCCAAGGCCTGCACCATCATCTCTGCCAGCTGCTTGCCCAGCTGCACCACCACGGGCAGGGGCCAGGGCTGCTCTGGGGGCCCCTCAGGCGAGCCAAGAGACTCCCAGTGCTGCCGTGGCAGGCAGGGTGCTGCCACCTGAGGGCGGGGGCACAGGTCAGGGCACAGAGCTCTGCACCCCACAGGGGCTGTCACGGATGAGGAGACTGAGGCTGGGGATGTGACCTGCACCCTGGGCCCCCAAGGCCCCCACCTCGGTGTCGCACGCCAACAGGTGCAGGTACTCAGAGTAACGCCGCTCCAGCCCACGCATCTGGTTGCCCTGCAGCTTCCTCTGTACCGTGTACTGGTTGAAGGCACGGAGGCCCAGCTGCTGGGCCATGTACAGAAGCGGCAATCCGTGTGGGGGCAGTACCTGTAGGGCCTAGGGGGGCAGCACCATAAGACCAGACCAAGGCCACGCCCCGCCCACTCCACTTTACACCCTTCCTGCCTGCAAGAACCATCTGGGCGCCACCGCCACCCCCCAAGCCCCTCCACCTCCACCCCATTGCCCCCCAGGCCCTGCCCCCTCCAGTGTACCCCTCCTGCCTGCAGCAACCAGCGGGCCCCGGGCTGCCCGCACCCACCTGCAGCATCAGCTGCGCCCACTCCTTGTCAGTGAGAAGGCACAGGAATGGGTAGACTGAGGGGCGGCACTCATAGGCGGCGTGGGCCTCGTTGGCCCTGGCCTCCTGCAGCGCCTGGCACAGCGTCTCCTGCCACTGCGCGCGCAGCCTCCACAGGGCCCTCCGCTGTAGGGGAGGGTGGGGGGCCAACACAGGTGTCACCACGGTGACCTCTGGCCCCAGCATCACTCGAGGTACCCAGCCTGGTAGTGCAACCCCTACACAGGCAACTGGAGGCCAGGCCAAGGAGGGGCCCTCGCGAGCCAAGTGGAGCCCAGTGGAAGAGAACGGGCCTGCCCTCCATCATGGGAGGGGGGCAAGGAGGTGGTGGGGTGGGGCGGGGTAGGGAGGAGCCCTCACCGCATGCAGGACTGCCCTGGTCAGCTTCGGGGCCTTCTCCACGGACTGCACGGTGATGGTGGTGTCCGTCTCCAGGCGCAGCTGCTCGCTGAAGAGGCTCTCCAGCTTCTTCAGGGGCAGGGGCAGCTTTGGGAAGGGCACGGGGTGGTCCTGCACGTGGGGACAGGCAGGCGTAAGACCTCAGCGCCCAGCCCTAGCCCCAGCATCCCTCCCGGCCAACCTCATGCACTCCGGAGGCTGAGGAGCGCAGCTGCCCCCCAGGCGTCTCCCAGGATCCCCCCGCCCACCCTTCCTGGCAGATGCCTCTCCAAGTCTCCCAGAGTCCCTCATCGTCCACATTAGGGGAGAAACTGGGTCAAAACTGAGGTTAGGCCAGACCAGCACAGGGCTGTTCAAGTCCCTGGACACCACTGTTTCCTTTTTAAGTTTGGAACTGTGTGAACCTTTGGCCCACCCAAAAATACATAAATCAAAAATAGCAAAAACCGAAACACTGATAGTCAAGAACACAGGTCCACACAAAGGCACCCAGAGAAGCAGGATTCACCACAGTGGTAAGTGGGAACCACCCTGCCTGCCTGCTCTCCTCTGCCCTGGGGAAGGGGGCAAGGTGCCGCCAGCCTGGGCCCCACAGGGCCAGGGCCCGCTCACCTCGTAGATCTCCCTGAGCAGTGGTGAGGTGTTGGCCTGGGTCTGCAGCCCAGGCGGCAGAGGCCTGAACTTGGGCCTGGCCTTGCACACAGCCCTCAGGAGCATGGCCTGCTCCTCCTTGCAAAGCGGCAAGCTCGTGAAGAGGTCCTGCAGCTGCAGCCCGTCCTGGGCCATCTGCTCCAGACACCTGCCAGGCACAGGGTGGGCAGGTGGTGGGCACGCAGTGTTCATGGACCCAGCCTGGGGATAGGGAAGCCCAGGAAGCCCGCAGGTCTCAGCACCAGGCAGCCAGTGGGGTCTACCAGGAGGTCCAGCCCCTACTGTGGGCCAGATCGCCTCACCCTCCCAGGCTCCTGGCACACAGCTATGTTCCTGGCAGGACAGCCCAACACCTACTCACCTTCGGATGGTGCTGGCTTTGTGGTCCAGCCGTCCCATGCACTGTAGAGCAGCTGCGTAGGACAGCAGGTCCGGGGCAAGACCAGCGTCTTTCACCATGAAGAACACGTAAACTAGCTCTTTGAAGGAGCCCTGGGGAGACCAAGCTGGGGTGAGAGTCTGGGGGTACCCAGCTTGCCCCTCAAGACCCCTCTACAGCCAGCGCAGGGTAGGAAGGTCCACCAGCCTCCTCACATCAGCCTTTACACTCTCCTCATCTGCGCTCTGGGTTTGGGGAGCTCTCTCCCCAGTTTCCCAGGGCTGAGACAGCCTCCTTTCTCAATGCAGGTGTCTTGCCTCCATTTTCCTCTGGGCACTGCGATTCATGCTGGCGTTTGCCTTTGTGTTCACCTCCGAGGATTGGTTGACTCCCCTGGAGACTCCATGGATGCCTGGTGGTTTAGGAGTGGCCACAGGCCCTCTCCAGGATAAAGCTTCCCGATGACCCCCCACCCCATACCTGCAGCCCTCATTTGACACATGCTGTCACATCAGGAACCCAGGGCACAAGGGGGCTCATCTGCTGCAGGAGAGGGCACTCGCCTATGCATTCGCACCTTCTGCTGCTCCTCCAATTAGGGCTGCAGACCCACAGGGATGGAGGGCATTGGGATATCTTTCTCTTGCAAGGGCAAGTACATGGAACTCTCCTAAACACTTTGTGAAAGGAAGAAATTGCAGGGGAAACCAGAGAATACTTGGAGACAAGAAAACAAGAGAGACAGGATGCAGCCAATGCTGCACCCAGAGGGAAATTCATAGCTGTGAAAGCCTACGATAAAAGATGTTCAAAACAATGACCTAACCTCCCACCTCAGGAAACAAGAAAAAAGGACACAGTAAACCAAAAGCCTTGCAGCACTGTGCTGAGAAGGGGTCTGCGGGTGTCCCTGATGCCACAAAATGCCCCTGACTAGACAGGCTCAGAAACCCCGTTGCAAAGACCCTGAAGAAAATATGCTAAAAAGCTGCCAGAATTTCCTCCCCCCTTTTTGGTTGAAGGCAGTGTGTGACTTATCTACAGCAGGCCTGAGTAGTAAAACAGTACCAAGCAAAGAACTCGAACTTTGTAGCGAAGACAAGAGTTTGAATCTAAGTGATGCCCAGTGGGGGCAGGGAGACCCCCAGGCAAGTCCTGCCGACTCTAGGCTCGGTGCCCACCTCACTCCCTTGGGGATGCCACTCACCTTACGAGCCCAGCCAAGCATGACGGTGTTGTACATGGCCAGCGTGAGCTGCAGCTGCTGCTGGGGCCGGCTATGGTAAGTGACCAGCACGTGGTGGGCCAGAGGCAGGTGGCCTGTGAGCAGGCAGCACTCGAGGAAGGCCAGGATCCTCTGCTGTTGGCTCCTGAGCTGCGCTGAGATGGCCCTGAGGCGGGCCTCCTCCGCCTGGCGGCCCAGCCGCCCAGGGACCTCCTGAAGCAGCCGGGCCAGCAGATCCTCCCAGGGGCTCCCAGGTGGCCCCAGCTCCTGGCTCTGCAGGCAGGTTGCCAGGTGCTCATCCAGCAGCTGCGGCTCCAGGCGCAGTGGCCGCTTGAAAGCCTTCAGGTAGCGCGCCTGCAGCTTCGGCAGCTTTGCCTCCAGCCTCTGTTGGCGCCTCTGCATGATCTGCTTGTCCTTCTGAAGTCTGTCCACCCAAGGCCTGCTGAGTCTTGGGGCAGAGCCTGGGGCCACCTCCAGGACCTTTCTGGAGGGCTGAAAGCCACCAGCCTCTGAGCATCGAGCCAAGCCCACCCTCTTGACGGTTACCTCTGAAACACACTCGGCCTGCAGCTGGCGCACACGTGCCTTGAGAACTGTGGGGGCAAGGGACAGACATCAGGCCAGCCCAGTGCTCTCCAGACCCCTTGTCCACACTCCCTGTGCCCCTGGAGTAGTGGGTGACCCTCCTACCCCCTCAGCATCTCCGTGCCCACGGCAGCTCAGAACTCAACATCCCAGTGCCTGTGTCCCCCAAAACGTGCTCCCCTGCATTGCCCTGTGCTTGGCAGCTCTGTCCTTCTAGGGGCTCAGCTAAGAGCCCAGGGTCATCTACACTGCTCTTCCTCCACTTCCTGCCAGCCAGCACAGCCTCAGTGTGCCAGTGCCCTCTGCCCTCCCCACTCACTCCAGCCATGTGGGCCTCAGGGCCTTTGCATGCACTGTTCCGCTAGCTGGAAGGCACTACCCCGGCAATATGCAGCCCGCACACTCTGCCCTTTATGCGCAGCTCATGGAGTTCTGTTCTGCAATGCCCCACAACTCTGGGCTGGGGCACACAGGCTCCCTCCAGTCTCGACATCAACCCATCATGTTGTTTCATGTGCATTTCTGGTCAAGACACCTCATTTTACATGCGCTGTAGGTTCACAAACCCTGAGCTCACAGCCAGCTGCGCTCACTCCTGAACAAACTGCATCTAACACACATTTCCTCCAAAAAGCAAGTCATAACCTTCTTGAGCTTAGAACACTTGCCAGCACCTCAGTGTTATGCGTAGGGGCCACATTAAACAGCAAAACCTCCAACAAGCAGCACAAAAATGTGGCCCTAAACATGCCAGGGAAGGACACTTGTTCAGCGTGCTCAGTGACAAGGGACCCTGACCTGACCTGAGCTGGGATGCGTGGCGGGCAACTGAAATTTTTTGCATCTCTGCATGTCTACGAGCGACTGTGGGAGCCCCTCTAGCTGAGTTTGGGTTAAGAACAATTTCAGGCATAAGGTGACTTTGCAAATGCAGGCTCTGCCCGTGCAGAGGGTCTGTCTTTGCCTGTCACTGACCACCAGCTGACCTGAGAATTGGGGGTGGGGGTTGGGGCGCTGGAGTTCATTATCCTTTTGGTCAGAGAGTGACACAATGTGTCTTAGAGCTCTAGAACTTCCCTGAAGTTGGATATGATAGGTGAGCTTTGCTGTAAAATAACCAGCTGGCTAAGGAATCAAAGCAGGCCGCTGAGGCTGGCAGTACTATGTCCACTCCTGTATGTTCTTCATTTCCTTGGTTTTTCTTTCTAGCGGCTCCCCTGCCTGACCCTCAGCTGCTGGATGTGGGGCAGGAGGGGAAGTCGGGGGGCCACTGGGCACAGTCCAGGAGGGAGCGACAGGGAGGCGGTGGGAAAGACACCTGCTCTGTGCCCCCAAGGCCACCAGGACTGGGCTTTCCTTCCCAAGTTGGGACCTTGGCCAGGTCCCATCAGGCACCCAACCCGGGCACACAGGGGTGAGTGCGGGATTCCCATCCTGGCTCCATCTGAGCAGTTGCATGTGGCCTTGGGCCAGTCTCTCTAGTCACAATTTTGAGCCTCCACTGTCTCCTTTGGAAGGTGGGGGCACCCAGCAGGCTTTAGGAGGGAGGGGCTGCGGGAGCTCACTGCACACAGCACGAGTCACACCACCATCACAGCAGGCCCTGGAGACCCCACGGGCTGGGCGCCACGTTACAGACCTCACTTCTACACTGACATCCTCACTTCCCAGGGTCACTGAGCACCCAGGGAGGTGACCAACAGCAGAGCGGCCCCCGTGGGAACACCGAGAAAGGGGCTTCAAGCCCCAGGCCTGGGGCCGGGCTCACCCTCCAGCAGCTCTGCATGGCCCCAGTCCTTCCGACGGTCTTGCTCCTGCTCACAAGGGCTGGCGGAGGAGCTCCTTCTGCGGCCCCAGTGGCCACCCAGGGCCCCTGTGGGAGACAGGGAGATTGAAGGGGGCGGGCTGGGGGCAGAGGTCTCCCTGCGCACATAAACCGCAGGATCCAGGGGTGAGGAGCCCTCCACCAGGGAAGCAGTTTTGGTCACGGGTTTCATATTGGAAAGAAGTCAAGAGGTCAAAGGTGCAGGGGGCCCCACATGCTGCCAAGACTGGGGCGTGGGATCGAGAACGAAGGGTTCCTAGAACGAAAGGAATAAAGTTCAAAGGTCAAGAGCACTACTATGCAAATAAAAGGGCCAAGGGGCTCCAAAAGAAACCAAGAGTCAAAGGTCAAAGTGCCCTGACGACACCCGCCAGGAGGTGGACCAAGAGCAAGTGACGCGGGGTTGGTCAGTGGGTCCCCTAGAACCCCGCGGAGCAAAGGGCAAACATCGGGGAAGCCGGATCCCGGGACCCGAAAGCCAAAGGTCACGGCCGCGGGTCGGCCCGGCGGCGCGTTACCTTCCTGGCCCGGGGGCCCGTGGCGGCCCGCCGGCCACAGCGCCCGCCCGAGCCCCGCAGCGCCGTGGCCCCAGCGGAGAGCCGACATGCCGCCCGCACGCGCCCGGCGCGCCTGCGCCCGGCGCCGCGCTCTACAATCAACGCCTGCGCCTCTCGCCGGGCCCGCCCGGAGTGGGGTTCCCCGGCTACGGCGGCTGTGAAGGGCCGCGCGCCAGAAGGACTCTGAAACCACAACTCCCAGGGGGCAACGGGTGCCCCGAAGAGGCGAAGGCATGCGCCCACTGAGCCTTCTGATTGGCTCGTCCCTCGCGGCGGGGTCGAGCAGTTGCTTGAGCAGCGCGGGATGCATCTAAGTCTTTGAGAGGACTCGGAACGTGAACTTTCTTTTTTTTTAAGAAATAGGCGTCAAATAATTATGACATCGTTCTGCAATTTAGAGATCTCTGTGTAAGACCCTCACTGATCCAAAGACAACTTTGGAGCAGGACCTATTACTAGCCGCAGTGTATTCGGGAGGAAGCTGGGGTTCAGAGAGGTCAATCGCGTTGCCCAAAGACGCACAGCACAAACCAGAAGGGGACTGGAACGAAGGCCCAGGGCGGTCTGACTCCCAGCCCCAAAGCCAACGAGCAGCCAGGCCGTCGTATTTCCTGGACATTACCCTCGTCCACTGCCTCCAGCCTCAGTTTACCCAAGCTCCCAAGGAAAGGGGCAGAGTGGGACAGAAAGTGCAGAGGAACCCATTAAATGGATTCGATGATAAATGGAATGAGATCATCCCTGCCGCCTGGGGCTTCCCAGGCCTGGTCTCCAGTGATCCTGCTCAGGAGCTTTAGAATCAGACCTGGAGGACATGCCCACTTGTCCTGTCAGTTCAGATGGGGAAACTCAGATTTGGTGAGGGGAGCACGGGTCTGCAATCAGCTGGCACAGGAAGGATGTGAAAAAGAATAAGTTACTGTGTTCCAGGCAGAGGTTATAGCAGGTGCAAAGGCCTGTGCTGGGAGGGAGCCTATGGACTTTTAAGCAATACTAGTTATGTAAGTCTTACGACAACAGCAATCATTTCTGCAGTAAGGCAGAGTTGCTCTCCTAGCCAAATCAATACAGATCCTGCAGTCAGATTGCTAAGCAATGTTTCCTCCTCTGTTCTTTCCACTGGCCTTCTAACCCTGCCAAACTCCTGCTTCTCAAGAACACCCGCTGCCCCAGGGGAAAGCCCCACCCTTAAACCTCCCTCCCAAGAGCCCCCACCCACAAGATGGCAAACTTCCTGCTTCTCTTCCGGGTCCTCGGTTCCCGCCGGCGCCAAATGAAGACCAATCACCTCTTTACATGTATTTTCGTCACAACCTATATAAATTGAGCCTGAGAAAAATAAAATTGGTCAGCTTAATCAGACATCCTGTCTTGCTGTCGGTTCTTTGTATCTCTTGCCCCTTCATTCTCGCCTCCAGGTCATCGACCCCCGTTGATAGTCCTGCGGGTCGGGACAACTGGCGCCCAACGTGGGGCCCAACAGACCGGAGAGGCGAGAACGTCGCCCCCAGGAGGGTGGGCCCATCCCCACCCATGAGAGGAGGTGTCTGCAGCAACGAGACCCTCGCCAGAGTCGCCACGTTCTGAACCCGGTGTGAGACAGACTCGTATATACTCAATCGGCGACGCATTTGAGAAGGTAAGTCATGGGGCAAGCATCCTCGCAAGAAGATTTGTTTATAGCCGAACTCAAAGAGTCCCTCAGGACATGAGGAACAAGGGTTAAGAAAAAAGATTTGAAACGTTTTTTAGTCTTTATTGAAGATGTGTGTCCCTGGTTCCCTCAAGAAGGGACCATTAGTGAAAAGAAATGGCGACGAGTAGGCGATTGCCTTCAAGACTATTACAGAGTTTTTAGTCCAGAAAAAGTACCTGTGTCAGCATTTAGCTATTGGAACCTTATTAATGATATCTTGCGCGTTCATCGCGAGTGGCCCGATTTACAAAAAGTTGTCATTGAGGGAGAAAAAACCATGAGATCCCGCTCTCGTTCCCCCTCCGAGGCTTCTCGGCCAGCCTCCCCTTCTCTCAAAGAACATCCTTCAGATTCCGCTGCAAACCCCTCTGAAATATCGGACAGACTCCCACCCTTACCGACTGTCGAGTCTCTTTCCCCGTCACTGACGGAAAAAGTTTCCTCCCCTAATACTCCGCTGACTCCCGTCCTCTCCCTGCTATCCCTCCCCCAAGTGTTTACCCTAGCCTCATCGACTCAAGTCCTGCTGAGCCCCTTGATCCCGCTGATGAAGCCACTTTAGAAGAATAGGGAGTGCGTTATAACAATCCTGGCTGGCCACCTAAGGCCACTACCATCGCCCTCGCCTCTGCGCTTCACCCACAAGCAGTGACTTTACCCCCCTTCATCCCCCCGCCACCTTATCACCCCCCTGTTCTTGACCAAGTGTTTCCCGCCTTCTCCTCTCTCTCCCGTGAGCGTTTACATGCTGAAAATGACCTCTCAGTCCTCAGGCAGATGGTCAAAAATAGAAACAAATCCAACTCCTACAAGCCATCCGCGACCTAGATCAAGAGCTCTCCAAACTAACCCATTTAACCCACACCCCAAATTCTTCCTCTAAAAGTACTCCCCCTCCCTCGAAATCACTTTTTCACAAAACAAAAAAATCGCCCAACCCTGTCCTGACTTTTCCTGTCTCCCTACAGAGTGGGGCTTCTATTCCCCGGGGCCCCTCCCCTAAGTGATTTGGCCCCATAACCCTGAAGGAGAGGGCACCGATCCTGATGTGAGAGAAGAAGGTCCCGTGGGTACTACTCTTGATGACAGAGCCCAGAGAGACTCATGGCACGACGATGGAGATGACCATCTAAACGATAGCCCTGAAGACCGAGCCGAAAGAGGCCCGTGTCCTAGCGACAGGCCTCCAGGGATGAGAGACCCAGCCCCTACAAAAGAACATCCTTTTCACCCCTAGATATCCGAGCTCTAGAGAAGCTCAAGTCAGCTGTTTCCAATTATGGGCCTACCGCCCCGTTTACTCTAGCTCTGCTAGAATCTATCACCGATGATTGGCTTACCCCAAATGAATTCCATCAGCTTGCTCGCGCAGCCTTAAACGGGGGAGACTTTGTTCTTTGGAAAGCAGAGCTTGCCGAATTTGCTAAAGAAATCGAAAGTAAAAATCTTACCCGACCCAGTTCCCGAGACTGGACAGCAAAAAGAATTTTAGGTGAAGCTCCTTATAACACTCTAGCAGTCCAAGCACGCTTTCCCACAGGCCTCTTAGACAAGCTGGCCTCGGAGCTTGGAAAAAGTTACCCCCCAAAAGAGCAGCTACTGCCGCTCTTACTAAGATATGGCAGGAAGCAGACGAGCCTTACAGCTCTTTTGTCAGCTGCCTTACGGAGGCGACTGAGTGCATGTTCGGAATCCAAGAGCCCAACAACCCTTTTATTAAACAGCTGGCTTTTGAGAATGCTAATCTGGTCTGTCAAGACCTGCTTCGGCATCATCGCAAAGAGTCAGTGTCAGACTTCGTGCGCCTCTGCGCAGGCGCCGGAATTAGTCATGCCATTGGACTGGCTATCGGAGTTGCTTTGCAGAGGGCAGGCATTGGCTCAACACAAAAAATTTGATTTAATTGCAAGCAGCCTGGCCATTTTGCCAAAGACTGCCCACAGCCCCGAGTCCCTTGGCCTCCCAATCCACCCCCTTTTAATAATCCTTGCAATACCCCAAACCAGTTAATCCGTCCACCCCTTGTCCCAGATGTCATAAAGGATATCACTGGGCCAAAGAATGCCGGTCAAAAACCGATATACAAGGTCTGCCCCTCCCTTTTAAGAACCAGGGAAACCCTTTCAGGGGCAGCCGCCAGCCCCCCTGCAGAAGATGAACCCCGGGCAATTGGGTTCATCCCCTCGACAGTAACCCAAAATCAATTTTGGACCTCTGTTCCACCACCAGTACAATATTGACTCCAGAAGAAGGGACAAAGCTTCTACAGACGGGCATCCGAGGGCCCCTCCCCCCTAACACTTTTGGCTTAATTCTGGGACACGCTTCAGCCTCCCTAAAAAGGCTTCAAATACACCCTAGAGTAATTGATCCAGATTTCAAAGGAGAAATTCAGATCCTAGCCTCCACTCTTAAGGGCCCTCTATATATTCCAGCAGAATATACCCTTGCCCAACTTCTCCTACCCCTTATCCCTTCCTCCAATAAGTGCCTTAAGGAGCACCGTGAAACGAGTGACATCGGCACCACAGATGTCTATTGGACTCAACAAATTACGCGTGCCTGCCCCATGCTAACTCTGTCCTTAAATGGGAAAGACTTTCAAGGCCTCCTAGACTCAGGAGCAGATGCCACTGTTATTGCCAAAGAGCAGTGGCCCCCTTCCTGGCCCCTTACAAACTCCACCACCCACAGGGAATCGGACAGTCACAAAACCCTCAAGTTAGTTCCCAGTCCCTTCATTAGTCAGATCAAGAAGGGAATTCAGGCACAGTTATTCCTTTTGTAATTCCTAGGCTTCCAGTCAATTTGTGGGGACAAGACATTCTCTCTCAAATGAATATTATTATGTGTAGCCCAAACGAGTTAGTAACCAAGCAAATGCTGACACAAGGCTACTTGCCTGGCCAAGGGTTAGGAAAGAATGCACAAGGCATTAAAACTCCTGTGACCATCGTATCAAATACTCAGAGAAAGGGACTAGGATCCCCTTTCTCCTAGAGGCCACAATCATGCCTGTACCCCAGCAACATGCCGATAAAATAACATGGAAAACTACCGAGCCTGTCAGGGTTGATCAGTGGCCCCTAAATGCAGAAAAATTATATGCCGCCATGCAGCTTGTGCAGGAGCAACTGGCAGCAGGCCATATTGAGCCTTCCAATTCTCCTTGGAATACCCCCATTTTCATCATCACAAAAAAATCAGGCGAATGGAGGCTCCTATAAGACCTGCGAGCCATTAATAAAGTTATGGTCCCTATGGGCACCTTGCAGCCTGGCCTCCTGTCCCCTGCTGCTATACCCATAAACTATTATAAGATTGTTATAGACCTTCAAGATTGCTTCTTGACTATTCCCCTCCACCCAGATGATTGTATCCATTTTGCCTTTAGCCTTCCCCAGATCAATTTTAACAAACCAACGCCTAGGTATCAATGGCGTGTTCTTCCCCAAGGTATGGCGAATAGGCCTACCTTAGCCCAAAAATTCATAGCCCGAATTCTAGACCCCGTTAAGAGACAATGGCCTCATATTTACTTCCTTCATTACATGGATGACATACTTATTGCTTCCCCTGATGAAGCTCAAGGCATTGCCTGTTTCCAACACCTCCTAGAAACCCTTGAAGCCTCACACTTGAAAATTGCTCCCAATAAAATTCAGTTTTCCGAACCCTATACTTAACCTGGGCTCCAAGCTCACCGAATTTTCACACCCAAAACAGAGCTCCACATTTCTTCCTTTAAAACGCTGCATGACTTTCAAAAATTGCTAGGCAACCTACAGTTTTTAAGGCCATACCTGAAACTCCCCCCTGAAAGCTTAACTCCCTTAAACAATTTACTAGCAGGCGACTCGCATCCCCTCTCCCCCTGCACCCCAACGCCCCTAGCAGTTGCTGCTATAGAACAGATAAATCAAGCTATCTCTCTACAAACCTTTCAGATTGACTACTCCTCTCCTTTATGTCTTATCATTTGTGCCACCACCCATGCTCCAGTAGGAGTTTTTTTGGCAGTCTACCAAGACCCTTGAACAACGAGGCAAGCCTCTTCTTTGGGTCTACCTCTCCAGCAAACCTGTGAAAGTTCTAACACCTTACTTTTCCCTAGCTGCCTCTGTTATTATAAAAGGAAGAAAACTAAGCAGATAGTATTTTGGTAAAGATCCCGATATCCTTGTTCCATATACTACAGAGCAGATAGATTGGTTGCTACAAACCCAGCGATGACTGGGGTATCGCTTGTGCCTCCTTTGCTGGGACCATAGATAATCATTACCCCACTGACCCTTTAATTCAGTTTAGCAGACTACATCCCCTAGTTTTCCCCAAAGTTACCTCCCCCTCTCCTTTGCGAGAAGCCCTCGTCTTCACAGACAGCTCAGCAACAGGGTGGGCAGCATATGTTATTCAAAATAAAACCCGTCTCCCTGCCCACTCCCTTTTCATCCGCCCAACTTGTTGAACTTTACGCAGTCCTCCAAGTGTTTCAATCTCTATACAGATAGCTCTTACATAGCCCACTCAGTACCTCTCCTAGAAACCACTCCCTTTATTAAGCCTTCCTCCAATGCCGCTGATCTGTTCAGACAAATTCAGTGTCTCATAATCCGATGCTCCAACCCCTTTTTCATTGGCCACTTGCGAGCTCACACAGGACTCCCCGGCCCTCTTTTGGCAGGCAATGCCCTTGCTGATCAAGCTGCCCATACCCTCCCCCTAATAGCGCTAGCCTTCAGCAGTACACCCCTAAGTCAAGTTCAGCATGCTCACTCCCTCCACCACCTTTCAGCAAATACTCTGCGACTCATGTTCAAAATTACCAGAGAGCAAGCCCGAGAAATTGTCAAAAAATGTAATGACTGTGCTCCACATCTTCCTGTTCCTCATTTAGGAGTGAACCCTCGGGGACTATAAAATTTGGCAAATAGATGTCACTCATTTCACCCCCTTTAGGAAGATAAAGTACCTCCATATTACTATAAATACCTTTAGTGGTTTTATCTTCACGTCACCTCTTACCGGAGAGGCTTCTAAAGATGTCATTACCCACACCTTGCGCTGTTTTACAGTGCTAGGCAAGTCAAAGATCATAAAAACCGACAATGGGCCAGGTTACACAGGAGCTAAATTCCAGCGCTTCTGTTCTGACTTCCAGATAAAACATATCACAGGCATCCCATATAATCCCCAAGGACAAGGAATTGTAGAGCAAGCTCATCAAACTCTTAAAAACACGCTCTCCCGCCTCAAGAACAATCCCCTCCTCTATACAACCATCAGCCCCCACAATCAACTTAGCCATGCCTTGTTTGTCATTACCTTCCTGACGCTCGACTCCCACGGACGCTCAGCTGCTGATTGGTTATGGCACCCTAAAACCAATGAACTTCAAGCGTTAGTAAAATGGAAAGATCCACTGACCTTCGCATGGAAAGGTCCCGACCCCGTTATTATCTGGGGCCGAGGGTCTGTCTGCATTTATGACCAACAAAACTTCGAGCCTCGATGGCTCCCTGAAAGGCTAGTTAAAACTACTAACTTACCACAGTCCAGACTGGAGCTTCCATCTCCGCCTGAGACAAATTCTTTTTCCATTGCAGATGCAGTCGCCAAAAGTTCTCATTCTCCTGATCGTGACCACAGCTCTGAGCCATCAGCCAGCGCCGCGACCCGCGAGATCCTGACACTTTCCCTGGAACTACACCTGGATAGTGCTTTTTGAAAGAGGAGATGTTGTTTCGTCCCGCTCTCAAACCTCGCCAGATGTCTGGTGGCCAAGCGTTTTACAACCTGATCTCTGTAAGCTGGCCCTAGGTGCAAGAGCCCCTTGGGGAGTAGAACATCTTCTTGAGCAGAGTGAAGCACCTCTTATCTCTCGTGCAGGTCTCACCACCCCCGGTTGCTCTGATGTAGGGCGCCGGTCAGTTCTTAGGTCATATTCCTTTTATGTTTGCCCCGGGCAGCACTGGCCCCGTAGCCTCCTTCATAAATGCGTAGGCAAGACAGACTATTATTGTGCATCATGGGGGTGTGAGACCACCAGAGATACTTACTGGAGACCCTCCTCCTCCTGGGATTATATTACTGACAAAGCCAATTATACCCACCAACCTTTTAAAGGGCAAAAATACCCTGAAGCACTCCCCGAGTGCTTCCCTAGAAATAGTACCAAAGGTTGGTGCAATCCTCTTTCTATCACACTCACTGAAGAAGAGAAAAAAGCCTCAAGTTAGGCACAAGGATACACTTGGGGTCTTCGTTTATATAAAGAACATTATGATGAAGGCATCACCTTTACTGTTAAACTCCTTAGAGAGTTCCCTGCCACCCCTTCTGCTGCTATAGGCCCAAATACAGTCCTAGGTGGGAAGCACCCTCCCCCATCGAAGCCTTCCGCCCTCTCGCCTAACCATAGCTTCACAACTAGTAGTCTTAAACCCTCCCCTACACAGTCAGTGTCCGCCCTAGCGAGCTCTAAAGACCTTGTTCTCACCCTTATAAATCAAACCTTCCTTAGTCTTAATTCCACCACTCCTGAGTTTACCGCCGAATGTTGGTTATGTTACCACTCTTCCCCCCCTTTTTTTGAAGGTGCCGCCATCCCTGGCAACTTCTCCACCTCTAATGATACCTACAACCGCCATTGGAAACGCGCTAGTTGGGAAGGCCTAACCTTAGCCCAAGTAGTCGGTAATGGGACTTGTATAACACTCTTCAAAAGATCCCTCATGAGTACACCCACCTCTGTCGAGAAATCTTCTCCATTGGATGGGGACCCCAATTTATAGTTCCCCCCAGTGACACCTGGTGGGCCTGCTTAGACGGACTCACCCCCTGTGCCTACAATCCCATTTTACAAGAGCATGGATTTTGTGTTCTCGTAAAAGTTATACCCAGGCTCATTTACTACCAGCCTGATGAGTTCTTCCATATCTAGGAACAATCTTCAGACCCTTCCCTCCCTAAACGCTCCCGCCGAGAACCCATTACTGCTGTTACTATCGCTGTTCTGCTCCGCCTAGGGGCTGTAGGTGCAGGCACAGGCATATCTTCTCTGCTTCTTTCTAACTCCCGCTGTCACGAGCTCAGTGCCACTATAGATCAAGATATCCAAGAATGGCAGAAAGGAATCTCTGACCTGACAGATTCCATCGCGTCCCTTGCTGAGGTAGTTCTCCAAAACCGCAGAGGGCTAGACCTGCTCTTTCTGCAGCAAGGCGGGCTTTGCGCCGCCCTGAAAGAAGGGTGTTGTTTCTATGCTGATAAAGCAGGAGTAGTTAGAGATAGTATGAAAAGAGTTAGAGATGGGTTAGAAAAAAGAAAGAGAGCAAGATGAAAGTTGGTATAAAAATTGGTTTTCAGCCTCCCCAAGGCTTACTACTCTCCTAGGCCCCCCCATAGGATTGATATTGCTCTTGTCTTTTGGCCCTTGGGCTCTTAAACATTTGATGAACCTTATAAAGAGACAAATAGATACCCTTGTCGGCAAACCTATCCAAGTCCACTATCACAAACTAGCTCGCGGGAGCGATGACGACGACGAAGCACCCCCCTCTATCTCTTCTCAGCAACAGTGAGCACCAGCGCGACCCGCCCAGGAGTCTCTGAGTGCCGGTTGAGTACGAAGGGGGATGCGAGGCAAAGCACCGCTGAGGAAAGGCTAACGCCTGCCCTGGGTTCCCTGAGGGACATGCCTGATTGCATAGAGGTTTGTGTCCTGCATCCTCCTCTCAGGAAAAAGACACCTTGTGCTTAACAGAGAAGCTCTTTCTCTTCAGCAGAGCCTGTTAAGACTGAGTCCTCTTCACGCACCAGATATCCACTGAGGATCAGGCCCCTGTCCCCGCCCCTTAGCCTGCTCAACCAAAATCGTCTTGATTTTTAATAAAGAAAGGGGGAGATGCTGGGAGCGAGCCTATGGCCTTTTAAGCAATACTAGTTATCTAAGTCTTAAGACAACAGCAATCATTTCTGCAGTAAGGCAGAGTTGCTCTCCTAGCCAAATCAATACAGATCCTGCAGTCAGATTGCTAAGCAATGTTTCCTCCTCTGTTCTTTCCACTGGCCTTCTAACCCTGCCAAACTCCTGCTTCTCAAGAACACCCGCTGCCCCAGGGGAGAGCCCCACCCTTAAACCTCCCTCCCAAGAGCCCCCACCCACAAGATGGCAAACTTCCTGCTTCTCTTCCGGGTCCTCGGTTCCCGCCGGCGCCAAATGAAGACCAATCACCTCTTTACATATATTTTCGTCACGACCTATATAAATTGTGCCTGAGAAAAATAAAATTGGTCAGCTTGATCACACATCCTGTCTTGCTGTCGGTTCTTTGTGTCTCTTGCCCCTTCATTTTCCTCCAGGTCGTCGACCCCCGTTGATAGTCCCGCGGGTTGGGAAGGCCTGGAGGCTGGAGTCGGAGATGAAGCCGGAGGGTGGGCAGGCCTTGGCTCTAGCTGCCACCTGTCCCCAGAGGCTCAGATTTTGGTTTGCCCATTAGTTCAGGGTGAAGGCCAGACTTCCAGGTCTGGCAGCCTCCTGACTGCACATTCCAGACACAGCTGTCTACGTGGGCCTGTGCTCTGTGATGACACCGGCTGGGAATGTTTTCAGTGGCTGCAGCATCCTCCCAGATCCACCCAGCCCACCCCAAGATGCTCTGGGGGCCTTGACCTCAGACCTGACTCACACCTGGGGGTGCCTTCCTGGCCCCAGGGGCCTGAATCAGTTGGACCTGGTCCCTCAAGACCTAGAGACACCCCCTTGAATCCCTGTAGTATGGCAGAGCCAGGAACCTGGGCTAGAAGCTAAGACTTCTAAATTCTTTCTTTATGCCTCAGTTTCTTCTTCTACTTCTATTCAATAGGATATCAGATCCAGTGAACCAATACTTCTCCCACAGACAGGTCCCTGGATCTCAGCCTTGAGAAAGCTCCTTTCAGTTCCTGCTCCAAGGCAGGAGGTCTCTCTCAGTGCCCACCTGTGTGTATCTCCTGCCTCAGCTTCCTGGCTGTGATTCTACCGGTCTGACACTTTGTCATATGGTCTCCTCATTTGATTTATTTTTACAGCGTGTTGTCTGTGAGTCAATGTAGGGTACTGGTTTTCCACTCCTGATGGTGAGACCAAGTTTCCTTCTAAAACTTAGGAAGAATATTAGTAACATACAAGTTAGTTGGAGACAGGTGTAATTAAATGGAGAATACATTGCTGAGAGGTTTCAAGTTTGGGCAATACTGGTTTTCAGAAACTGCATATGCTAGGTTCTCACCCAAAATGTTTTGTCAGAATTGAGCCATGAGATGTTCAAGTGAGCTGGGTTGTGCCCATGTTGAAGACAAGGAAATTAGGGGTCTCTAGATGGAAGGAGGTGGCATCAGATTACCCTTCTAGGTAAGGGGGTGGGGTGGGGACTCTAGGAAGGGAGACTAAGTTTCTGGCTGGTGGGAAGCTAGGTGTTACTCTGTGTGCCAACCTCCTACCCAGCAAGGCTGTCCACTACCGCCTTCCACCATTCCAGCCTCCCCTTCCTGGCCCATTTTTTCAGAGGAAAATGGAGGCTTGGGAGGTCCACATGCATGCAGGGTCTCTCTGGTGCTGGTCTCAGGGCTCTGATTTTGAGGAGATGGGTCAGGCTGGACCCATGCCGTCAGGACAAACTCCCCCATCCCAGTCCTAAGGTCCTGGGGCTCAGGTGTCTGCCACACCCGCTGGGTGGCCCTTCCTGGGTAATCCCAGTGTCTGGCTCGACCGATTAGCCCTCCAGTCCTCCACTAGGGCAGGCTTGTCACCTTGTCTCCCCCCTGGTGCTATTTAAAAGGCCCACCTAGGGCCAAGGGGCAGGGGTCAGAGCCTGAGATGCATCCAGTGGGGGGCCCTGGGTAGGTTGCTGACCTCTCAGACCCAGAGTTCCCCACCTGCCTACGACGCCTCTTTGTTCTGAGGCTATGAAGTTTCCCTTCACTCACCTCTCAGGGCCCAGGGCTCAGGGTGGCTCCCGGTGGGGCTCGGGTGTGTCTGTAAATGAGCATGTGAGGGTGTAAATGGGGCCATCCCATTCCTACCACCTTGCATGTGTGGGCCAGACGCTGTGGACAGAGTGCTGGCCTTGGTCCTCATCTGTGTCCTCGTCGGCTGGCATGGACATGCCCGCGTGTCCAACCACACCTTTGCAGCCCCCACTCCCCGGCCACCTACCCATCCAAACACCCGCATGCACACTCGCCCCAACGCTCACCTGCTCCCTGCAGCCCCGCATTCCCCACGCCCACCCCACAGCGAAGCGGCCCCATACCCCCGCCGGGAAGCACCTGTGCGGAGGGCAGACGGGCCAGTCGCCCGGAGTGCTCGGCCAAGGAGCCGGCTGACACCGACAGCCTCTCGGGCCAGAACTTCTGACCCCACCGCTGACCCCTGGTGGCTCAGTTTCTCCCATTGTCTCTGCCCAACTTATTCTGTCTCTCTGTCTCTCACATATCTGTCTCTGTCTCTCTGCATCTCCTGTCTCTCTTAGCCGTCCTTCCCCGACTGTCTCGATCTCTGCATCTTGGTGTGTCTGTTCTTGTCTATCTCTGTCCATCTCCCCGTCTCCCTCCGTGTCCCTGCGGCCCGCCCCTCGCGTACGCACGGCCCCGCAGCCCCTGCAGACCAACCCTCTCTCTGTCCCAGCCCCGCAAGACGGACAAATCCGCGCGGAAGCAGGAGCGCGTACGCGAGGGCCCCGCCCCCAGAATCTCCGCCCACGAGCCGCCCCATTGGCCGGCGCGGGCGCCCCGCCCCCAGCCGCACGAGGGTAGAGCTGCGGACGCTCGGGGAGGCGAGAGCTGGCGGCGAGCGGGGCGCTGGCCGTGCCCGGCCGCCTGTGGCTGGTCCTGGTGTGGCTGCTGCTCGCGCACGCGCCGGGCGCCGCGGGGGCCCCAGGCAGCCCGCGGAGACCCCGCAGCTACCCGCACCTGGAGGGCGAAGTGCCCTGGCGTGTGCACCCCAGCGGCCGCGTGCAGGGCACCCGCCGACGCCACAGGCCTGGCAGTGAGTCGGCGCGGGACTGCCCGGGCTGCGGGGGCGGGCATAGGGCAGACAGTAGCGCAGCGGGAGAAGTCATAATAAGGGTGAGCTGGGCGCTGCTGCCGCCCTAGAGGGACGCCCGGGAAGCTGCTCCGGCTGTGTGGGGCTGCCAAGTCAGTTCCCGCCCGGGGCCCCGGTTTCCCCAACTGTAAAATGGGACCGAACCGCAGGCTGGGAAGGTTGGACGGTCGAGGCAGAGGTCACCGAGGAGCCGAGCTCCAGGCCGGGCTCGGCGGCAGAGAAGGCCCTTGGCCGAGTAGTTGAGATTGGGGTCGCCATTCACAGAGGTTCTGTGAGGGGTCTGGGCGGGCCTGGTTCATAATGGGTGGGGGCGGAGCTGGGGTCTGAGCCCGGGGCTCCCTGCTCTGCAAAGCCAAGCTCAGGACCCACCTGAGTTGGGGACCCTGATGTCTCTTCATAGACACCTGGCAGATGAGGGCGCTGCGGCATGGCGAGGGGAGATGACCTGCCTGAGGGCGCGGCTGGGGGTGCTTCTGGGGCTCCCCTCCAGAACCACGTGGGGTTGGGGTCATGGTCCCTGCTGCCCCATCCAGCAAACAGTAGGCGCTCAGTGAGTGTTTGCGGCACCGGGATTAGAGGAGGAGGAGGCTGAGGACGGCTGGGAGGCTGGGTGGTGGCGACCCTGTGGCCTGCCCGGCACCCCCTGCAGCTCTGAGCCCTGGACAGGGGAACTGCCTGAAGCACCCGCGTTAGGACAGATCATCACACCCTGCTGCCTTCATCTGGGGACCCCCAGGTCTTCAGCTGGGCAGAGGTGGGCAGCCGTGGGGGGCCGGGCAGGGCCATTCGGCGGGTGATGGGCTCGGCCAGGCAGGGCGGCTTTGGGCTGCGTGTGGGGCCTGGCTCCGAGGGTGGGGCGGCTCGTCTCTCTGAGCCCCCGTTTCCCCGTGTGGGCAGTGATGAGGAGGGCAGGCGGTGGATGGTTCTGCGGGGCGGAGCATGTCTCTCCTTCATGAATTCGGTGGTTATTCACTGGGCACCTCTTGTCTGCTGTGCTGGACATAAGGGATACAGTAGCGGCCAGGACAGCACGCCTTCATGGGGCTCAGAGCAGGAGGTAAAGCCGTTAGTGAGCAAGTGACATGGTCATTTTAGGGGGGTCACATAGGGGTCACAAGAAGTGGAAGCAGGGAGATGTTTGGGGTAGCACCTTCCTGGAAGGCCTGGGAGTTGAGCCCTGTGTAGAGGGGAGGGGCTGGTGGTGCACAAGGGGAGCTGGGTGCCCCCCAAGACATTGCGGACACAAAGGCCCCGTGGAGCATGGCATGAGCTCCTGGTCGCCTGGGGCATCCAAGTCTGGACTGAAGACCAGAGGGCAAGGCCTTGACTCCAGATCAGGCCCAGTGCACAGGGGCGGTTCATCTCCCAGCCTGCTTCGAAGGACAGGACGCGTCGGCTCAGCGTGTGGCCCGCATGGGCACCGCTAGGGGTCTGCATCGGTGACCCTCATTGCGTGTTCCTTCTGGTAGGGTGCTGGACGGGCGGGCAGCACCTCCTGGGCACCTAATGGGGCCCAACCTGCTCCAAAGCTTGCGGCAGCTCCCAGCGCCCCCCAAAGGCCAGACTCCGCCCCACTTGCTTCCTGCGTCCTGCTAGGGCCAGTCCCACCACAGGCCTTCACACTGGCCGGGACAGCTCCTGTGTGTCCCCCACACCCGGGGCTGTGCTTGGTGCACATCAGCTCAGTGGCTGGGTGAGAGCACGGCCAGAGGGTGGCGGGGGGCCCTGACCCAGCTCCTCCCACAGGCATCCTTGAGGTCCACTTGGTCTGTGTGGGCGCCATGGCCCTCAAGGCCGTGCACTTCTATGTGGCCGTGAGCCGCCGGGGCTGCCTCTATGGGTCAGTGAGTGTGCAGGCAGGGCTGTGGGTGGGCAGGGGGGTCCTTTGCCTGCCTCACTGTCCAACCCCCACAGCGGGTCTGCTCTGTCCACTGCAGCTTCTGGGAGCGCATCGAGAATGACTACAACACGTACACCTCGCTTCACTGGCACCACAACCTGCCCATGTTCCTGGCGCTGGACGGGAGGGGTGTCCCGCAGTGCGGTGCGGCGGCCGGACGCGGCAGCTCCACCGGTCCAGCCATTTCCTGCCGGTCCTGGTCTCCTGAGGCCCTGGAGGGAGCCCACCCGAGGCGGGGAGTCCAGGTGTGGCCATGCTCGTGTCCGGTTGGTAGTCTTGTGATAGCATCAAGAGCCTGCTGTGTATCCCAGACGGCCCTCAGGAAGCCCCATCTGAGTCTGAGGGGCGCTGGACAGAGCTGAGCCATCATGGGTACCCAGTCACCAGTCGGGGCTGCAGAGGCCCCAAGAAGGCACTTCCCAGGCTGGAGACTGAAGGGTGTGGCCATGTGGTCACCACCCTGGGCCAGACACGGCCCTGGCAAGGCTCAAGGCTTGGAGGTGGGCACCCCTTGGAGTGTTTGAGGCAGCGAGGTGGGGGGAGGCTGGGGTGGACAAGCGGGCCTGGGGTCTGGGGAAGAGGGCAACATGGATGCGCCACAGGTGACAGGTCCTGGTCCCAGGACCTGTGCACATGTCCCCTCACATGGCAGAGAGACTCAAAGAGAGGATCAGGTCAAGGCCCGAGATGGGAGTGAACCTGGATTCCTGGGGGCCCAGGGTCCTCACAAGGGTCCCTATGAGGTGGGTAGGGGGCCAGGGTCAGAGAGTCGGGAAGGCGCAGCTCTGCAGATGGAGGAGGGGCCCTTAGCCGAGGCTCCAGCGCCTCTAGAAGCTGGAAGAGGGGGACACGGTTCTCCCAAGGTCCCTGGAGGAGCCGGCCCTCCCCACCAAGATTTGGGGGCGTGAGGCCTGTGTGGGGCCCCAGCCTTGGAACCTGAGACCTGAGAGAATGAACGTGTGGCTAGGCTGGGCCACCTTGTTTGATCAGGCACAGCAGCCTGGGGAAGGAACACCTGCACGAGGAATCTGAAGCCATCAGAATCCCTGTCTTTGGAGCGCCTCACGCTAGAGGACGGGCAGGGTTTGCAGAGGGCACCCTGTACCCGGGCCCACCACCCGCCAAGGGCCTGCCTCAGCCTGCAGGCCCGTCGCCGGCTTGAAATGCTGCGGGAAGCAAGGGTGGAGCTGAGCCCAGGCTGAGGTAGGACATTATGCTGCGGGAGGTGACAGTCCTGGGGGTGGGGCTCCCTAGCCACCAATTGTCCCTTAAAATACAGGGTGTCAGAGGTACTCGTTCAAGGGACAGGATGGTCACTGGGGTCATTGGGTGACCCTGAATTCCTGAGCAGCCCACGCCACTGGCCCGGTGGGCACGGCGGGGGGCAGCCTCGTACCCTAAGCTTGGGCATCCACTCGCAGGGCTCAGGTCTGCAGCGCTGAGCTGGCTGACGCCGTGAGGCACAACCACAAGGTGCCCAGACCCCGGGGGAGCAGTGCAGCTCCGCCCTCGCCATGCACCAGCACAGAAGGAAAACGCCAACCACCTGCTTCTCTAAGTAGGTATATTTTTAAATAGCTTTCAAGATACACATATTTTTTCCTTTAAAAAACATCTGTCGGAGCAGTTTGTTCTTGTTTTGCTGGTCATCTTGCGGCCCCGAACTCCTGCGCTCAAGGTGGGGACGGTGGCCTGTCAGGGTGGCGCCAGGACCTGGTCTTTCCAGAGATCATGCAGGGCCCCGTGTAAGCTAAAATGTCCATTTATTTCAAAGCGGTAATAATTTAAAATTATAAAAACCTTTCCACTGTTGAACACATAGGGGGTGAAGTTAGACACAAACAGGACAGGAGCTGTAGATGCTCCAGGGCCATGTGCCCCTGTGCCCCGCTGTGCCCGGTCCCCAGCGCGGGGCGTCCCTGGGGAGGCCAAGCTTCCCCTGCAGCCTGCAGGCAGCAGGTCGGCTGGGCCTCTGCCCGCGGCCGGGCTGCAGTCCATGGGCACCGCGGCCGTGTGAGGGCTGAGGTGGGTGGGGTCCTGGTTTTACTCTAGGGTCTGGCAGGGGACTCAGGAGCTGTTTGCTGGGTTTTCGTTGCTGGGCGAGCTGGACGAGGATGAGGACGAGGACGAGGAGAAGGTCACCCCACTCAGGCCCGGGGGGTTGGTGGCTGTGTTCTGTCCTGTGAGGCTTTTTCGGCAGACAGGGCAGCTGTCGTGCTTTGTGGGGAGAGGGGAGAGGGGAGCGGTTCAGAGGCGGCAGGGCAGGGGGTCCCTGGGGTGGCCCGCCCTCTCACCTGCTCCAGCCAGGGCACGATGCAGCCGTCATGGAAGAGGTGGTTGCAGGGCAGCTGCCGCACATGCTCGCCCAGTGCATAGTCGTCCTTGCACACAGGGCACTCAAGCCCAGAGCCTGTGGGGCAGGTAGCCTGTGATGCCCCTGACCACTGCCAGCGGCCCGGGCTCTTGGGGAGGGGGTTTTCTCTGCAGCTCCAACCAGAGCTGCCCCTGGGGATCTGCCCAGTTGGCCACCCTGCACCCACGGGGGCAGCTGTGCCCCCGGCTGACCACAAAGCCCTGGGGAATCGCCTGAAAGGCAGGCAGCAGACACACACCCACGTGTTCCTTGGTGACAGGGATGGTGGGGAGGGCCTGGATTTTCTCCTTGTCTGCAGGCGGGGGGCCTGTGTTTTCAAACTGATTGAGAAGCTGAAAGACAAAGGCCAGAGTGAGGCTGGGGCAGTGGGCAGGGGCAGCCTCGCCCCACACGGCTCTGAAAGACTAGGTTACCCACAGGAGCACCCAGGCCACATCTGTCCTGGTGCCTGGCCCCACTGAGGTCAGAGGTCAGCACCCAGGCCCACCTAGGGTTCCTTCCCAGGCCCCTCACCAGCTGGAGCTGCAGGGCCAGTCCCGCCAGCAACAAAACGCTCAAGCGGTCCATCAGCAGCAAGGCCGAGAGAGCAGCAGCACTCTGCCTGCGAGCACCGGGGGGCAGGGATGCGTGCACAGCTGGGGCGCCCTGGCCTCCGGATGGGATTTGGAGATGGGGAGCAGGCTGTCCACAGCAGGAGGGGCCTGGGAACTGCACCCTCTCAGCCCCCACCAGATGGAAAGGTGTTAGTGCCCACGCCTGCCAGTGAGGCTGGCCATACCTGCGTGATGATGGCATCCAGGCCGTTGGCCCCCCAGGCATAGTCCATCGGGTTTGAGTGCAAGACGCCCCTGGGCAGAGAGACCTGAGGCTCAGGTGGCGGAGGGGCTGGGCAGGGACAGGGACGCCCGCCCACCTACTCACCAGGGGCCCAGGCCCAGGCTGGGGACGGCGGCAGGAGTGATGATGCCGTTGACCAGCTGCTGAATGATCCTGGTGCAGAGGAGGGATGTGGTCAGTCCCCCCACCAGCAGGGAGCCCACGTCCAGCTTCTAAGCTCGCTGCAGCCAGAGGCTGTGTTTTTAACAGATTCCCGGGGAGAGAGAACCCTGGGTGGGAGGGGCCGGAAGTGCTTCCCTGCGGCCTCCGCGGTGCCTGCCAACCCTCCAGCCCCACTCAAACCTGTTACACTGGGAGGCCGGGGGCCCTGGGGCTGCGGGGACGGCCTTGCTCCCGGCAGTGGCCCTGAGGGTGCCGGCCGCGAGTGGTGAACAGCGGCCGGTCCGTGGGGAGACGCCCTCCGGGGCAGCATGCAGATGCACTGGTGACCCCCTGCACTGCCCGCCCGAACCGGCCTCGGAGGGAAATGCCCGGGGGGGACAGACGACGGACGGGCCCTCAGCGGACACGAGCCCCCGGCCCGGCCCTCACCCTTCGAGCGTGGGGACGCCTTCGTGCCGGCCAGCGGCCCTCCGCGCAGAGAGGCGGGCGCGCGGCTGCCGGGCGCCGTACCGGTGCCGGGGGTGCTGCTCCCGGTCCCGCCGGCTCTCGGGGTCCCTGCCCTCTTCGGCCTGCGCCCCGGTGGGGAACGTGGGGATCTCGAAGCTGTCGTCAAAGATGCCGAAAGCAAACTGCCCATAGCCCTGCGGCAGTGTGAACAGGTGCTGGTCCACATTCTGCGGAGAGGCGCCGTGAGGGGGCAGGAGCCGGCCGCCGTGCTCCCTGCGCGGCCCCCGCCTCCTCCGCGCACCACGGGCACGGTCCCAGGCCCAGGGCTCCGCGGGGATGGGGAGGCCCGGGGAAATCTCAGCGTACGTCAGGCGCAGGAAGAGGCGGCGGCCCCGCGGGGTTGGGGGGTGGGGCGCGGTGGGGCCCCGCACGTGGCGCTGCCTGGGGACAGGCCCACTCACCTCGAAGGGCTGCCGGCTCTGGTCCGCGGGGGCCGTGGAGGGGGCGGAGCCGTTCTCTGCGCTCCTGCAAGGGCACAGTGCCGGCGGTGGGGTCGTCCGGCTGCGCGAGAAGCCAGAACGTGCGGCCACCCCTAGGGCTCAGGGTCAGCGGAACGAGGACCCTGAAAGGAGCCGCCCCCACCGCCTGAGGGCGCAGCCCACCCCTGCCCGAAAGGCGGGGTCCAAGCCAGCACGGGGGGCGCTACCTGGATGCCTCTGGGAGCTCCTCAATGAAGCCAGACTCACATCTTGGGCAGATGTAATCCTGGGGGAAGACCAGAGCGCGTGATCACAGGCCTGCGCGGGCCGGCCCACCACCGCAGCCAACGCGGCACGAGGCCCCATCTGTGAAGTCCAGGGCCAGATCCGCAAGGTCAGCTGGTCACCACGGCCACTACCTGTGGGTCAGGGATCTGAGCCCCAGCTCCCAGGCCACCGCCTGGCCAGGCTGGACCCCCGCTGCCCTTGCATGACTTGAGATCACTGAGCTGCCCACATGCACTACTGGAGACCTGGCCTGTCTGTGGGGATCCAAGGAGACAGAGGGAATGGGAACCACACTCAGGCAGACGCTTCACCTGTGGACACCCCACAGCGCTGTTCTGGAACATTCCGGAAGCCTGGGTTCACGGCCTGCAACGGCGACCCCACCGGCAGCGGCCATGACCCCGCACAGCCGAAGCATCAACCTGAGTGTCCATCAAGTAGGCCAAGGCCCCTGCTTGTGGTTTCCCAAAACAAGCCCAGGCCCACCCCTGCTAGTCAGGCATGTCACCAGGTGGGTGGCTGGGGACACACATGTCTACAGGTGTCCCCAAGATGGAAGCCAAGCCTGCCTCTGCCATGGTGACCTGTAGAGGCACCACCCCACCTGCAGGCCCTGGGGAGGGGCAGGTGGGGAGGGGCCTCCGCAGCAGGCTGTTTAAGGCGAGGGGAGCTGGGCTGCCCTTTGCAGGGACCTCCTCTGTTGAGGGCTGGGACCCTCTTGGACAGTGGTGCCATGGCTGTGCACACCATGTCCTCAACTGCCCCGCTGCCCAAAGCAAAGGTGGGGCTAGGGGTCAAAAAACACCACCAGCGGTGAGTGGGGAGGGCAGGCAGGAGCTGACCAGGGCATGGGGACTTACACCCAACATATATAAAGAGCTCTTACACCTCAACAACAAAGAGACCACTTAAACACCAGCCAAAAGATGAGCATAGACATTGCTTCAAAGAAGATACACGAATGGCAATTAACCTGTAGAGATGCTGCCACCATTAGGCAACCAGGAAGTGCAAATCCAACCAGAGAGTCACCACTTCACACCTGCCAGTAGCAAGTGCTATCAAGGAGGCAGAGTCAAAATCCTCAGCATGTGGCTGGAAATGTGAAACGGGGGGTTTCTTGGGAAAATAGTGGTGCAGTTCCTCAAAAAGCTGAACATGCAATCCCTATAGGACCCTGCAGCTCCATGGCTGGGTGTGTACCTAAGCCATGTGTGAACGCACACCCATGCGGAAACCTGCACACGCATGTGGCACAACTCACAACAGCCAAAAGGTGGCATCAACCTGAGTGTCCATCAATGGTCAAATGTGTCCAACCACACGTACAGCACCATGCAGCCATGAACAGGAGTGTGTGCCTGACACGCTACATGTAGACGGGACCTGAACACACGGTGCTCAGTGAGACGCCAGACACACAAGGTCACACGGTGTGACCCCATTTCTGTGGAATGTCCACAGCAGGTGGATTCACAGACAGAACGTGGGCTTGTGAGTGCCAGGGGATGGGAAGGGGTTGGGGGTACTGCTCATATGGAGATGGGGCTACTTCTGGGGGATGAAACGTTCTGGAAATGGACAGAAGTGGGTGGGACACTGAGGGCACAAGCTGCTTTAGATGGGTTGGCTGTGTCTTATGCTCCAAGGAACACACGGACAGCAGCCCTCTGGCCTCCAGAACAGGGGCATGGGGGCAAGGGGCAGTGTGTTACCAACACAGCTGTCATGGGACTGGGGTGTCAGGAGCCCTCCTAACACCCTCCCACCAGCCCATAGACACTATTCAGCTCAATGTGTCACATGGCATGGAAGACACCACGTGAGGCTGTGACTGGGCTGGGGTTCTCCCACAGGGTGCAGCCCCGGGGAGGGCTATGGACATGGGCAAACGTGGATGCAGGGGCATGTGCAACAGCTGGGTTAGGACACGGGAAGCAGACACCCCTAAGCCCAGCGAGGTGCCAGACTATCCAGGGGCCTGCAGGGCGGTCCAGGCTCTCACAGGGTCTGGGCGCACACAACCCGCCCCTGTCCCCCCACAGAGGAACCTTAAGTCGGATGTGTTCCTCTCTCTCTGACTGGGCCGGGGCCCGGAGGGCCTGGTGAGAAGCTATCTCCTGCCTGCGCACACAGCCCGCCGGGTCCCCCACCCTCCCCAGGCCAGCCGGGGAGAGACAAGAGCAGCACCGACTCCGGGGGAAGCAGGAAACCTCTTCTTCCTGTTAAGTCCCACTGCCACCTGCGGGTGTCTCCCAGAGCCGGGCCAGCACGGAGCCCCCACCTGGCTGCTCTGCTCCCACTTTCTGCCCTTTCAAGGCCTGACACAGCCCCCCACGGAGCACCCAATAGCTACCTGGTTGCCCCCTCGCGGCAGTCGGGTCTCTGCTCAAATGACACTTCCTGGATGCAAGCCTCGGTCTCCCACCTGTAAACGGAGGACGGCCTCGAGCCCAGGCAGCCGCCGAGGACCCAGGGATGTGGCTCCCTGCTGGCCGAGCTCAGAGCCCTGCCTCCGTGCCCTCGGCCCCATGTGGGCCTCAGGCCTGCAAGTTGTGTGGAAGGACCAGGTCGGGGGTCTCCAATGCTGTCCCTGTCGGAGGGCACATCCCAGATGCTCTGGGTAAATCAGAGTGGCCGATGGAGGAGCCAGCGTCCAAGCTCCCCTCCTGGCTGATGGCTCCTCATTGGGCATCACTCGCCTCACCACTCAGAGCAGCTATGGGCCCACCCAGCACCAGGACCAGCACCAGCACCAGCACCAGGGCGCCACCACAGCCAGAGCACCGGGACGGGGCGGCAGAGGAGCACCGTGCCCCTAAGCCCACTCAATACCGAACTGTCTGCCAGGAGGTGCATGTTGGCCTCTCCTCGGTGACAGGGAGCACCCTGCCCCACGCCCTGGCCCTCTGAGGAAGGGCGCCACCCTTCACTCTGCCCCGCCTGGCCCAGGGCTGGGTCAGGAAGCTGACTGGGAGAGCCACTGGCCCCACGTGACCCATGACCCAGGGCCTGCATGGCCTCACACCCTCGGGAAGACCCAGGGAGGCCAGAGTAGAGGTGCAAGGAGGCACGCGGATGCGACCAGACCCCCAGGACTGCCCTCACTGCTCCCTGCACCCACGGAGTCCCTCACATCACTAATGGACACCTTCTGAACCGCCCCCCACCACCATCCCCCATGAGGCAGCATGCATGCCCACTATGCTGGGGGCCACAGCAGCCCTGGTGCCCCAGGGCATGGCTCTGTGCAGCACCTCACCTGTCTCTGGCCACCTGTCTGGGCCTCAGCCCACCTCCACACCCATCGACCTCCACACCAAGCTGCACCAGCCCTCTCTGAAGCACTCACAGCAACCTGGTGCCTGACCTCAGGCTCTGCGCTCCCAGCGGCCTGCCAGGGCCAGCTCCCCACCTGGCCCCCCTAGCCCAGTTTCTGCAACTGCCTGTGAAGGGGCAGGGCCTCACCTCACCAAGACTGCATCCAGCATAGCATGACACAGAGCAGTCGGGTGGACAGAGAGTCCAGTGTACTTGGGGGGGGAGGACCTAGGTTCCATCTAAAAACCAGGGGCCAAAGCTTCCCAAGACCCCTCGAGAGGCCAGGACAGAGGACAGTGGTGGTGGTGGTGGTGTCAGTGCTGGTGCCCAGGACCTGTGCCTGTCCACCCACCTAGGGTGGCTTCCACTCGGGCAGGCCAGTAAGCGGGAACAATTGTAAACAGGGTCAGCCAAGGCACTGTCCTGCAGTGAGGGGCTCAGTCCCCGGCAGGGACCTTGCTAACCTCTATCCCCTGCCCTGCAATCACACCGCCCAACCAGCACATTCGCCGTGTCCAGGGCTCCGTTTACTGGGAAGGATGAGTCTGGGCCTGTGGGGTCCTGCTTCCTCCTGCCCCAACCCAGCTGGGCCACCCTCCTCCCTGTGCGTCCTGGAAGCAGGAAGCCGGGCTCCCCTGCACACACGCTTCCCACCGGATGCCACCAGGTCCCACTGGGCAAGCATGGACTGCCTCCTCAAACCCATCTGACAGGGAGGAGGCCAGGCACCTCACCTGGAGCCACCCGCTGAGACGCTCCTGTGAGCAGGCCTGGGGGCCTGGAGTGGGGCCTGGAGTGGGAGTGGCACAGACCAGCCCAGAGACCCCAAGCAGATAAGACCAGGCTGGCTCAAGACCGCAAGTCCCGTTTTAGGGGTGTGAGAGCTGGCTGGAACCTTCCTGCCCCCGGAGCGCCTGGTGAGCCCCCTCCTGATAAACAGCCGGTTGGGCCTCAGATGCCTGCTCCTACCAACAAGCAGGCATCCTCCCACCCCTACCCACCAGTATTTGTTCTTTCAGAATTTACCAACATTCCTGACTAAATATTTGTTCACCACTGGCTCCCTGACCAGCCTGCCAACCCCAAGGACAAAGGCCATGGTGCCTTGTCACTGAATTCTGTGCCTAGGTTGGTTCTCACCAGCCGAATGATTGTGGGAAGAGGTCAGGGTCCTCCTGGTCCAAGGCCACATGGCCAGCAAATGGACACACTTGGCCCGGCCGCAAACCTTGCCCTGGCCCCAGGAAGGCAGGCTCAAATCAACAACCTGTGCAGACCGCCCCGCGCCACCAGGGCCCAGGTTCCAGAAGGCTCTGGTGGGGCCACCTGGCGGAGCCTGCACCAGCTGCGAGGGGCTGCTGACAGCTACCCTAGGCTGGCGGGCTGACAGGCAAGCAAGCCCCTTACTGCCACAGTCGAGAGACAGACCCAAGAGCTGGGGGGCGCAGGAAGCCGGAAGAGGCAGGAACAGGACTTCCGGGAGGCTGGTGAGAGCCGGGTAAGCCTCAGGGCCCCAAGTGTGCGCTCACACCCGAGGTTTCGTTTTGCTTGCCCTTCCCCTGGGGTGGGGAAACCCCTTGACCCTGGAGCCGCCATCCTCCCTTTTCTCTCCTCCCAGGCCAGGCACTGCTCTAAGACTGACAAGACCCCTGAACTCAGGCCCTCCTCCCAGGGAAGCCCACAGCTGGAAAAGCAGGACAGAGGCCTGCCTGCTGTGAAATGGAACCAGCCTCCACCGCCCACCGGCCAGGTGACTGCGGGGAGGGCGCCGACAGAAAACGAAACACATGGAGCGCACCCAGTAGGTGCTCAATAAACCCTCCAGGCCTGCAGCCCCTTCCCGGGTCACCTGGCGCAGGGACTCCCGAAGCCCCCCTCCTCTTCCTGCTCCCCATGAGCAGGGCCGTGACCGCCCGGCTGCCCTGGGCTTCAGCTGCTCCACTTACCAGGCGGAGACCACCTCTCCCATCCCAGACCCACCTACTCAGAACCTCCGGGACGAAGCGATCTGGGAAACTGCCCCTTGGCAAGCAGCCCCCGGCCCACCGCTGGCCGCCAACACCGACAGGTGGGAGGCTCGGTCCCGGAGAGCCCCACCCAAGGGAGCGCAGGGCCGCAGGCTCGGCTCAGAGGCCCGCGGGTGGCGGGCAAGCCCAGGTACGGCCTCCCCGCGGCGCTGGCCGCTCCCCGAGAACGGCCCGCGCTCCTCCGTAGGCTGGCCACGCGGCCTCTGCCGGTCTTAGTTTCCCGGGCAGGAGGCCGCGCATGTGGCATCACGACCTTCTGGGGGCCCTCGGCGGACACCGAGCCCCGCTGCGCCCCGTTTCCCCATCCGAGCAGCCCGCCTCAAGCCGAGAGACGGAGCCCACGCCCGCCGCCCCGGCCCGCGCCTCACCGGCAGGCGCGGCACGATCTCCACCGAGCAGCAGTGGCAGAAGTAGCGTCCGGGCTGCGGCGACGCCTCGGCCATGGCCACCGCCACCTACTCCAGCCCCCCGCACGGCGCCCGCCGCTGGTCTTTGCTGCTCCCTCGCTGGCCGACGCGCCCGCGTACGCTCACGCATGGCACGCACGGCACGCAGTGCGTGGGGCGGGAAGTGCGGGGGCGAAATGGGCGGTGCGCAAGGCGGGGGAGGCCCGGGCTACGGTGGCCGCCGAAGGGCATACTAAATGCGGGCGCCTCCAGAGCTACGCGTCCGGCAGGGCACGGGGCCAGTGCAGGGCGAGGACGAGTCTCCTTGGCAACCTGCATCAAGGCACGGGGGCGGGGCCAGAACCGGGGCCCCGGAGATCGAGGGGCGGGGCCAGGTCTCCTTAGCAACCCGCATAGGGGTCGAGGGAAGAGGAGGGGCCAGACAGGGCCGCAGAGGCCTTGGGTGGAGGGGCCAGAACGAGGCGGGGCCTAGTCTCCTTGGCAACCCGGCTCAGGGCATGGGGGCGGGGCTGGGGCGGGACCAGACCGAACATTTTCTGGGAGGCCGAGGGGCGGGGCCTGCGCGGGGCTGGCGGAATCCCGGCTTCCCTGCCCCAAATCTGCAGAAACCCCGCGTCTGGGTTATACTTTCCGCGGTAGGTCCCGCAGACCCGCTCTCCCTGGGCCTGGGGGCACGGGCGCGGTCACTTCCGTGCCTTTGCACCAGCTGCGCCCCCTCCGGTTGCTCCGGCCCCCAGACACCCACAGGGATTTCTGCCTCGAGTGGTTTCGCCTTTTGAGACGCTCTCCTCAATAGCACTTATTTCCTTCTGATAAACTGTAGGGACAGCTCCACAGCAGAAGGGATTTTTGTATATCGTCGCCGGCTGGACTCAGTGCCTGGCGCACAGGCATCCCATACACCCTGTGAATAAATGCAGACAGGAGACCCGATTCTGGGTCGAAGGAGGACTGCTTTTCGTGCCTCAATGTGACCCAAGGAGTAAGAGAGTCTGAGGACTGCTTCCGGGGCCTTGTTTCCATGATGTTCTGGGGTGAGGAGGGAGCAGGAAACCTACCCCAAAAACATTTAATCAGTAGAAACTGCATTATCACCCAGCGCAGACCGGAATCATTTCTGTTGGTTCCAGCCCAATGATGCATTTAAGTCTATCCACTCAACTCAACGAATACTCATTGAGCACCTGCTGCGTGCGCGACCCTGTGCAGGAATGCAGCCTGTGAAACGACAGATTCAGCAGGTAACGGAAATGGTCTGAAATACTCCACGGCTGGGGGAGACAGAGCTCAATGCAGACACCCCAACTGCAGGACGCTGAGTTGGGGGATGAGTCCCTAGGTCGGCCCTGGATCCGCCTGGGGAAACAGGGCTTTCTAGTGGAGAGGGCATTGTTGCCAGGGCTTGAGGGATAAATAGAAATCGGTTGGGGTTGGGCGTTCTGCAGAAGGGAACATTGGAGTAAATGTGTTGAGGAATTAAAAACTGGAGCCTGTGTATACGGGTCTTGAATGTCAAGAGGCTAGGGATAGGGACTTGTCTGCTGGCCACCATCTTGTCCCCTTCAGGCTAAGGGGTGATTGCAGGCCATTCCAGACCTTAACCCATCACAGGGAATCCAGGAAACCCAGGTCTAGGGAGGGGCAGTTTGCCCCTGGCCTCTTGTGCCAAGATCCTGGCTCACTGCACCCCACAACATGCATTCATTCATTCTACAGAAGCATGTGAGGTACCACCCACAAGGTCTTGGAGCCAGTGTGTCTGTGTTCACATCCTACCAAACCAGATGGGTCTGTGACCCTGAGCAAGTCTCTCCACCTCTCTGGGCAGGTAGCAGAGCCTGCCTCCAAGGGCTTGGGATTGGATGATGACTGGGGCCTATGTGAGTACCCACACCTTGGATGGGCCAAGCTGGTTCCTGCACCAGGGCCCTTGCCTGTCATGGCCTCTGCTGGGAGTGCCCTTCCACTGTCCCTTCTTTTCCCCTGCATCTTGGGAAGCTGCCTCGACCCTTCCTGGGGGAGCCCCAACTCTTACTGCACCACATTGCCCAGTACCCTCTTCCCTTCTCCCGCTGCCATTGCAAACCCAGGAGTTATCAGTGGGTGATCAGTTTACCAGTATGCAATACTCTGCGTATGTAGGTGCTCATAGGTTCTTGAATATGTGAATAGTCATTGAGTGCCTGCTCTTGCCAGACCCTGTCAGGGCACTGGAAATGCCATGGGAACAAGATCTTGTATAAAACTGAGAGCTAGTAGGTGCCAGGCCTGAAGTTCAATCCACAAATACTATGATGTGGGAACAATTAAGGTCCCCATCTTACATATGTTAGACTGAGGCTCAAACATGGTCATACAGCAGGGCCAGGATTCAGCCCCAAGCCATTGGGCCTCTGGATCAGGTGCCTCACCCACCAGCCCCCCGGAACTGCGCTGTGGCATTAGAACTTGTGTGCTCAGGCCAGTGTCCATGTGTGATCCAGTGGCTCTGAGGTTCCCGGGCCTGGTGGCCACCTTGGTGCTGCCGCTGAGGACACAGGCTTGGCAGCAGGACCCTGGGCACCCACCAGGCTCTCCAAGGAATGCAGCTAGACACAGCTGCCTCCCATGTTTTCTCAGCATTTCCTTGGAAAGTGGATTATGGAGGTGGTATGGAGCCTGACCCCTACAGATCCCCCAGGGCGGGGCCGTGCCTCCTCCCTCAGACCCAGTGCAAGAAGCAGAGCCATATGCCCCCTCATACGGTCTGGGCAGGGCCATGCCTCCCCCTGACCTTCCCCAGCATGGTTGTGCTTCCCCTCAGATGCAGCAGGACAAGGACGGAAACCCCCTCTGAGTGTCAGTCCTCCTGTACAATGGGTTTCCCTCCCACCCCCAGAGGACTCCCGGGGAGGCTGCCTCCGTAGATGCCACTGTGATCATAGACCCCGCTCTCTCCAGCCTCTGGGCCTTTGCATGTGCCTACCCTCTGCCCGGAGCACCCTTCCCTCCAGCTGCCACCACACCGAACCGGGGGTTCTGTGGGCAGAGGGGAAGCTTCCCTGACACTCCACACCCATCTGAGTTTCCACCTTGAGCAGAAGACTGCTCACACTTCAGTTTCCCCACCTGTCACTTGAGCACAGCAGCTCCAACCTCTGAGTGGAGAGAATTCTGGAGGTGAAGCCTGTAGAAGGGAAGCTGGTCCCTCCCTCGCCTAGTCGTCTGCCAGGTTCAGGCTGTTCTTTGTTTAGTGGCCTTGAGGTGTGTTTTGATCTCTGGTTCAGACAAGTGACCCTTCGTAGAATTCTTTCTGTCCCATTTATTTTTCCATATGAGCTTTAGGATACTCTCATTTTGTTCTCTCGGGTGAGGCAATTCTGTGGGGATGATGATAGGACCTGTGTTGAACTTGGGGAGCCAGCAGCATTAGCAGTCACTCGGGCCAGGTGTGTGGCTCCACACATTCACCAACTTGGCTTCAAATCAGACCTCCAGGAAAGAGGCCCTTGGGGTCTTTGGGGCTGGGGAAAGCAGTTCCTTTACCCACACTGCAGGCGAGAAATGGGCAACGGGCAGGGAGGCCTCCGCCTCACCTGGCGATGTTCCCACAGATATGAATGTGCCACCATCTGCTTATGAATTTTTTTGGTTTGCTTTTTAATCTTTTATATGACTATTTTGACTTTTTTATCCTTCTTATTTTTCTTTATTGGTTTTCGGTTTTTATTTCTCTGTTTCCACTTTATTTCTTGTTATTGATACTTTTTGAGTTATGATTTTTGTTTTTCACTTTTTAATTAATATGTTTTGGTTTGTGGAATTGACTTGTTTTTTGACTTGGCTGTTGGTATTTATTGGTTTCTTTTTTTTTTACTTCTATGCACGTGGACCCTCAAGTCACCCACATTTAAACCAAGCCCCAGGACGCTGCAGCCCAAGAACCTCCGAAGCCCCACAGAGCAGTTACCCCCACAGCAGTCACAATCCTAACGCAGAATTAAAGGGTCCCTCATTCCACACCTGCTTGGGGAGTCCGTCAGGACTGATGCCAGGACTAGCCCGGGAGGCCAGCATGGGGCACAGTCACCTTGATTCTCTACTGATTGATGCCTTTCGAGTGCTGCTAAATTTCAAACTTGCAGAAAAGTATCAAGAATAGCACAGAGGACCCTGCGTGCCCTTTACCCAGATGCAACCATTAGTAGCATTTCGCCACTTTTGTTGTCTCTCTGTGTTTCTGTGGAATTTCAGGCAAGGTTGCTGTCCCCACACCCCTTTATCCCAAACATGCCCAGGTGTGTTCTCCAAAAGCAGGCCACTCTGTTACCTGAACCAGCAGCCCATTTGCCAAGTGGGGTGGTTAGTGCCCGTGGACACCAAGCCACAGCTACTTGGTAGCCTCATCCATGGCCGGTGCTTGTCCCTGTTGTGGTGTCTTTGTTCTGCATCCTGTTGTCTCACCAGTCCTCCCACTGGGACATCCTCGGCCATGACCTTGACACAGGGTGTTTGTGGCTTGGGTCAGGCCCATCACAGTTCCAACCCCAGAACATTGGGACCTGGACAAACACAGAAGAGAAATGAAACTAGGAAGGGACGTGGGGCAGCCCAGCCCTCACTGCCGTGAAAATTGGGGATAGGGAAGAGCGCTAAAGGGGACAGTGTGGCAGAGGGGTCCAATGGCAGTTCCTTCTCACATCTCAGGGAGACCAACCCCTTGGGGACCCTGCTGTGCTGAGCTGGCGGATGAAAAATAAAAATAAGCACAGGCTGCCACTGACACGCACCCACTGCACACCATTCACTCCTCCCAGCCACCCCAGCAGAAATAACCCCAGCTCTCCTTCATTTCACAGATGGGGAAACTGAGGCCCAGGGAGGCGGCCGCTTGCGCAAGGTGGCAGCTTCAGGGCATGACTAAGTCTGCCTCTTGGGAAAGGGGTCCCCCTCCTCTGTCACCCTGGCAGGGACGAGACCACCATTCATTCACTCACACGTGTTGGAGCAGAGGGACTGTGTGCCTGGAGCAAGGACTCGGCCAGGACACGTGTGCCGAGCCGGCCACCCACCCAGTATCGAACACCGTGATGGCCAGAATAAGGACCCCCAAACGCATCTGACTGTAGCCCAATGGGAGCCATGTTAGACTCCTGCTCTCCAGAAAGGTAAGGTAATAAGTTTGTGCTACAGGGAGTAGCTAAATTTCCGGGAATTTGTTGGGGCGCCAAACAAGAAACCAAGACATCAAGCTATAATGGGTCAGGTCCAGACACAGCCCGGCAATCTGGGCATCTCCCGGGTGCCCCACCCAGCAGGCTATTCCTCCTGCCATTGGCCAGATCTGGGTCACATGGCTGCATCTAAACCCATGGCTAGCAAGAGTGGTGGTTAACGGCACTTCCTGTTCAGCCAATCAGGATTCACCTCTGGGGAGGGCCCTGCCTTCTGTTGCAAACTTGGCTGCCTGATTCCTGCAGAAAATTGAGTCCCTTTGTAGGAAGGGAGTGGGAGGGGACCCTGGGGGCAGCAGGGAAGAGTTGCTGCGGGAAGGGGCATGGAGGGCCTGTAAGCCAGGCAGACAAAACTGGACTGCACCCAAGGGCCCAGAGGAGCCATGGGTGGTGGTTTGGCTGGAGGGCACGTGGACGGCCTTAGAAGGCCCAGCACCATTCAGAGTTCTCACCTACCATGTGCCCTGCCGGAGTCAGCTTGTGTATAAGCGTCAGAGGCTATTACAGAACTGAAAAGGCCTTGCTTCCAGGTTCCATTGCGAGGGCTGCCGACACTAAGCTGATGTGAAGTCTATCACAGGCATTCTTCTGGCTTGAGGGAGCGAGGTGGGAGGGGGTGCCTGGGCATTCTGGACCAAGCCTCGACCACATCCTGGAAACAGAGGTTGGCATTTCGGGGCTTGTGTAATTCCTCCAGCATCTGTAGAACTGCTGCTCTGGGTCCTAAAGGCTCCCCTTGAATAAAATGGAAATAGGCTTATTGGAAACTGGTCTGTCCCCTGTTAGGGACGGAAACTAAGCTGAAATGGGCTTCATGTTGTTGGGGAAGAGGCATTGAGGCGCAGCTGGGCCCAAGACCTCCCACAGCAGCACCGGGAATTGATGCTGCCCCTGTCGGTTCAGAGTCGGACTGTGCCGGCCTTTTCGGGCATGGCAGGAGCCTCTTGTAGGTCCAGGTGCATTCCCTTCCAGCTCAGGCAGCAAGTGCGGTCCCTTTCCCAGCAAAATTCCCAGGGCTAACTCCTCCTGGTTTGCTGAATGTCAGATGATCCTAGATTGTCGAGGCTGGGTTGGTGCCCTCTCCTGGGGTCATTTGGGCTGGGAGTGCAGGACATGATTCCTCAAAGGAAAATCTGGTATGGGGACCCAAAGGGGTGATGCCAGCCACATCCTGGGGGCTGGCCCTCACTGTCCAATCCAGAGAGGGGAGGGCTCTGGGATGTTGCTTACCTCCAGTCCCAACCCTGTGGGGGTTTGTGACTCTTAGAAAGTCACTTTCCTTCCTGCAGTCTCATTTGCCAGTTCTGTGAGGGTGCCTTCCTCACAGCGTCATGGTGAGCAGCAAAAACTGGTCATGGGCCTGCCCTGGGCAAACAAGCATCTGTTACTTAATGTGCATCTATGCAGGCGTGCCATGCCCCATTGTGTACCAGGCACTATCTGCTGGTGTCCTGCCTGGAATCTGTGTCACTGGGATCTGTACCCATTTTACAGATGAGAAGATAGGGGTGCAGAGATGCCATAATGGCCTGACCAAGGTGGGGGTCACTGAACCCAATTTGCAGTGCCTGCTTGTATCAGTCAGCTGTGGCTCCTGTAACAAATTGCCATAAACTTGGTGGCTTAAAACAACACAATTTTTTCTCTTCCAGTTCTGGAGGTCAGAAGTCCAACATGGGTCTTGCTCAGCTAAAGCCAAGGTGTTAGCAGAGCAACGTTCCTGTCTGGAGGTTCCAGGGGAGAATCTTATCATTTGCTCTTCCAGCTTGTAGAGGCCACCCACATTCCTTGGCTCGAGGCCCCTTCTCCCATCTTCAAAGCCAGCAAGTTCTCATGTTGCATCTCTGACCACAGAGGGAACAGGTCTCTGCTCCCAGGGATCCCGATACCACTGGGCCCATCTGGAAAATCCAGGACCACCTCCCATCCAAGGATCTTTAATTTAATCCTTTCTGCAAATCCTTTTTGCTGTGAGAAGGGACATCTTCACAGGGTCCAGGGACTAGGACCTGTATGTCTTGGGGCCTTATTCGGCCAACCACCTCTGACATGGGGGCTCCCTCTTACTTGCAGCACAAACATCCCATCATTTATTTTCCCACACCCCTTCCCCACACCATTCAGTCCCACTCAATTTATTTATATTTATTTATAATAAAGGTATCATTGATATACAATCCCACTCAATTTAGATGTCCTCTTCCTCTGAGAAGTTGGCCTCAACATCCCCAGGCTGGTCAGGCATGGCTTCCTCCACCTCAGCTCTGACTGCACTGGATTGTTACTGCCTGTTTACCTGCGGGGTCTGGGGCAGAGAGAACAGGGGCCATGGGGAGCCATGGTGGGTGTCTGAGCTGGAAAGAAGCCTTACAGCAGGCAGCTGGGGTAGGAAGTGGACGGCAGGGGTGAGACAGACTGCAGGCTGAGAGACCAAGGATGAGGTTGAGGTCAGGTCAGGGTATACAAGAAACTTAAAAAGGGGCTCCCCAGGGAGGGCCAGTGACTTGCTTGGGGTCACCCAGCACACAACCTCTGGGTTGGGGACACATGCCAGGCTGGAGGGCAGGAGGATGCTGGCAGCTGGCCTCAGTTTTGAACCCACGCCAGGCTGACAATGACTCTTTGATTCACACAGCCCAGGGCAGGGTGGCTGAGCCACAGGGGTCAGGTCTTGGCCAAGGTCGCACTGTCCAGCCCCGGCACACCCTTGGTGGGAACACGGAGTCTCATCCCTGCCCAATTCCCCAACCAGGGGAGAATCCCCTTGGGCTGTCAGAGACCAAGGCCAGGCCGTAGTCCCTCCATACTGTTAGGCAGTCTTGTGGCCCATGGCCACTGGCTGTGGGATACAGGTCAGGCTGGGCAGCTAAGGTGGAGTGGTGGGCGCAGTGTCCACTGGTGGCTGATTTCATGCATGCAGAATGGTTGTGCTCGTGACTGCAGGGATCCTCAGTTTCTGCACCTGGGGAGGGGGCAGATGCAGGAATGGGGGTGGTAAGGTGTAAACTAGTCTGGGAGATACTCCATTGCTCTCAATGTTTTTTTTTCCTGAAAGCACTTACCACTCTTAAGTTATATATTAGTTTGTCTGTCTATGTATTTTGTTGTCCAAGGCCCCTACAAACCATGAGCTCAGTGGTGATGGAAGTGGGTCTGCCTTGGTCACCCTTGTACCCCAGCACTCCCCACAGTCCCCGCCACCAGAAGATGGTCACTGATTATTTCTTAGAAACACAAACGCAGAGGGGCTACAGGGAACCCATAAGCACTTGGGAGGATGCCCTGATAATTTTGGGAAGCCCCCAAGATAGAAGGGATCAGCTCCAAAATAGCAAGACTACACGGCTGCCCTGAGGCCCCAGCAGACTGGACGTGTCCCAGGTCCATGCTGATGTTGCCATCATGAACTGTGGGAAATCATGAATTACAGGGGAGACTGAGCACTGAACCTGAAAGTGGCCTGGGGTCTCATCTGCAAAGGCCTGGAGAATTTGGTGTACAGTCTCCTAGGGTGTGCCTGGCAAAGACCAGCACACCGTGGGCACTTCGGAGGTCCTGTGGTAGTAGTATTGTTGTTGGGGTTGTTGGAACCACTTGTGTCTCTGGGCCTCCCCCTGTGGCACCCTTCTGACTTTGGCCCACACTCAGCCCCCTGCCCAATGGCTCCCATCCAGCTGCCAGGTGGCCGGGTGGGTGGCCTGGGGGTGTGAGCAGGGCATGGCTGGGGTGGGGTTCCCAGGTGTGTGGACATGTAGGGACCGCGAGGACGGGTAAAGGACCAGACCACATTCGGGACACACAAGGAGCACATGCAAACAGATCCTCTGACACGCTCCCCGTGGGTCGCCAACGAGCTGGGCCACAGCCCTTCGTCTGAAGACGCCGGAGGGCACGGTGACTCCCACGGTCCCAGTTCGGCCCCCGCCCGGCTGCAGCCACGTCCTCCCGGGCCAGCCCTCGGGTCCCACGTCGGACCCGTGCCGGCGAGGCCCCTGCGCGCCCCGCGCACTGCCTCGCGTCCCGCCACTCACGCGCCCCGCCCCGGCCCGCCCCGCCCCGCCCGCGGCAGCGGGACCTTTATAGGGAGCGCCCGGCCGAGGCGCTGGGAAGTCGGTGCCGCCGCCCTCCTGCGCCCGCGCGTCTGCCGCGGACCGCCTCTGTCTGCGTTCGCCATGCGTCCCGGGGCGCCGGGGCCGCTGTGGCCGCTGCCCTGGGGGGCCCTGGCTTGGGCCGTGGGCTTCGTGGGCTCCGTGGGCGCGGACCCCGCGCCCGGTGAGTGGGGCGGCCGGAAGGGGCGGGGGCGGGCCACCCACGTGGGCCTGTCCGGAATGCGGGCCCGGGGGCGACATTGGGGGCGCCACAGGTCGAATCCGAAAGGGCTGGAGTTCCCCTCCCCCGGCCCCGAAGGGAGGGTCACCAGGAGTTCAGCGGAGCAGATGTGACTGCCTCAACTCCGCTCAAGAATAGTTGTGAGGACCGCTGACATTTATTGAGCGCTTAGTGTCTACCGCCTCCTTAAATTTGTACCAGTCCTGTAACGTGGGTACTCTTACCAAGCCCCTTTTCCCGATGGGGACCCTGAGGCGTAGGAGCGCACAGCTTGTAAGTGGCAAAGCCAGTATTCGCTCCCGGCCCATCTGGGTCCTGATGCCCCAGAGAGGCAGGGCTGGGCAGTTGGACCCAGGACCTCCAGCTGGGGTCTCAGATCTTCCCTGGGGTCTTTCGTAGGCAGGTGGGTCGTTGGGATCTCATACCTGCCACTTGTTGAGAGGCGCTGGCCAAGCAACATTCCCCTCCCCTGGCCTCAGTTTCCCCTCTTGTAAGATGGGTGCCAGGAACTGGTCCCCGGAAGGCATTCAGCACAGTGCCTGGGAACGAGTGAGTTCTCCGGGATGGGGGCTGTGGTGTTGCTGCCCCCATTTAAGGGTGAAGAAACTGAGGGTCATCCCCACCCCTCCAGGCAGCCCCACACCCGGGGAGAGCTGAGCCCCCTCCCCGAAGGCTGTGTCCCCGGGGAGACGGTGAGCTCATGCAAGGGGAATGTGCCCAAGTTGGAGTGAGTAAGGCGGGCCAGGCGAGGGGGGAGCCGGCAGGCGAGGGGGCTCCGCGTGCCCTCAGGCGCTGTCTAGACCAAGGGCAGAGGTGGAAGAGGCGGCTCCAGGCCCAGCAACCCTAACACCTCCAAGCTTCATCCAGCTCTGGGTGTTTGACTGGTTGGGCAGGATGCCAGGCCTGGAGCAAGGAGGGGAACTTCCCAGGACGGGTGGGGGTTGGCAGTGGAACTCAGAGAAGGATCTTAAAAGGAGCTACAGCCTGGGTGGAGACACCTGTGCAGTTCTCTGCCCTTCCTTCCCAGGCTGGGGCAGATCAATCCCTCTGTAATTACTTAGCACCAACTGTATGCATCCCTAGGGGCCTGGAGCTGGGTGCAAGGTCAAGGCTGAGGGTTGCGAATGGCCTGCTAGGAACTGCCCCCTCGCCCACAGGTGGTGTCTGCTGGCTCCAGCAGGGCCGAGAGGCCACATGTAGCCTGGTGCTGAAGACTGACGTGAGCCAGGCCGAGTGTTGCGCCTCTGGCAGCATTGACACCGCCTGGTCCAACTTCACCCACCCTGGGAACAAAATCAGTCTCCTGGGCTTCTTGGGCCTCGTCCACTGCCTCCCCTGCAAAGGTGAGACCCCAGGTGTCAGCCCCAGGCCAGGGTCACTGTGGTCAAAGGTGGACATCTAAGCAAATTCCTGGTCCTGGGGTGTGGAGGGGATCCCGGAGTCAGAGAGGAGTGCGGACTTGGGGTTTCCAGGCATAGCCTCCCTCAGCTGAGGACTCATGAAGCTCAGGACCCCACAGGTTTCCAGCCTCTAGGCCTTTGCTTACGCCAAGCCCTCTCCTGTATGTCCTTTCCCACCTGCATCCCATGTGGTGGAAGGCTCACACCTCACTCTTAGCTTCCTGACTGGCCACAGGGGTTTGTGATGCCACACTGTCTTCTCAGATACTTATCTGCCCTTAAGGCTGCAGATTCCAGGGGTCTGTGGTGGGTATGCAGCTGCATTTTAACAAACGTGTGCCTTCTGGACCCTGCCCTGAGAAATGCTGCCTCTTCCATCAGAGTAGGTGCTCTTGGCGGGCAGAATAAGTAAATCAAGACAAATTCTCTTCCCTGGAGGCTGCAAGGGGTTGGAGACGGTCCCAGGCCTCTGGAGTCAGGGCTGAACCCACAGGGACCCAGAGGGGAAATGGGGTCATGACTTAAAGGAGGTGGGCATTAGAGCTGGGGTGTTGGGGTATGATTAGGAGTTTACCAGCTGCAGAAAGGGTTGGGGAAAGCATCAAAGGAGACCAAGGTATGGGATTAGGCCTTGGGGGTGGGGTCAGGGCAGAGGAACGGAGGAGGCTGGAGCTGAGGGCTGCAGTCCCTAAGGCCGAGATGGGGAGCCGGCTGGCTGCGGGGATGTGATTAATCCCAGATCAGCCTAGCTGGGTGGTCTTGAACTCACTGCTATGTGCCCTGGCTCCCTCCAGAACCCCCTCTGGCTTTTGGGAGGAGGACAAAGTTAAAAATGTCCCTGGCCTGGGCATGAGATGGTCCAGAACCCCCCACCCACCCTGCACACACACCTCATCTGGCTTTGGGGATGAGAACTCAACCCCCACCCCAACTTCCCTTCCCGCTTGCGTGCAGCCAACCGGGTGGAGCGTTTCCAGATGTGCGTGTGGGCGGGCAGAGTGGGAGGCGCCCAGGTGCAGCCCACATGCCCTGGCAGGGGAGACATTGGGGGCTACGCCAGCGCATGTGCTCATTGCATGCTCACGCCCAACCCACAAGGTGGGTTTCCCGATCAGCCTTGCTTTACACATAGGGAAACTGGGGCTGGAGAGTAAACCCAAGCAACAGAACTGCTGAGGTCCATCGGGGGTCTGGCCTGGATTTTCATGTCGAAGTACCCCCGGTTCTCCTCAGCTCACAGATGTGATGAGACCTAGTTTTCAACTTTTTAAAAAAGGGGGCAAAACAGCCCCACCCCGTTTTGGGAGACCGCAGTGAGCCTGGGAGGGTTGAACAGCGCATTCCCAAGGGACCCGGGACCAGAATGGGGTCAGGCACCACGGAGAGAGACCTCCCCGTGCCAGACTTGCTTCCCTTTCCCTGCCTGAGAATGGGGGCTTGGAGGTAACCCTGGTTAGAAGGCTGGGCGGTGGGCAGTCGCTTCCCCAGGAGCTGCGTCCCTGCCAGGCGCCCACGGCCCGCCCTCCCCACGCCTCCTCCGGGGAGGTCCTGGCAAGCCCCGGGAACGCGCCGCCCGTACTCCCGGCCGCGCCTGGCGGGGTGGGGAGCGCCCTCGGGCTGACGCAGCGGGGCCCCCGCCGACCTTCCCAGAAACACGCGTAAATCCGGGAACACACGTCAGCCGAGCGTGTGGCCCGGCTGCAGGCCGACAGCGGCACTGGACCCCAAATTCCGGCAGAGACCCCGCCCGGAGTCTCTGAGCTCCGCTTCAGTCCCCGGCCCAGGCGCTGCCCCGGCTCCCCGTGCACCGGGCCGCGGCTGGCCTCGCACCCAAATCCGAGCCAACCCCACCCTCGTGGGGGCGCCGCGAACCCGGCAGGGTTCCGAGGACCTACGGCCTGGGTGCCTCCCAGCCCACGCGCGTGCTGTGTCCGCAGATTCGTGCGAGGGCGTGGAGTGCGGCCCCGGCAAGGCGTGCAGCATGCAGGGCGGCCGCCCGCGCTGCGAGTGCGCGCCCGACTGCGCGGGGCTCCTGGCGCGCCTGCAGGTCTGCGGCTCGGACGGCGCCACCTACCGCGACGAGTGCGAGCTGCGCGCCGCGCGCTGCCGCGGCCACCCGGACCTGCGCGTCATGTACCGAGGCAGCTGCCGCAGTACGTGGGGGCGGGGCCCGAGGGAGGGCGGGGCCCGCGAGTCCGGTCCCGAGGAGGGGCCGCGGTGCGCGGGGGCGGGGTCGCAGTGCTCCGTGGTTTTCACGGATTGGGGCGGAGCTTAAGGTAGGCGAGGCCCAGGTGGTGCCCTCGCCCGTGGACCCTAATAAAGGGAGTCTTTTCACTCCCGGGAGTGTCACTGGATTGGGTCTTTTGAGGAGTCAGGGGTGAGGAAGAGCCCGACTTTTGGAAAGGGGAAGCTCTGGGGCTCACATGGGGTGAGGGATACGGGCGCGTGACTCAGGGAGGGGCGCGGGGGGCGGGACCGGGTGTGGGCGGGCCCCGAGATGGGGGGCGGGGACTCCGGGTGGAACCGCGTGAGGGGCGGGACCCCCTGAGCTCGCTCCTCTCCGCAGAGTCGTGCGCCCACGTGGCGTGCCCGCGGCCGGAGTCGTGCGTGGTGGACCAGACAGGCAGCGCGCACTGCGTGGTATGTCGCGCGGCGCCCTGCCCCGCGCCCTCTAGCCCCGGCCAGGAGCTCTGCGGTAACAATAACGTCACCTATATGTCCTCGTGCCACCTGCGCCAAGCCACCTGCTTTCTGGGCCGCTCCATCGGCGTGCGCCACCCGGGCAGCTGTGCAGGTGCGGAGCGGGACGGGGAGCGGCTGCGGGGCGCAACCCCCAACCCCCCGCCGCGCCCCCATGCCTCTCTGCGCCCTCCTCCCTGTGCAGGCAGCCCCGAACCGGACGCTGAGTCGGAGGAGGAGGAGAACTTCGTGTGAGCCTGTGGGCCGGCCTGGGCCTGGCGTTCAGGGCCTCCCCGTTTTATTTATTGTCGCAGCAAAGTCTAATTTATGTCTCACGAGCGCTCCTCAGAGCCTGGACTGGGGCCGTTAGGGGAGCCTCGGAGTCCTCGCTAATATTTCGGAAGGACTGGGGGAAGGAGACCTGGGTGCGGGGCTGGTGGGTGGAACGCCCACCCCAGGGACCCTCCTGCCCAGCACCCCACCCATCTCCCTTGGGGATAATCCTTGATTATCACCTTCATCAAGAGGGCTGGGGTTTCCCTGCCAGCAATTAATGAAGAGGCCCTCCGGCCTTCTAGGACAAGGGCTTAGGGTTGAGGAGTGGTCCCCAGCCTGGCTGTGCACAACGTCAGAACATGCCCAGACACCAGCTGGCCAAGGAAGCAGCCACTACCGGGCCAAGAACTGCAGAGCTTACCTTAGCCGCTGCCTCGATTCCCCAGTGTGTGCTGGCAAAGCCCAGCTTGTACCCTGAGAGAGGGTGCTGTCCGTGCCCCCTGTTTCAGGCCTCAGGCAAGGAGAGGTCAGCATCCACCAGGAACAGGGTACCTGTCCGGGGGAGCCCAGTCCACTTAGGGTGGGACCTGGTGGGGCCTGTCAGCCCTTGCCCATCCACTGACCCAGGGTGGGGTGTAAATCAGGGTCCACTGCACACCTGGCCTCTGGAGCCACGTGTCTGAGCAGCACCCATAGTCTGCCGCCCTATCCGAGGTGAGGTCCGGACCCGGGACCGCTCAGTCCCATGCGGCCTGTCCTGGCCAGGCCTCTAGGTTCAGTTCCCGGCTGGATCCTCACCTTCCCGCAGGGCTCAGGGGCCTTGACACCAGCCAGATGCTGGAATTGGGACAGTTCCCTCCACTCTGTCAGTGTCACCTCCCTGTGACTGTGTGTAGGCCAAATGCTCAGCCCAGACGTGGGAGGCCCAGTGCACAGGTCCCCAGCTCGCTGAGTCCAGGACCACCCCATCACAGCCCCTGGAAGTGCCTTGTCTGTGACACCCAGAGAAGCACCTCTGGGGAGGTGGGTTGCCTGAGACCCAAGGCAACCTCCCCCACCCTGGGGTCCTGCCTCACCAAAGAAATAAAGACTCTAAAAGTCATGTGGGGTGTCAGGCCTGTGTTTGCCCCTTTGAGCTTCTGTGCCATTCCCCTGTGGTGGGGCATTACTAACCTGGGGGCTGGGGTGCTCTCTCAGTGGCAAGTGGGGGGCTCTGGAAGCATTGAGGGGAGAGACGTGGGCATATATATACCCCTGGGGCAGCCACTCTCCATCTCTGGTCCTCAGGGTCTGCCTCCGGGCAGTGGGCAACAGCCGGGGAGAGGGCCAAGGCAGGTGGGGGGCGAGGAGGAGAGAGGAGGCCTCTATAGGGCAGGGAAGGGAAGGAGGGATCAAGATGTCTGAGGGCAGCCCCAAGAAGCCACCTGGTTCAGGATCCAGAAACAGAGACCTGGCCTGGGGGTGTGGGGGGTGAGACAATAGCAATGATACAGTTAATAATAACACCTCAACAATAACTCCAGCTGGTACCTACCCAACCCTCCGTATGTGCCAGCCACCGTTTGTTCTAAGCATCTGCCAGAGAATGAGGACAGGCTTCATGTGGAGCTGGGACACCCCGAGACTCCACGCTGGGGACCTGGAGACCCCACCCTCTCTCAGTCTCGGTTTCCTGTCTATATGTGGGTGCATCAGCTAGAGGAACGGTGTTCCAGGCAGGGGGCACAGCAGGTGCCAAGACCGGGAGGCTGTCCAAGTGTGGGCTGTGGCGAGGGTGAACCCAGAGGGGTCAGCAGGGGAGGATGGAGAAGTGCCACGGGGCCTGAAGCTGGCATACCAGACTAGGGAGCAAATCAAGTGGCTCAAAGTGACACAGGTTGTGGCTTGAGGTCACTCAGGTCCATCAGCCACACTGAGACCGAGGGGTAGCTCGGGAATGTGAGTGGCAGGTGGAGGTGGACCATCGTGTCTGGTTGGTTAGCATTTTATTCAGTTATTTTGTCCCTTTTTGTTTGGAACGGACGCCCTCCCCCACCTCCAAGCCCTCCCCAGAAGGCTTCCCAGGGTTTGGGGGCCCCATGGATTCCCTGCCCCCACCACAAGAGTTTTCCAGGCTGGAGCTGTCTTCACCGTTCAGTGTCTGGTGTGCTCAGTGCCGCTGTAGGGACCCTGTGGTCCTGGGCAGGGGGCTGGGCTGGGGGCCGAACCACATCCCAGATCCAGGTCACAAAGGCAGACACCTGTGTGTACACATCAGGAGTCTTGGGGTCCCCACACCAGAGGCCAGAGAAGGAGACAAGACCGTGAGCCCGGTTCCTGCACACCAGCGGGCCCCCGGAGTCCGCCTGGGGGTGGAGGGAGAGCTGAGGTCAGGGTCCCTTCTCTGGGCCTCACTTTCCCTGTAGGAGCTTCTACTCCTCCTGACCCTGACCCTGACCCAGATGGAAATCTGACTGAGACCCTCCCCTGCCTCAAACCCCTTGCATGGCTCCCTAGTGCTCCCACCACAGAGACTAAGCTCCTCATCCTAGACTTCAAGGCCCCCACCCACCCGCCTGCCCTCCTCTCACTTGGTTCCAGCCACACCAGCCTTCCCGGTGTACCCGCAGAGAACCTAACTCCTTCCAGCTTCTGGGCTTTTGCATATTTTTGACAGCTGTTATTGCCCCTAATGGACACTGTTTATGTAAATATATGAGTCTGCAGCCCGCCATGCAACACACGGCCTGCGCAGCTGTACGCGGCAGCCCTCTGACCAGTCTCTGCACAGCATGCTTTCCCTCGGATCTTCTCAAGGCTCCTTCAGGACAGCTCAGAGGTGCTCTCAGAGAGGCCTCCTGAATGCTCATCCTAAAATTCCTGCCCTCCCACATCCCCTGCCCTCTGTGGTCCTGTCACCTGATTGTCCACTGACACCAGCTCTGACCCTATGAAGTAGGTACTACCGGTGTGGCAGTCTTACAGATGGAGAAAGTGAGGTCCAGAGAAGTAAGGTGACTTTTCCAAGGCCACACAGCTGGGAAGTGGCACAGTGTGACTTTGGACCCAGGCAGCTGGGCTCCTGAATCTCTGTTCTGAACCACTGCCCTCTCTTGCCTGGAACAGAACCTCGCAGGCTGTTTCTGCCTCGGCTTCAGGACCAGGGAAGCCATCGGTCCACACAGGGTTTCAGGAGCAGGAGCTCCTTCCTGGAGGTCTGTGACTGCCCCCTGCTGGACACTGCCTATAAACACACCAACCTGCGGCTCTGCAGCGCCCAGACCCGCCCAGCCCTACCGAGCAGCCCTGTAACCCTGGGCAACCCTCTGCCCTCCCAGGGCCCCAGGTCCAGCTCTGCCCTTTGCCGGGGACCTCAGTTTCCCCATACGCTAAGCGGGGTTGTGTGGAAAATGAGCGTCCTACCGAGCAGAAGCCCCGCCGCCGGCGGTCCCCACTCTGAGTGCAGAGCATGGCGGGACTCAGCTGGCCTTCCCACGAGCTGTTGCAGACACCCAGGCCCAGCACGCGGACCTCGGCCTCCATCAGCCCGGGTGGCAGCTCCTCAAAGTTGGACACGAAGCCCCAGCCGGCCACCCGGCACCGCGCCCCGGCCCTGAGGGGCCGGGAGTCCCGCCGTGGCAGTCCCAGTAGCCCCACTGCAGGACCCAACGTGGCAGAGCTGTTCAGCTGCGGGAGGAGAGCTGAAGTTAGGATCCCGAACCGCCACCGCGGCTCCTGCCTCGGTTTACGCGTCTGCGACATCCGGTCTCTTCCTGGCCTCGTAGAGCGAAATCAAGGCAGCCATGGCTAGGCTAGGCTATCAGAGGGCCCTGTTACTTCTGCCGCCACGTGCTCCCCACCGTCAGGCTTGCCCCATCAAACCAGGACTCCGTCATCCCGAGCCTCCAGGCCTCCAGTCTCACCTCCCAGCTGCCCAAATAGTCTTTCTAATCAGCATCTCCTTCCCTGCTCTAAGCACCCCCATGGCCTTCAGGATACAAGTTCTTAGCTCACCATTTAGCAACACCCACACTCCCCGCCTGGATTACCATTCCTATTCGGCCTTCTGGTCTCAGATGTCAACTCCTCCAGGAAGCCTTCCAAGACTTCCAGGTTGGAACAGGTGCCGCCTGTGTACTCCCATGTGGCCCTGTCAAGGCCGGTTTACCCAGCTGCCACCCCACTAGGCTGAGGGCTCTACAGGGCCAGCCCTGAGCTGTTTGTTCACGACGATGCCCCCAATACCCAGCACATGGCTGGTGCTCAACAATGAGTTATGGAATGAATAACTCGGCCCCTGGTTTTGGTACTCGCCGCCTGAGCTCGGGCACATCCCTGCCACCCCCAGCTTGGTTTCTCCATTTGCACAGTGCGATGGGTGAGCTGGAGCAGTGGGTCCCAGGCTTTGCGGTTTCACGGATGAGGCTCACATGCAAGCTCTGGCTGCTGCCCGCTGTGCCCCCTTCCTGTGGTCAGGACCTGCCCCAACTGCCACCACAGCTCTGGAGCTGCCGTGAGACCATACCACCCTCCTGTGCCCAGGAACCTGTTCCTGCCATGTGAATGCCTCTCCATTTCTCACCACCTTTGAAGGGAGGTTTGGGATGTTCTGTCTTGGAAACGGAGGCCCTGGAGGTGTGTGGGATTGAATTTGGGGCCTAGGTGAGAGCTTCCGGGTAGGCGGTCCCCCAAGCAGGAGGGGCTGTGTGGGCGGGGAGGGGAACTCACATTACGGGGAGGAGCTGCTACCCACCCACCCCACCCACCCCCGGCCCCTTGCAGGGCCGCAGGGGCAGAGGCTGGGGTCTTTCTGGGCCTGGAGTCTCATTTGTTCTTTGCACGTGAACACTGAGCACCTGCTGTATGTGATAAAGGACATAAAATCTGTGCTGTAGGGTCCGGAGGTGTGGCCAGGTGAAGGGGCAGTGGTTCTGGTGCTGCTGAGATGAGGGTGCAGGACAGGTGGGACAGGGTGAGGGGTGGCAAGACGGGGCAGGTTGCAGAATTGGGGGGTCGTTGAGGGAGGAGACATTTGTGCAGAGACATGACAGAGGTGAGGGACAAAGCCATGCGGTGAGTGGTGGCTGGGGCACCAGCAAGTGCAAAGGCCTGGAGGCAGCGTGCTCAGTGAGGAGGGGGTGTGCCTCGAACGGGAGCCGAGGGGAGAGCGTGGTAGGCGCAGAGGGCAGGCAGAGGGGGGACGTGACCTGTATTCTGTCTCCGGTGCTCACAAGACACTTTCAGCCGTTCTTAAAACATGTCCGATCGTGATGGGGGAGGCCAGGGACAGGCGGAGCCTGTGTCCAGAGCCCCCTGCCACGAAGCTCACCTGCAGCAGACAGATGTCATTGGCGTGGGTTGCAGGCTGATAGTCGGGGTGCCTGATGACAGCCGAGATGCCGAACTTCTGTTGTGTGGACTCTGAGGTGCGCAGGGTGTGGGCCCCAAGCACCACCAGGCCCTTTCGGGGGTCTCTGTGGGGGAGGAGGGAACACAAGTGAGACCAGGCTCAGGGCTGCTCATCATAGGCCTCGATCCCCACCTCTGTGAAATGGGGGTGAAGTGACCCAAGCCATCCTCACGCCACTTCGCCGTAATAATTGTGTTTATTACCATTCCCACCCAACGATTATGGTATTCACTCCAAGAGTCCCAGTGTGAATGTGAATAGTTGTTACAGAAACATACTCAGAATGAATAGAGTACTTACTGTATTCACACAATCCCACCTCAATCATAATGCTCCAGTGTCACTTAACGTTAACCACAACATGCTGAGAATGAGCAGGGCAAAGATGTCGTCTACTTATGTGTGGGCGGCTCCGCCCTGTCCCCCTTCCTTTGTTGTCAGGAAGGCCCGCCCCAACCCAGAGGGCCCATCCTGGGCCATCCTGGGCCACCTTGAGGCGTTGGGTCCACCCCCCTATGCCCTGCCTGGAACACAGCAACACCCCCACCAGAGACACCCCCTGGGCAGTGTCCTGGGGGCCGCAGCAGGTGGGGGGAGGGGGGCTCACCTGCCAGCAAAGCAATGGGCAGCGGAGACCACCCAGCGGGCACGGAGCAGGAAGCCCCCACAGTGGTGCTGGCCCTCGAAGCTCACAGATGCCATGTACGGCCGGGAGTGGGGGGTCACCTCATGGCCCCCAATGATCCGAGCCCCCCAGGAGCCTGCAGGTGGGGCGGGGGACTGTGTCAGGGGAGGGGCAGGAAGACGGCTCCTGGGGGCAGTGCAGACAAGGGACAGCGTCGGAGTCAGGCTTGGGGAGAAAGAGGCAGAGGTGGACAGAGACAGAGATGAAAAGAGAGACACAGAGATGCAGAGAACAGAGAGGGTCCCAGGGTAGTTCTAGGAGGGGGCCCGGACCCCAAAGAACATGGGCCTGGGCCTGGCCAAGACCCCCGCTGGGCCTCCTGCCCCACTGCCAGCTGAGGCCCAGGAAGAGCAGCCTTCCAGGGGGCTGAGTAGCTACAGCAGGCTGTGGGCCCTTATATGGGGGCCTGGCGGGCTTGGGCTGGCCCTCAGGGGTCCTCACCTGGGGGTCTCATTGGCAGCAGCAGGGCGGCAGCCACTGTCAGCAGCAGATGTTCCTGACCCCCCATCCCAGGCACCATGGCTGCTGCAGGCCGGCGTCTCCCTGGAGAGCTGTGGGCAGGGCCCCACCCCACCCTCACCAACGGCCCTCTGTGGGCTGTGGTCGGGGGCCCCACTCCCCACCGGCAACGCCGGCTCTGAGGTACGCTTCTGGGAAATAATGATTAAACCGCCCAGGGCTGTGGATGGCGATCAAGACTCCAGGGCGGCCAGGAAACAGGGCAGTGGGCAGGCAGCAGGTCCCAGCAGGCCACCCACTAGGGCAACCCTTGCTCTGTCAGGCCATGAGACCCCGAGGCCTCTTACCTGCTCTGTGCCTCAGTTTACCCAGCATCTGCCCACTGACCATGTGCACGGAGCTTCCTGCAGCAGCTGGTAAACAGCCAATGCATAAAGCCCACAGCTGCCCCTCGGGGCTGTGGGGGGAGGCTGTCCAGTAGCTCGGCAGGCCTGGCCCGCCTGTCCTGGCCCCACCCCTTTCCCCACCTGCAACCAGCACTGACCTCAGGGCTGTGAGGACAATGGAAGGCCAGGCCCAGGAAAACACTGTGATCATTGCTGTCTGTGTTGTATTTATTGAGCACCTACTGAATGCCAGCCTCTGGCAAGAACTGGAGATAAAACATGGCCTGTGCCAAGAGACCACCCTCCACAGAACTGGTGTTCTGTGGGGCTGGGGGCACGGATCTGGCAGTTTGGGTTCCCAGCCAAAGCCCAGGCTCTGGTGACCCAAAGACTGGCAGAGAATGACAGGTGTGGGTTGTTCTGGGCCTCGGGTGAGGGACTGGGAGCTTCTGCAGCCTGGAGGTGAACGGGAGGGTGGCAGGGCCTCGGTAGGCCCCCATGGACACACAGGTTGGAGCCTCTGCAGCCTGGAAGAAGCTTTATTGAGGTCCGAGTCCCCCACGACCCACCCACCCATCAGTAATGCTGCAGCACGTCCCTGACCCAAGACACATAGGTGGAGATGCGGGTGTAGACATCTGGAAAGCGGGAGTCCCCACACAGCATGAAGGAGAAGGACACCAGGCCCTGCAGCCGGCCCCGGCAGAAGAGGGGGCCGCCAGAGTCACCCTGTGGGGAGAGGGTGAAGGGGTCACAGCGGGCACTGGGGCAGGTGCCTGATGCCCCCCGGGCTTGTTCTGCCGCGGTGGGCTCACCCCGCACACGCCACGCTGCTCCCGGGAGCCTGCGGAGGCACAGAGCATGTCTCGTGTCAGGGCGCCACCCCAGGATGCATTGCAGGTGTCCAGGGCCTGGACGACCACGGCGGCCTCCATCAGTGCCACAGGGGGATCGTCGTGGCCCGTGGTGTCGCCCCAGCCCATCACCTGGCATCGCGACCCTGGGCGCAGCACGAGGTTCCGGTGGGGCAATGGCGTGGGGAGGACAGAGAGGGTGAGGCGGGCCGGGGCGTGGAGCTGGTGGTGGGAGAGACCAGGGGGTGGGGACAGAGACAGCGAGAGAGACGGAGACAGGCAGAGAGGCAGGAATAAACAGGGTGCTAACGATAATGACACCCCCCCCAGCCAGCCCCTGCCCCAGATGTGTCCAGAGCCCCTTCACAGGTGTTTTCCAGTCCACCCTCCCTTAGTGGGGCTGCCCCTCCAGCCCGCCTGCCACCTTGAGGAGCTGCAGGTCGTGGATGTCCAGCTGGGCATCATAGAGGGGGTAGGGCACAACCCGGGTGATGCGGAAGACCTGCTGGGTGGGCTCCGCCGCGTGCAGGTTGTGGGCCCCGAGGACCACCCGGAAGGTGCTGAGGTTCCTGCTGAGGGAGGCGTGGGGATGGCGGGTGGAGGCCGGAGCACCCTGGACCTGCAGCCCACCCCCTGGAGGCCCTAGCCGCTCACCTGGTCACCTCACAGTGGGCAGCGGTCAGCACCCAGCGCGGATGCAGCAGGATGGCCCCACAGAGGTGCTCCTCGCCCAGCTGCAAGGATGCCATGGAGGGCTGCGAGTGAGGCGCCGCCTCATGGCCCCCCACGATCCTGCCTTGCAGGGTCCCTGTGGGCACAGCCTGGTGAGTGAGGGGCCTGTGACGGCACCCCAGTGTGCCAGCTCTCACACATGCCTGGCACTTCTAAGTGACCGCAAGTCTCCTGGCTGTTGCAAGGAGCCGTCCCAAACAGGGCACCTTAAAGCAGCAGATTGATTGTGACAGTTCTGGGGGTGGGGGTCCACACAGGCCTTGCCTCCCTAAATCCAGGGGGCAGAGCTGGCTCTTCTGGGGGCCCCAGGAGAACTGTGTCCCCCTCTTCCAGCTTCTAGAGGCACCGTGGCCTTGGCTTGGGGCCCCTTCTCCGTCTGCACGTCCGGCAGGGCCACGTCTTCCCGTCTCTCTGACTCTGACCTCCTGCCCCCCTCATAGGGACCCTCGTGAGGACCCTGGGCCCCGGGACCCCAGGGCCACCCCCATCTCAGGGGCCTTAACTAATCCCCTCTGTGAGTCTCTCTGCCAAGTGAGGGGACAACGTCAGTTCCGGAACTGACATGGGGATGCCTTTGGGGCTGTATTTAAGAACCACCATCCCTGTGTTAATTGGGCTACACTGCTGTCAGAGCCCCATTGACAGATGAGCAAACCGAGGCATGGCGCCTTGAAAGGCAGGGTTGGGGTGGAACCAGCTGGTTTGGAGGGAACCAGCCCTGTGGCACGTGGATGTCTGGATTTTAGCGCAGGGTGGGCCAATTCTAAGCTCTGAGCTTGTGATGATGTTACAGCAGCCGCTGGAGACCAAAACCAACCCCAAGGAAGCAGAGGGAATGGAAACCAAGAGGTCAGAATTGTTCCCGGGCCTCAGCTGGGGTTGGACCTCTCCTTGGGAGACCGTCGGGTGGCTTCCACCCACTCTGGGCCCCTGGGCTGTGCTGTCACGGCCGTGTCCTCAGACCTCGGTTGGATGCCCCATCACATGCCCTGGGGGGGTTGGTACCAGTATTACCCCAAGTGGCAGGTGTGGGCAACCTCATTTAGTCCAAGAGCAGCCCAAGAATGTTGGGACTGTTTGTCTCTCCATGTTACTGACAGGGAGATTGAGGCAGAGAGAGGTCAAGTGCCTTGTCCAAGGTCACACAGCGAGGGGGTGATGGGGCCAGGATTGCAGTCTCAGGACAGCCCCTTTGTTTCTGTCTGGGGTCGATTCTACCCACAGCCAGGCCCATTTCCTTCCCATCTGGTGAGCAGTTGAGAAACATAACTGTCCCTCATGGTCCCAAAGAACCAAGATCCCCAAAGCCCCGAGGAGTGGGCCAGGTGGGGGCCAGTGTTTCCATTCCCCAAACTGAGGCCTAAAGAAGGCAGCCTGACTCATCTGGGGCTGCTCAGCAGAGGGTCTTGAGCCCAGAACTCCTGGCCTGTAGTCCCTGAAGGGCCTTTCCATGGAGGATTTGGGTGGCTTCCCCAGTCAGGGCAGACTCAACAGCTGTAATGGTGATGACAAGGATGATAATAATAGTAACCCCCTTTGCTTTTGTTATTGATTTGTTAGAGCTCTTTATATATTGAGGAGATTGACTCATGGTAGCATGAGTGAACAACTTTCAGGTACAGAGGACGTAGCCTCCCTGGGAGTGCGTTTGGATTCTGATGGTCTGGAGACAGTACCTGAGGCTGAACTGGCCAGAGCTGGGTGGCTCCATCACACCCCCAAATGGTCCCTATCCCCCTTACCTGCAAGGGCTGGGGCTCCCAGGACCATGGCGCAGGCCAGAAGGACAGCAGGGGTCATGGCTCCCAGCATGCTGATCCCCGCAGGGCCTGATGTGGGCTGGGCCTGTGGTTCAGGGTTATGAAGTGGGGCAGGGGGTGCTCCGGAGTCCCTTCCCTCTGGGATATGGTCCCTCGTGCATCCGGCTCGCCCCTTCCCGGCCCCTTCTGGGGGCTTGTGAAATGCAGGGTTACAGCACCAACGGTTCCCAAGGGGCTGGCCCTGGGGGTGCAGGAGACCAAGTGGGAGTGAGAAAGGGGTAAGCCCAGGCCCCAGGCTGGCTCAGCGCCCCTCCGTTCTGATGCAGGTTGCAATGGCAGGACAATCAAGGCGATTCCCCTCATTACTGACATTGACTCCCTGACCCTTGTACCGGCACGCATTTCCTCCCTTACAAGGGCCCCTTTCATCCCCCCTCCTAGCAGCTAAAGAAACTGCAGCACAGGGAAGCCGTGGATGTTCTTGGGGGTCACAGCTTGTGAGAGGTGCTGAGTGTCTTGCTCACCCCTCGATAGGTGCTTGTGGAGCGACCGCCGGTCAGGAGTTGCTGGTGCAGAAGCTGCAGGTCCCAGAGATGTCTACCCAGGTCCCACTGGATCCAGCCCAGAGGCGGCATGCAGTTGGCGCCCGCGGCCCAGCCCAGAGGGAGTCACACGGCGTGTTCAGCACCTGCCCTGGAGCAGGGTGGGCGGTCAGTGTTCGGTCGGTACATGGCGCCTTCCTCACACCAGAGCAGCAGGAGAATTCCAGGCATGAAGGAGAGGTGTGTGGGGGTGGGGTGGGGGGGGTCAGGAAACTCTGAAAATCTGAGAAAAGCTCAAAATCCTCTCAGAAACCCCTGGACTCAGTGTGGGAGCCAGGGACCCTGAGCCCACCCTTCTGAGCCCCTCTCTGTGACCCTTGGCCCCTGTGTGCCTATTTTTCCCCATCTGTGCACAGGGTTGGTAGCAACAGTCAAGGCATGGGAAGGTGCTTAGGGCAGGCACAGCCTTTGACCCTTTCCTTAAAACCAGGCCTCATTTTTTAATCCCATTCAATGCCCGTTCCCAGGACATTGTTGCTTATTTCCTGAAACGAGAGGTGGCTGCCTCAAGAATAAACAGCCAGCCCAGCAACCTGGATGGAATACAGGTCCTGCTCATGTAGGGCCCAGACAGATGCGGTCCGACCCAGACCCGGGCTTGGCAGAGAGCCAGCAAGGGATGTGTGGGGACCCCAGGGCAGGCCGCCCCACCCATGGGTAAGTGAGGCTGGATCAGCACCTCCATCACCTCTGGGGTTCCTGCCCGGCAAGAGTACTTGGGGATGCAGCTTGGCCACTGTTGGGGTCCACAGTTCTCTGCGCCCATCTCCCCCTCTGGGGGACAGGTGGCCCCGGGGCATCTGTGGGCATCCAGGGCAGATGTCAGCAAGGGGTGGGTATCCTGGGGGCCCCGCTGTTTGCTCACCTGCACCCTTGACCCTAGCACTGCCCTTCCATGGGGAGAGTCCATGAAGACAGTGGAGAGAAGGGAGCCTCCTGCACTGTTGGTGGGGCTGGAAATGGGTACAGCCACTGTGGAAAGCAGTACAGAGGTTCCTCAAAATCTAAAAGTAGAAATATAATTTGACCCAGTAACCACTCCTAGGAATTTACCCAAAGAAAACAAAATCACTGAATCGAAAAGATATGTGCACCCCTATGTTTACCGCAGCACTATTTACAATATCCAAGATATGGAAGCAACGTAAGTGTCCATCAGTAGATGAATGGATAAAGAAGATGTGGTGCATATACACAATGGAATATTATTCAGCCATAAGAAAGAAAAAAAAGTTCTGCCATTGGTGACAACATGGATGGACCCAGAGGGTATTATGCTCAGTGAAATAAGCCAGGCAGAGAAAGACAAATACCATATGATTTCATTTATTTGTGGAGTATAACAACAAAGCAAAACAGAAGGAACAAAACAGCAGCAGACCCACAGACACTGAGAAGGGACTGCTGGTTCCCATGGGGGAGGGGCTGGGAGGGGGGAGGGGGGAGAGGGGATAAAGGGGCACAAAAATTCTCAATCATAATGTAGCGTGGTCACGGGGTTGGTAGTACAGCATGGAGAATACAGCCAGTGATTCTGTAACATCTCCTATGTAGACAATAACTGCACTAGTAGGGGTGAGAGTTTAATGATGTGGATAACTGTTGAACCACTGTGTTGTGTGTATACTTGAAACCAATATAAGATTGTATATCAATGGTATTTCAATAATAAAATAATGAAAACAGTGGAGATGTGAAACCATTCATCCCATGTGTGGATACTGGGCGCCTGCTGTATGCTGACCCTGTATGGCAGGGACACATTTCTGCCCCGTGGATGCAGAAATAACGTGTGGGTAGGTGGCACTGTCCACCAGGAGAGTGGGTGGGAAAGGAGCTATGGGCGAAGCAACCTGAGGATAGGCAGGGGGCAGGCATGCGGAGGAGAGGGCAGGGAAACCCCACCAGGGGACAGCCGGGCAGGTGTTCCTGCAGGAGGCGCAGTGTGTCTGGGGGGCCCACGCTGGGTGTGGGGTTGGGGCGAGAAGGGCTCCTCAAGGGCCCAGCTGCCGGGCACTGGGGAGCCACCGGAGGCGCTTGAGTCGGGGCAGGTGGGAGGCCTGGGAGGCTGAGGGGTGGCTGGGGGACACAGAGCCTGAGCTGGGGGCATGTGGGTGTTCTGTGACTCAGGGACAGGGGAGGAGTGGGTCTGGGGCCCATGGGAGCCCACAGTGAGGTGCCCCTGGAGTCCGTGGACCCCAGAGGATATCCAGGGGTGGCTAGAGCTGCAAGGTGGGCTCAGAGCAGGGGTGGGGGTCAGGACAGGGCCCTGGGGTGGCAGCCAAGGAGGGGGCAGGGCTCCAGCCCCTTGAGCAGATAGGAGGGGCAGTGGGTGGTGTGGATGCCTCCCCGGGCAGCAGAAGGCCAGCTGAAGCCCAATGCCCTGGCCAGTTATGCATTGCCCGTCTCCCCTCCACAACTTGGCTGAGGCTGTACCTGCTGCCACTGGGATGCCCAACCCCCTCTCTGCCTGGTGCCACCTGAAGACTGGCTCCCTGGAAGCCTGCCTGGAGTGTGGGTGTTGGGATCCTCATGCACAGCTTGAGAGCCTAGTGGAGGACTTTGGTGTTTGAGCTGCCCTGGGGAGTTTGGGCTGGACAAGGAGGATGCACATGACGTATGGGGATGGACAGAAATGCCCCCAGCAGCCCCTCTCCATCACCACCCCTCCTCCTCCTAGCAGTGCCAAGCACACAGTAGGTGCTCAACAAATCTTTTTGAACTGAATGGACACAGAACCGCTCGCAGCTCGCTTTTGCTGAGTGCCTAGCATAGTGGCAGGGGGTCAAATCCGGCCCAGTGCCTGTTTTGTAAATAAAGTTTTATTGGCACACAGCCACAAGGATGCAGTTTCCTTATGCCTCTGGCTGATTTCTCACTGCTATGGCAGAGCCGAGTCGTTGAGACACAGACCATCTGGTTTGCAATGCCGAAAATATTTACTCCCTGGCCTTTTACTGAAAAGGTTTGCCAAACCCTGAGCTAGTATGTGCTAGGCCCTGTTCCCAAGCCCTTTGTGTTTACGCTCTCTGTGAAACTTCCCGACAACCCTGGGAGGAGGGGAAGTGAGGCCCAGAGAAGTTCAGAAGCAGACCCAGGGTCACACAGCATGTACGGAGCTGAGCTGGCACCAAATCTGGGTGCGATGTTTCTCAGGGTCTTTTTGCTTGTTCTGTGCTTGCTGATTGGTCTCACATTTTAGTGCTAAATGAATGCGCGTTCCTGGTAAAGACAGGGTGTGGCGGGTCATAAAGGAGACGACAGTGCCACCCCCAATGCGGGCAGCATGCAGAGCTTCACACAGCTCTCCCCTTACACACACAGCTAGGTGTGCAGCACCTGCCGAGTACAGCCACTGTACAGGAAAACCAAGGTACCTGGAAGGATCCCCCTCTCCTGCCAACCCCCAGACCCCGGAGGGCTAGCTAGGGGCCAGTGACTCGCGTTCTTATAGGAACCCAGGAGGTGGGGTCCACTATCTGCACGTTGGCAGGCAAGTGGGAGCCACAAGGTGATATGTGCAGCATGAAGGACTCAAGGTAGACCGTGGGGAGTCAAGGGGAACCCTAGCCTGGACCCCAGGTGGGGCTTTGCTCTGAACTCCAACCTGAGTGCCTGGCTACCCACACAGTGTCACCCCTTGTCACTCCCCAACCCTGTGGATGTCAGTGTGTCCTTCCAGGGCCTCAGGCTGGAGAGGGGCACCCCGATGGCTGTCATCCTACGCCCCGTTCAAAGGCTGCCCCTTCAAAAACCATCCAGAACCCAACCATCTCAATCTGGTGCAGCCTCAGCCCAGATCTGGGGTCCGGTTCGGCCTCACGCCTGTCCTCCACACCTGGCAGCTGAAGAGGCCTTCACAAAAACGAGTGTTGGTCCCTCTGCCGCTCTGAGCTCTGCAGTGGCCCCCCCAGGGCCCTCAGGGCAACGGCGGGGCGCTCCCTGCCCGCTCGGGCCACCCGGGTCTGCAGGTGTGCGGCGCGGGCTGTGCACCCAGCTCCGCGGGACCAGCCGCGGGCACAGCAAGCGCCGGGCAGCATCAGCGGCGGCCGCGGGGCTGTTACTGCTCCCCAGACAGGCCCGGCTCGGGCCGGCGCTCTGGGCCCCGCACCCCGGGGGGCTCCCCTCCACGTAGTCCCGCGACCGGCCCCTCCCGGACCCCCTCCCCGCGGTCCCACCCGTCCTTCGCCCGGGCTGCCCGTCCCCGTGCGCCCTCGCTCTGGACCAGGAGCCGCGGCGGGCGGGACCCCGCGCACCCCCGCCTCCGGGGCGCGCCCTCCGGGCCCGGGCGGCGGGGCGCGCGCGCTGCCGGGCACCCGCGGCGGCGGCCGGCAGGAGGCGCACGCGGGGCGGCGGCGCGGGGCGGGGACGCGAGCGAGGAGCGCGGTGGCGGCGGCGGAGACGCGCGCGCCCAACCCACCCCCCGCGCCGCCGCCGCCCGGACAATAAACAGCAGAGCGCGGGGCGATGCCCGAGCCGGTGCCGCCGCCCGCGCGGCCTTAGCTGCAGGGCCCCGCCGTCCCCGCCGCCCGCGTCCGCCCAGCACCGCCGCCCCGCCCGGATCTCGGCGGGGACATGGAGTGAGTGGGCGCGCGGGGGCCGCGGGGGCCGCGGGAGGGGGGTGCATTCCCCACGCGGGGCGTCGCCGTGGCCGCGCGGAGAGGCAGGGGGCGACGGGCTTCCTGGACCCCAGCCCAGCCGCCGAGGGATCGGGCCGGGCCGCCCCCGCCCTGCGGCCTCCCGCCTGCCCGACCCCGGCGGCCCACGGCTCACGGGGACTCGGAGGCGGCGGCGGGGGGCGGCCCGTGTCTCCGCCCGCGCCCCCCTGGGCTTAGCCACGGCCCTCGGCCACCTGTGGCGCCCCCAGCCTGCGCCCGGGGGTGACGGAGCGGCCCCTCCCCGTTGCACCGGACCGGCCCTTAGCTCGGCCGCCACCCGCACCCTCAGCTCGCTGCTCGCTGCGCCCTGGACGCGCGCCGGCCAGGCCAGCCCTGCCTCCGCCCGGCCGCCCTCCCCAAGTCCCCAAGTGCTGCCCTGGGCCCCTGCTAAGGCCGGAGGTACTGCCCGAGGGAGGGGGGCTTCATTCAGGGCTTCCGGGTCTGGAAGGTGTGTGAGACGGGGGGTCCAGGTGCTTTCATCAAGGGGAGCTTGGTTCTGACCCCTTCCCAGGGAACGTGTCCCTACAATGAGGCCCTGAATGGTGGACGCAGGAGTCCTCTCGCCGGGGTGCAAATGGGTTTGGTGAGTGGGTCTGGGTGGGGTTAATGAGGAGCAGGGGAGGGTTCTTGCCGAAACAGGTGCCGCCGGGTGAGCGTGCATACACACGGTCATGTCAGACACCAAGGCCTCTCTTCCTGGAGCCAGAGTATCCCCACGCCCCCACTCCCACAGGTGGGCGCTGGGAGACGTGTTTACCTGGGCTGGGGGCTGGGAAGTGGGTGTCTAGGGTCCCGGCAGCCGGCCCACCTGGGCTGGGGCCAGCAGCTGCCCCAAGTTGGGCCCAGTCCCCATCCATGCCAGAGGCTGGGACACGGAGGTCCAGCCAGCCCACCGTGCCGGCTCCCCTTCCCCTGGGTGTGTTTTCCGAGCTGACAACTTTCCCCCAGGGATTCACCCGTGACCCACCACGCCCTCCCAGGAAGGCGACACCCGATGTCCTCTGCTTTTGAAAGCCCAAACAAAGGCCCAGCCCGCTCCCCCACCCAGCCCCGGGAGCCCAGCCAGGGGCTCAGGGGAGCCAGATCCTGGACGTGTCTGCGCTTCATTCCCCGTTTGTTTATCTGCTCTGGTCCCTGGGCCCAGGGGGCCTCTGGGCCTCCTGACAGCAGGCCCTGGACAGGGTGTGGCATGGGAGGGGGCTGCTTGGGGGGAGTGGGTTGAAAATCAAGGAGAATGCCCACCCACCCAGAGCAGAGGAGTGAGGGGGTGTTCTGGCTGGGTCCCATTGTTTCCTTTCGTGCCACCTCTTTCATTCTCAGTGGTGATTCTGAGGCCCAGAGAGGGGCAGCCACTGCCCCAGGGTCACACAGCACAAGGAAGGCCCCTGGGTGCTCATTGCAGCCCCCTCCCCCGGGGCTTCTTGCTCATGGGTAACTTATGGTGCCAAGGACCCCTCTTAGGTGATCACTGGCCTCTCTGGATGCAGATGCCAGGCAGGACTCGGTGTTCACCAACCTGCTAGCCAAGAGAGAAAGTCTATGTTCTGGTGCTTGGGTGGACGATGGGTGGTGGGGAGAGGCCCCCATCTGGCGCAGCCCCTTGTTCATCCTCCTCTTCCAAGAGGGCAGGAGCAGGCTCCAGGCACGGAGACAACAGATGCTAGAACGGAACTGCTCACCTCCTTCCGTGTCCATGGATTTTTGCCATCAGGCTCATGGAAGATGGTCGTGGCTTATGGTGGTGCTGGAAAGTTTCTTTTAAAAATACATTTGAGAATTTGTCACAATTTTGTTAATGTAAGGGTTAAAGTAATTTTTGTGAATTTAAGAATATAAGGATTTAGCGAAAACTGGCCAGTAACTCACTCCCTGGGGGCGAGGGGGTCTGATGCTACAGAGTTGGGACAAGGATGGGGGATGGCACAATGACAAGACACTCCTGGGAAGGGTGGGGGTGGGGCACACCCCTCTGGAGCCGGGTGGGTGTGAATCCAGCTCTGGGGGGATTTGCTGTGTGACCCTGGGTGAGGCGCTGCCCCTCTGGGAACCTCAGAGTCTGGCTAGTAAAATGAGGGTATTTTAGCTTGGAACAGCCATTCTGAGATGCCCAAACCCCTGCCCTGGGTGAGAGCAATGTTGGGACCTGGGGGTGGTAGGAGAGCAGAGCTGGGTCAGGCAGGACTTACCCGTATCCCTTCCCGGTCCTCAGGCCTGGACATTTTCAAGGAGAAAGTCTGAACTGGGTGCAACTAGGGTTTTAACGCCTCTTTCACACTTGCTAATCTCCCTTTATAATGAAAGGCAGAGTCAGTTAAGAGGCGACAGTATCTAGTGATAATTGAATTTAATAACATGCTTTTATTTTCATTGTATCTATTTTTTTCAAATGTTTTTACTCTGATGTTTGTGGCAGTGGTTCCTGGTTCTCTCATTGGTAAAAATACAATATTTTCTTCTAAAACAAAGGGGTTTGATTGAAACAGTGAGTGGATTTGAAGGGAAGACCATCCTGGAGGCGCAGCAAGAGTGCAGGAAGGGGTCTGAGCAGAGCAGACCGCCCGATCTGTTTACTGAACAATCACTCAGTGAGCCGTTGCTCAGTACCTGGCCCTATTCTGAGCGTTTTGTCTGCCTGAACTCACTGGATCCTTACAGCAGCCCTGGGAGGTGGGGAAACTGAGGCTCAGAGATGTGACATGACACACCTGAGGCCACACAGGTGGGATTCACTCCTGGGTGACTCTCTTAGCTGCTGGGTCAGGGGTGAGAGGGGATCTTTGTACCTTCCTGTGTCCCACCGGCTAGATCTGGGGTCCTCCAAATTCTGACATCAGCTTTGAGAATCTCATGACATCAGCTTTTCTCTCTGGTTGATCTACTGGACCACATAGATGGTGGCCTGGCTGTGGTTGGGTGCCTGGGGCACATGCCCTGCATCTTCCCCCTGGGACCCCCTTTGTGACTGCTGATTTGGGAGTGGAGCACAGAGAGGGGAAGTCCCGACTCCCCATGAGACACTAAGCATGTTACTCAACTACGCTGGGCCTCACTTTTCACATCTGGTGAATAGGGATGTGAGCCTACCCAGCTGCACTGGGGTGGGAGGATGGGTGCTGTATGGTGTATGGACTTGGACCCTGTATCACCCACAGCCCCATGGTGAGACCCATCCTCAAGGGTGTCAGAATTTGGTTCTGGAAAGTGGGTTGATGTTCTTTGAAAAAAATCACATCATCCTTTTCCAAGCCTGGGACTATTTCCTTGCATCCTTTCTCCACCCAGGAAGCCTGGCATCTGTCCATTTAACAAATGCTCTCTGCTGACCATCCTAGCCCAGTGCAGAATGAAAAGGGTCTGGGGAAGCCCATGGAGGGTCTTTGAGGTGTGGGAAAGGTATCCTGGTGCTTTTCTGTGAAAGATATTTAAGGGCTTAACCAGGCAGGCAGAAGGTGCACCTGGTGGGGAAACTGGCCCATGCAAAGGCCTGGAGGGGAGAGCATTGGGAGAAGGGAGCACTCTTTTGGGTCCTGCCGGGTTTGGGGTGCTCAGCTGGGGAGCCATGGGGAGCTGTGATGGTGTCTGAGCAGATGAGGAGCAGCTCAGGGCTCAGCCTGGACAGGGGCTGTGGAGGCAGCTTGAAGAGAGGAGCCGGGGGTGAGCTGGTGGGCAGGACCCGGTGTCTGGGTGAGCTTCAGAACTTTGTGGTGATCCGAGCTGCCCACAGGGGCAGAAGGCCCAGTCCTTGGATGCGCCAGGAGGCTAGGAGGAGCCCTGGTCATTCTGCTAAAGGGTCTCTGTGCCACATGGGATGGCTGAGTGGAGGTCTTGGTGTCTGAGGAGCTAGGGTGTCTGTCTGGCCAAGGGTCTCAAGCAGGAATTCAGGGAATCAGAGCCCATGGTCAGGGGTGGGCTGGGGATCAGAAGGAGGGTCCCCAGCCAGGCCTGTGGAAGGCCAGTGAGGGCAGGCTGGATGGACCAAAGGAGAGTGGTAGGGTGGGCTCAGTGAGGGCAGGTGCTTGGTGGTGGGCTTCTGGGAACGCCTGTCATGGAGCAAGAAGAATTCCTGGCTGGTTTGTGTGCAAATTCTTCTGACCACAGACAGCCCCAGGGCAGGGCCAGCAGAATCTTCCAATGCCCCATGGGGTGGGCAGGCCCCCAGCTCTGGCTCCAGCTTGGCCCTTATGATTTCTGCCATATGTATGTATATACTTGTTTTTATTAGCTTTATTAAGATAAGTTGCACACCACACAATCCACCCATTTAAAGTGCACAATTCAGTAGGTTTCAGGACATTCACAGAATTGTACAACCATTACCTCTAGTTTCAGAACATGTCCCCAAAAGAAAACCCATCCCCATAAGCAGTCACCCCCACCCTCTCCCCAGCCCCTGATAACCACAAACCCACAGTCTGTCCGTGGCTTCGCCTATGGTGGATGTGTCCCAGACGTGGGGTCACATGCCGCATGGGCCTTGTGTGTCTGGCGAACACTGAGCGCCGTGTGTTCAGGGTCTGTCCATGTGAAGCGCGTGGCAGGGCTCCACTCCTTTTCTGTGGCTGAGTTATGCTCTGTGTGTGGGTGGACACATGTGTGTGTCCAGTCATCCGCTGGTGGCCTTTGGGTTGTTGCATACAGTACACTAATTTGTACAGACACGTCTGATGTCGTTGTGGGTGGTCCCTGGCCGTCTGTGGGATGTGAGGAGCCCCAGATCCTATTGCAAATAAGTGTAAGATATGACATGAGATTCTTAAAAAAAAAAAAAAGGCAGTGGTCACAGGGCTGGTGGTCCACAGGGGTGGCAAGAGTGTAACAAGAGGCGGGGACCCTTGTTTGGGGCCTCCTCTCAAAATGGAAAGGGTGCTGTGTGTTGATGAATGCTGGGGACTGGAGCAGAACTTAACTGGGGAGGCCAGAGGCGGCCTCAATGGGGAGGCTACATCCGAGGAAAGGCCCGAGGGAGTTAGGTCATGGGGGCCCTGCTGCGGGGGTGCACTAGGTGGGGCCACAGCCAGTGCAGAGGCCCTGGGGTGGGGTGGAGGCGTGCCTGGCATGTGTGTGGCTAGAGCGGAATAAGGGGGGGATCACGGGTCTTGTGGGCTGGTCTCTGCAGCCGGATTTGCCTGGAGACCCCGGCTCACCTGAAGCTGGAGAAGGTCCCAGCCCAGTGTCCCTATCCACAGAGCAATGCTCTTCCTAAGGGCCTGGGGCAGGGTCCGGCTCTTCCCCCTCCCCAGCCCAGGTTAATAGGCTCACTGCCCTGGGTCTGTGGCCTGCTCTGATGTGACTCCACCATGGGGGTGATGCCTCTCTGCCTTGAGCCTTTTAGAAGGAGCATGCATGCCTCATGGGTGATGGTAGTGGTCCTGGCGGCCACCCATGCTGAGTGCAAAGGGGCTGGGAGGAACAGAATTCCTTCCTGATATGGGGAGGAGACCCAGGAAGGCTTCCTGGAAGAGGTGGCTGTGCTTTGAGCTGAACTTGGAGGTAGAGGAGAGAAGGGAGAAGGCAGGGAGCCTCTGAAGGGTGAGGGGCTTAGCGGCTGAGGTGGGTTTGGAGAGAGGAAGGTAGTGGGGTTTAGAGAGACAGAGGCTGCGCCTGGAACCACCGCTGGAATCGCCGCTCCTCCATCCCCCACCCGGTGGGGGGAAGGGGCCACGGGGCTCCCTCTTCCACCGCACCTCCCAGCCCCGTGACTGTCCCCCAGCCCCATGGCCAAGGCCGTTGTCAGCCGTTTCCTTTCAATTAGCACTGGAATGTTCCGGGCTCTGGGCTGTGCGCCTGCCTGGGCCGGGACCCCTCATTCCGGCTGGAGCTGCCCGGGGCGGGCGGCCCTGGAAGGACAAGGGCCACGCCCCCACCCGCCTCGCGCCTCCCACCTGCCCGTCCTGCCCCCTGGGTGACCTTGGGTCTGTTGCGTAACCTCTCTGGGCCTCTGAAAAAGAAACGCCCGACGAAGCTGAAGCCTCCGCGGGGCTCGTGGGGTTTGGGCCTCATTAGCTCATTCCTGGATTCGGATTATCTCACGCCTCGCAGCCGACGCCCTCGCCGAGTCCCGAGCGCCTACATTTCCAATCGAGCCTAGAATTTGCTCCAAGCGCCGTAAAAATAATCGCGCAGGGATGGGAGTCTGAGCTGAGGGTGGGCGTCGGGGGGGAGGGCGCGCGCCCCCACGAGCAGCTGCGGGCTGTGGCGCGGTGCCCAAGAGGAGCCGGTGGACGCTCAGAGACGCGAGCGACTTGCCTCGGGTCACACAGCCCGCGGGCGGCGGCTGCCAGCGCCGGAACCCTCCCGGGGCGTTTTAGCCAAAACCCAGCCTTCTCTGCCCAGCACGTAAGATCTTTTGTGATCTGGCCTTTGCACCCCTTACGGAGCAGCAGGGGGCGTCTCAGCCCCCGCACCGCCCCTCGCCGGACCTCGGGGAGACGCTGCGCCCCGCGCGCTCCCGAGGGCTCCCGCCTGGGTCCCGGTCCCGGTCCCAGGCCCATTCATTCAGTCTGTTCGTTTCATCCGCCCAGGAAACAGGCGCCGCCACCCCCCGCCCCGCAGCACGGTCAGGACGGTGACGGTGGGCGAATGTCGTGCACAGAACCACCCACTGCAGCCTCAGTTTCCCCTCTTGTCAAGTGGGGCTGAGACCCGCGGCGGAAGGCGGTGAGCCCAGGAACGTTGTTAGGGTCCTACTGTCGTACTTTGTTTTTCGGATGCATGACGCAGAGCAGTCTCGGCTTGACGTTGGCCACCTGGCGCCAGGGGCGAGGCCAGACCCTCCCTGACAGAAGCCCCTCCCCTGGTCTGGTGCCCCTGAACCCAGAACGGAGGAGCCACCCCAGCATTAGGGGTGGGGAAGACCCCGTTCTCCCTTGAAGCCCCGCTCCCTGGGCAGCCCCGGAGGCTCGGGGTGGGAAGCCACTCACCCCGCCGAGCGCCTGGCCGGGGGCGGAGATGCTCCGCGCCGGCCCCACCCCCGCGAGCTGGGCCTCTGCGTTGTCATGGGGATGGCGCGGTTGCCAGGACGACCGCCTCCCGCGGGCCCCGCCATCCATCACCCTCGCTGCGGCGCCCGGGACAGGGCGGGGCGGCTCCGGCGCCCCCAAGCCTGGAGAACAGAGCAGGAGAGGAGCGCGCAGCGAGCGCCCCTTGGGCTGTGGGGTGGAGAGGGGACTGTCGGGGGCCAGGGAGGTGATGGGGACCTGGACGGGGAGGGATGGGAATTCTCCTGGGCGGTGCCTCCCTTCACTATGCCTGTCTGACCTTCCCCTGCCCTGCCTCTGGCGGCAGGGACAGGCTGCCCAAGAGAGGACACAGCCTGCCTTGTTGTCTCCGGCCTGGCAGGCTGGCCACACAGCTGTCCCTGCGTCCGGCCTGAATGGCAAACTGCTGGCCGGGTGGAGTCCCGGCAATAGGCAGCTGGTGCCTCTGCCCCACGTGGATCTGTGTGCACTGGGGTCTCATCTGCCATGTGCCCCTCCCCTCCTTCCTGGGTATGTCCCTGGAGGCCACATTCGAGCTGTGAAAAGGGACGGCCTGCTGTGTGGCCGGGGAGTTGTGGTTGCAATCCAGCTCTGCCACTTCCTAGCTGTGTGACTTTGGGCAAGTGATTTGCCCTCTCTGGGCTTTGGTGTCCTGCTATGGGAAGAGCATACCAGGCAGAGGGAAGAGGTGTGCAAAGGCCCAGAGGGAGAAATGAGCTTGGTGCTGTCAAGGTGCAGCCAGAAGGTCTTGGTGGCCAAAACAGAGTGAGTGAGAGGCGGTGGGGCCAGGGAGATCTAAGACTGGTTCTGCTGCCTGTTTTGAGAACTGCCTCTGGCTGTGGGGTGGAGAGGGGACTGTCAGGGGCCAGGGAGGTGACAGGTGATGGTAGAGGCCTGGGCTGGGCAGATGGGAGGGTGTGGGGTTTGCAAGAAGTGAGGGTCCATGCCACAGGGAGCACAGAGGCATGGGGTAGACCCAGAAATCTGGCTGATCAGGTCCTTCAGGAAGGGCCTCCTGGCCAGATAGCTGGATCAAGCCTTTCCTGAACTCCACCCTGCTGAAGTCAACCTCCCTGAGGAAGGAAAGAGGGAAGCTTCAGGGTGTGGCTGCTGCCGTGGAGCTTCTGGGAGTCATGGGGGGGGGTGCAGGTGCCGCCCACCAGGAAGGGAAGAGCTGGGTGGGGTCACCTGGCTGGGGCGTGGGAGCCGGATGACTTCTCAGGCCTGTGCAAGGCCAGGAAACTGAACCTGAGTGGGGCGGGCAGCTGGGGCACTGAGGCCCCGAGATAGATCTGCAGCGGGAGCAGCTGCTGGGTGGGGAACGCAGCACACTGCACGACTTTGGGCCTCGGTTTCCCTTCTGAGCTTGGTGGAAGGTTTAGAGCTGGGATGTCCAGTCCACCCATTTGTGCAGATGGAGAACTGAGGCCCAGAAAGGGCAAAGGGTTCTTTGGAGGCACAGGGTGGCTCCAGGGCCCTGATTCAGGGCCACAGGGTGTTGGTGTTGGGGGTGGCCGCAGAACCAAATAATGGTATGTAATTTCAATCCCGGTGAAGATAAGGGGTTTGGGCAGACAGGGGTGGGGCAGACTGGGTCTCCCAAAGTCACCCTGGGATCATCTTGGATTTGGGACAGAGAATCAGAAGGACCCTCTGCATTGTCACATTATTATTCAGCCCCTTGTAGGCTAAGGCTTCAAGGGTTGAGCATTTTACTCCGCACCTACTGTGCGCAGCTTCCTGGGACCCAGCAAGACCACGGAAGGGAGGGTTCAGGTTTTGAAAGCTCTTCCCTTGCCTGCTGGGTGTGGAGGGGTGCAGAGCAGAGGGAGGGCAAGGATGATAGCCTGGGTGTCTTCCTGTTCGCCCCCACGGAAGGCCTGTAACCCGACAGCACAAAGCTCTGTCCCTCCAAGTGTGTCTGACGGCGCTGACATATCAGGCCTCTACTGCAGACCATTTAAGGCTAAAACCACGCTGGGGGGCTCTCAAAAAACACTAGCTGGTGAGAAAGGGATGCTGGGTTCAATTCCAGCTTTGCTACTGTGCTGTGTGTCCTCGGGAGGCTCCCAGCAACTTTCTGGGCTCCTGGGAAACTCCAGGGGAGGCCACTGTGAGAGGAACTAGAAGTCTCAGGAGAGCATCAGTGACTTTGCCAAGACCAAGGTTTGGGAGGTGGGGCTGGTGCCCCTTGTAGGGCTGGAGAATAGGTGCTTGGGAGGGTGAGGAGGGGGCTTGCCTGGTCCGAAGCAACACACCTCTTCCCAAAGCACTCTTCTCCAGCCTTTGATTGCTGGTGAACTCCTATGCATCCTTCACGGCCCAGCCTCAATGCCCTCTCCTCCCCAAACCCTTCCTGGGTCTCCAGGCAGGGCCTCACCCATTCTGTCCTTTGGCCCTGCCTGAGCAGGTGGCAGGTTTGTTAAGAGAATGAAGGAGGTAATAAGGCTGGATGGCAAGGACAGCACCACCTCTGGGCAGGTGGGGAAGGGCCCCACTTTATAGAAGGTAATGTTGGTGAAGCAAAATTGCCTGCTGTGGTCACCCAGCCGGAGGACACAGGATCTGCTGAAAGCAGGGGGTGGACCCCCAGCTTGACTGTGTGCACCCCCCCAGGGTCCTGGTGGCAGAGACCACGTCCCAGCAGGAGCGGCTCCAGGTCATTGCAGTGAGTGCCTCCCTGCCCCTCTGTGGTGTGCCAGTGGGAGGGGACCGGGTGGGGGGTGGGATGGGGAGGGCGGGGGACAGGCTGGGGGGATGGGGGGCAGGTGGGGGCAGGTGGGGGTCTAACGGTGCCCTCGCAAGGAAGCGGGACCCACGTGGCCCAGTGGGGAGGGTCTGGTGACACCTCTGGCCTGGGGCCTGGTCCTGACCTGCCATTGCCCGCAGGAGAAGCGGAGGAGGCAGGCGGAGATGGAAAGCAAGCGCCGCCAGCTAGAGGACGAGCGGAGGCTGCTGCAGCACCTGAAGGTAGTGGGCGGGCATGGCCGCCTCACCGGGTGGCCCACGGGGAGGGCCCTGCGGGAGGGCGGGCCAAGCTGACCCTGACCCTGACCCCAACCCCAAGGACTTTGACCTCCATCCCTGACTCCCCAGTCCAAGGCGCTGCGGGAGCGCTGGCTGTTGGAGGGGACTCCATCCTCGGCCTCGGAGGGGGACGGGGACATGCGGAGGCAGATGCGAGAGGACGAACAGAAGGCCCGGGTCCTGGAGGAGTCCATCTCCAGGTGGGTGGTGCGGCTTGGGCATCTCTGCGTGCGGCAGGAATGAGCCTGGTTTGCGCCCAGGTGGGGCCGCAGGTAGGCGTGTGTGGCCACCCTTTGCTGTGGGCTGCCCCTTGCGGCCCCTTCCTTCTCCTGATGTCTAGCAGGGCAGGTGCGTGAGGGGTGCGGGGTCAGGGCGGATTCCTGAGTCTCTGAGGCCTCCCTGGGGGCCTTCTGGCGCCGGCCCAGCTGGCGAGCTGTGCCCCTGGGTCCTAAGGGAGGCCACAGAGGCCTGCAGCTGGGCCTGCAGGAAGCCTGGGGGAGGGGGCCTGCAGGGAAAGTGACCATCCCTCTCCACCTCCTGGGTTGGGACAAAAGGCCTGAAGTTTCCGGGCAGGCAGGAGGCCCAGGCTCAGCTCCAGGGCGGCAGGGTCAGGCCGGAGGGAAGTGACGGCCAAAATTCCAAATGTCCCCTTGGCCAAGGAAGCCCCAAGAGGTGGGGGGACTGAGGCAGGCCCGTCGTGGGGGCCTCGGGGTTCCTGCCCTGATGTGTTTTACTTTGGAAGAAAGGGGGAAAAGGGTCAGCTGAGGGGGGTTCCCCTGGGCCTCAGTTTCCCCACCTGTGAACTGTGTGCCTGGCCAGAGTTAGGGGCTCAGGCAGAGAGACACAGCTGGGAATGACCAACAGAGGGTCAAGGGCCCTCAGGACAGAGTCGGTGGGAATTACTGGCTCCTGGGGGCTAGACAAGATGGGCTTTTTTGCATCCCACTCTGCTGGGTGCAGTCCTGGGGCAGTGGGGGTAGAGGCGGCCAAGCTCAATTACCTGAATGGGGCGGGGCCTTGCTGGAGCACTGCTGTATGTCCGGCATTCTTCCAGTGCTTTTGGGGGCCTTGGCTTTCTCCTTCCCAGGGCAACCCACTGCATTTTGCCTGCTCGGTGCACCTACCTGGACACCTCTTCCAGGAAGCCCTCCAGGCTTGACTCCCCCAGGCTGTCAACACATCCCCTGTCTGTCCCAAGCCTTCCCTTGGTACTCAGTCAGGCAGGTGATGGTGTGCATGAGATTTAAAATCCGGTTCTGTTTTCACTGGGTTTGTGTGTCCTGTTATCTGCTAATGCTTGGAAAGTGACACAGGTTTTCCAGTTTCCCCAGAGAGATAAAACTTCCTGTAAAAGTAAACATATGTGAGTGGAACATAGGGCTGGAAGTAAACAGAGATGTAAGCAGCAAGCGGTGCAGGGATCTGGCAGGCAGGGCTGTGCTGCTTGCTGGCTGTGCATTCGCTGCTCTGTGCTGCAGTTTCCCCTATCGCGAGAGGGCATGAGGAGAAACACCTCCAAGGTGTTAGGAACGCCAGAACCAGCAGCCGAGCCTGGGTGGGGCTGGGCGTGCAGAAGCGCCCACACGTGGCTGTCACCCCCTGCCCCCACCCAGGCTGGAGAAGGAGATTGAGGTTCTGGAGAACGCAGACGCACTCCCGACCACCTCCAAGGAGGACACAGCGGCCCCGAGCCCAGCCCGCACCCCAGCCCACACCCCGACCCCGAGCCCTGCCAAGGAGGACGAGAAGGCAGCGGTGCTGCCGAGTTCTCAGCAGGTAAGGAGGCACCGACTTTCCTAGGGAGCCCTTCACATCCATGGCCTGCTGGTGGGGGAGCAGATTTTACAGCCAGGGCTTGCATTTGAATCCCCGCCTGCCACGTCCCAGCCTGTGACCTGGTACACGTTACTCCGCCTCTCTGGGCCTCCGTTTCTCTTCCGTAAGAGCACCCACAGGCTGAGGGTGACAAGAGGGTCACGCCACTCAGCAGAGAGCAAGTGCTGCACACGAGAGCTGACACATAGCGTCTGTATTATTACTTTTACTGGGTACTTTATGGGTGTCACATCTGCCATTCTCCCCCATTTGGTGGAAGACACAAATGGAGGCCCAGAGAGGCTGAGACACTGGCTCAAGAACACAGCTGAGGAGCGGTCTTTATAGGACTTAGCCATTGATTTTAGGGTCTGATGTCTGAACCGTGATCGCTGCAGTATGTCACAGCAGATTCGGGCATCTCCAACCGCCATTGTCTTTGGGGCTCATAGCTCCTCTCCCAAGTGCATGCTAGTTTCCCCAACCCCAGATGAGTTACAGCTGGGCATCTCACACTGGGGCAGGCACATGGGGCACTACCAGCATTTGGAAGGCCAAATCTTCACTGTGCGTCCAGATCCTTCCTCAACGGCTCCTCTGATGTTGTCAGTCTGGAGCCCAGCAGACCTGCCCTTGCGGCTTGCCATGGCCTTGTTTTGTGCAGAGAGGGAGGGTGCAGGCCAAGGCCCTGGCCTCATGGAGTCATGTTGGGTAGGCAGGCAACCACAAACAGCGAGATGGTGGGGCACACGATGGGAAAGCCCAGGGCACCACAGAGTCCCCAAGGGAACATCTGATTCATGGGTGGGCTGGGCGGGTTTCCTGGAGGAGATAGGTTTTGAGGGTTGAGTAGGAGTTCTCCAGGCATGGACCCAGGATGAGAGGAGGCTCCCACTAAGGGTGACTGAGTATGGACTGTGTGCTGGCGCAGTCCCTGCCCTCATGGTGTCCACATCCTGACTGGGTAAATAATGCAGGAAGTTGAAGGACCATGGTGTGATGGGGGGCACCTTTGGATTGGGTGTCAGGGAGATGAGCGAGGAGCCAGCCAAGTGGACGTCTGGGGCCTTCCAGGTGGAGGGACACTGCACACAAAGGCTCTGGGACAAGAGTTTGTTCAAGGAACACTAAGGAGTCCAGGAGGCAAGCCAGCAATGGGGAGGGAGGAGAAGCCTGTGGGCAGGGGTCTGCTGACACGGACCCTGGGGGGCATCAGCAAGGGTCCAACTTTGTTCCGGGAGCACTGGCATTGGGGAGCCCAGGAACCCTTCTGAGCAGGGCAGGGCCATTATCTGGGTGTCAGGCATGGGTCCAAAAGGGACAGCACTTGAGGTGGGGGAGCCAGGTGCTGAGCTGGACCCTCTCCTGACCAGCCCACGGGTGGGGTTGCTGGTCAGTGGGAGGGGGGGCACTGGCACCCCTGACCCATCTCGTTCTTTCTTTCAGACCCTGGTGGGCACGCCCAAAGGTAGGCTTCTGGAGGGACAGAGGGGCCTGGGCGTGCTCTGGTGATAGGAGTGGGGATGGCGGTGTTGGGGGGGTGGGATGCTGGAACGTAGCAGCTATTGGTGATAAACAGCAGTGACAGCAGCAATGACTCGTTCTGGTTACTCATCTCAGGCCTGGCCCCTCATCCTCATGTCTCTTAATTTCCACAACATCCCTGGGGTGGAGGTAGTGCCATGCCCCTGCTCGCAGATGAGCCAACAGCTTCGCAGGGCTGTGTCTGGCTGAGCTGGGAGCCTGGTCCTGAGGCTTTGTCTTGAACCCCGTCCTTTGGGGGGAGAGGGTGCCAGGCCTTGGCCACCCAGCTTTTGTTTGCAAATATTTCACAAATGTATGTGACATTTAAATATGTACGTTTGACTATAAATGGAATAGTTTATTCATTATTTTAAGGGATTAAGGGTTTTAAGTTATTTAATATAAATTATGTTTTAAAAACATTCATCTAACCTGTCTAGTTCCATATCTAAGGCACAGAGAGAGAGCCACCGGCTGGGATTGGAGGTGGTGCCTGGAAGTGTCTTTGGCCTGATTTGTTGTGTTAATTATTCATAAGGAGAGTGTCTCCCTGTCTTACTGTGAAATTAAAAATTAATAATTAAAAAAAATCCATGTCAGTCTCTCAGGGATCTTTTGAAAAACATTTGGGCTAAGAGATGGGAATGGGCTGTGGGGCTGGTGTGTGTTTTTTGGAGGGAGAGGGATTCCGTGTGTGTTTGGAGGTTCTGGGTACACATACATGTGTTGGAAGGGTATGGTGCATGTGTGTGTTTGGGTAAGGTCCAGGTATGTGTATGAGTGTTGGGGGGTGCCCAGCGAACTGGGAAGGTGTCTGGGCATATGGGAGAGCTGTATGACCTTCTCTCCTCTGACCCCCACCTCTCCACCCCTCACCCACAGAGAAACGAGTGTCCAGCACCCCACTGAGGACCGTCGAAGGCTCCACTGTGATGAAGGCAGGTGGGTCGGTCCCCGCATCCAGCTGCTATCCTGGGCCACGTCTGCCCTGGAGGGCCTGGTGGGTGGGGGTGACATGGCTTTGGGGGGCAGCTGATGGAGGCCGTGGCTCTGAGCCTGGGTGGGGCCTGGGTGCCCCCTCTGCTTTGCACCTCCATCACACGCGGCCCAGCTTCCTGGAAGCTCGGCGCCCTCGCATGGCGGCTCCAACCCGACATCCCACGGCTCCCATGCCCTTCGCCTGGCGGCTCTCCTGGGGCCCAGTCGGGGGGGGGGCACACGTGCTCACACACACCTGCCTGCGCCCCCTGGGAGGCCTTCTTCCTCCCTGTCCCCCAGAGCCATCGTGGGCATTTCTGTGCTTCTAGGAAGCAGGAGGGGCAGAGCAAGGCTGACGGGGCTCCTTTGGGGGCAGCGGGATTGTAGGGGGCCTGGCGGCGTGACAGCTGACGTTACTGCAGCCGCTGCGGCTGGAGCGAGCTGGGGAGGCCGGAAGCCAGGAGGCAGTGAGGACCCCCTGGGGGCCACGGGCTAGGCTGTGAGCACATTGGGAAGGGAGACGGCAGCGAGAGGCCCTTCGGGGTCAGGCAGGAGGCAGAGGTGGGGGTTTACTTCTCCCTGGGGTCCCCACGCCTGTTAGGCCCTCCCCAGCCAGCGCAGAGGCCAGATGACTCTCTTGTTCCCTTGCGCGGTGCACGACCCGCCCAATTGTGTCTGGAGGTGGGGTGTTAGGCTGTGTACTGACATGGAATTAAATAACATTCGTTCGTTAATTGGACAAGCGCTTATTGAGCACCTGGGGTGTGCCAGGCATGAGGGTCGCAGCCTGGGGGGGCCAACGTGCTGATGGGGTGGCCCCTATGCAATTAACTTCAGAAGACAAGGTGGCGCGTGGGGAGCTGGGCGGGGGCGATTCTAATCCGAGGACTTGGGGACCCCAAGGATTCTAATATGATTCTAATCCGAGGACTTGGGGAGCCCAAGGACCCAACTACAGGTGTTGGGGGAGGGCCCCCCGGGGAGGGGCACGGCAGCGCCAAGGCCCGGGGGCAGCACCGGCCTGGTTCGGGAGGGGCAGCCAGGGGCTGATGGGGTGGGACGAGCTCGGTGAGAGGAGCCGACGGGGCGCGGGAGCAGGTCGTGGGCCTTGACCCCCGGGACGCGGGGCCGGAGGCCGCGGGCGCAGCAGGGACTTGGGCCCGGGGCTCACACGCGCTCTCTGGCGGCCGCGGGGAGGACGGACGTGGGCGGTGCCGGGAAACACACGCGGAGGGGCCGCTGGTTCAGGGGGGTCAGTGCGGGGTGGAGGCGGAGGGGGGCGGGGAGACGGGGATGGAGAGGAGTGGGCAGGGGTCGGGTTAGAGGGTGGGGACCCTGGCCCAGGAGGGTCAGTGGGGGCTGGGGGTGGGGAGAGGGTGGAGGCGGGAGATGGGGAGGGCGGTGGGGGGCAGGAGGGAGAGTCAGGGCCCAGGGAAGGGGACAGGGGGAGGGCGGTGGGGTGAATGTCCGTCCCGCCCAGGGGCGCAGTTGGGGAGAAGCGGGCAGCTACTGGTGTTCTGAAGGCGAGGCCCCCCAGGACTTTCAGATGGACAGACAGGGGGCGGAAGACAGAGAAAATCGACTCTGTCCCTGTGAGAAATGGGAAAACAAGGGGAGGCGGGTGCAGGGGGCAGACTGGGGGGGTCTCAGACATGCTGCTTTGGGGGCCTCGGAGGGACCCCAGGGGGAGCAGGGGTGGGATACAGGACTTCAGGGAGAGGTCTCTGTGGTCTCCCTGCAGGGTTTTGTGGGAATGAGGTCTAAAGGGCAGGGCAAGATGCTGGGAGACATCCGTTCATTTCAAGAGGGAAAATTCTTCAGTCCTGTTGAGGCAGGGGAGGTTAAGTTCACAGTCCACGAAGAGGCGTGGAGCACAGACTCCAGGGCCCAGGGGCCAGGGGTCAGGGACCCTGCGGGGAGAAAGCCTGCTGCCAAGTGGTCACACCGCGGTGACTGTGGGCAAGGCTGGGCCGGTGACTGCTGCCCTGAGGGGGCCGGACGTCCTGAGCTTCGCAGATGGGGCGGGATGGCCAGCAGGGAGTCCAGGGCTGAGCACAGAGCCGCAGAGGGCCGCTGGGTGGGGGCCGCGGCCAGGGACCCCCGCTGCTTGGCTCTTGCTGCCGGCTCCCCATCCCTGGCTTGGCTGCCGCCTGGGGCACGTGGGCAGGCGGTCGTGGTGTAACGCGCGCCTCTCGTGCCAGCCATGTATTCGGTCGAGATCACGGTGGAGAAGGACAAGGTGACCGGGGAGACCCGGGTGCTGGCCAGCACCACCTCACTGCCCCGGGGGCCGCTCCCCCAGGGCATCAAGGTCTACGAGGACGAGACCAAAGGTACGCGACCCCCGCCCCGACCCTGCCTGGCCCCCTTCCCAGGCCTGAGCCAGATCAGACAACCTGATTGGACACGACGCTGTCCTGTTTGGGTCCCGGGGCTCGTGCCCTGCTGCCCGCTGCTGGCTCCCAAGCCCTTCAGTCCGGAACCTGCAGCCCACCCTTCGTCCACTCCAGGCACCTGCCCTGGAGCCTGGCTGAGCACCAGGTGCCAGGCTGGTCTCTGGGAGTCCCATGTGGGACTCTGCTCTGTCCGGGGCAGCTCACGAATGATGTAAATAAGACGGTGTGACACAGGGGACAAAATCCCCAGAGACACAGAGGGGGCTGCAGGAGGGTCTAACAGGGTGGACACGGGGCCAGGGGAGGCTCCCCAGGAGGCCAGCAGGAGTTCTTGGAGGCTCAGCAGTGGGAAAACGGTGCACCGGCAGAAGCCACCGTACATGCAAAGGCCCTGAGGCAGGAAGGAGTTTGCTGGAGCTGGTGGGCTGATGTGGAATGAAGGGGACTCCGGGTGAGGCCTTGTTGGGGTGAGCAGGGGCATGGTGCTGAGATCCCATTTGGCTTTTAGGGTTCCCTGTGGTGCTGGGAGGGGAACAGGGTGGGGGAGATTACTGGGAGGGGGACAGCCTCTCCTCTCCTCTCCTCCCTCCCTCCCTCTCTCTCTCTCAATATGATTCACATACCATAAAATTCACTCTCTTTTTTTAACTAAAGGAGAACTTTCAAATAAACTGTGCCATCCATCAGTATTTAGACTGTTTCATAAACATTTTGGATTTAACCTTGTGTTTTCTGTCAGCATGGCCCACAGGATCGCGTGCATATACTCTGGGCAGAGGACATTCTAGGCATTATTTGCTATGATGATGCAAAAAGGAAACAGCACTTTAGTAAACAAGGTATCTTTTAAGAAGGCGTTAAAAAAGTATATTCGCCTATTAGTGGGTCCGAAAATGCTGCCCCTGCAAGAAATGGTGTTGGGGGTGAAAGGATCCAGAACACCCACACAATTCAGGGTATAGTTCAGGGGGTTTTGGTACATCCGCCATGGTGTATATACCATGCCTTTTCTGTTGCTGGAACATTTTCTTCCCTAAATAGAGACCCTGGTGACTCCACACCTCCTGTCCAGCCCGACACCCACAAGCCCACTTTTTGTGGATTCGCCTGTTGTGGACATTTCACAAAAATGGGGTCGCACACTGTGTGGCCTTGTGTGTCTGGCATCTCACTGAGCACCGTGTGGTCAGGGCCTGTCCACGCGTAGCGCATGTTAGGGCATCACTCCTTTTTGCGGCTGCATGGTGTTCTCGTGTATCTAGTCGGCAGTTGACGGACCATTTGGTTTTGTGCTGGTGAACAAGGTTTTGTCTGGGCGTATGTTTTCATTTCTTTTAAGTGATACCCAGGAGGGTCACATGGGGACCCTGTGTCTAACTTTTTGAGGACCCGCTGGGGTGTTTTCTACATCGGCTGCCCCGTTTCACATCCCACTGCAGTGCATGGGGACTCAATTGTTCCATGTCTTCAACAAAACTTGTAATGGTCCTTTTATTTGGTGGTATTGTTATTATAGCCATCCTAGTGGGTGTGAAATGCTATCTCACTGTGGTTTTGACTCCCAAAGTTTCACATTCTTAGAGGTTGTTCAGGCTTCTGAGGCATCGAGGATGCTGTCCAGGGGGGCCCTGTTGCAGCCCAGCTCTGCCTAGGTTTGGGGGGATAGACCCAGTTGGAATCCCGGCCCCAGGTTCCAACTGCATGGCCCTGGGCAAGTCCCAGCTGCCTAGTCTCCGGGACAAGAATGACCTCATGGGTCCAAGGGGCAGAGGAGATGCCTGTGTTCACGGAAACTCCTCACCTTGGCCTCTCAGCGCAGCCTGGCCCAGCCCTGGGGATCCAGGACCTGTCCAACTGGACTCCGGTTGCTTAGCAATGGGAAGGTGATCCATTTCCATGGCAGCCAAGGGCTCCGATTCCTATCTTGGGGCAGTGGACAATGGGGAATACTTGGCTGGATTCTGTGTGACTTGGGTGCACCACCCCCAATCCCAAGTCTCCAGCCCAAGGCCTTGAAGTATGGACTCTACTCCCCAGGGTTTTGGAAACTGAAAGTGGAGAGGATTTTTTTCTTCTGGTGAGGAGCCAGGATCTGGAGCCCCGACCCTTGGCCCAGGAGGAGGATGTCCCTAGGGTGCCTGGTGTGTCCCCTTCCCGTCCCCCAGCAGCCAGGCATGTGTGTTTCTAGGAGTTTGCTGGGATGGACTCCAGCCTTTAGAGACTGCGACCAGCTCAGAAAATGACAGATCAGAGAGACACAGATCAGATAAGGGAAGTCGGCTGGATTTGGAAAATCGATTTAACCAGATTGCTTGCACATATAAACCTCTGCCCGATGGAGAATGCACATTCTTTTCAAACACAGGTCGAGCAGTTTCAGAAACTGACCGTGCCCTGGGCTGCAGAGGCAGTTGTCAGGACTGTCGTAAAGCTTATCTCTCACTCTGTGTTCCTGAGCCACTGTCCGCTACTCCCCCAAATCTAGAGACATCCTTGTAAGTAAGTGTTGGCTTTGAGGCAGGCAATCAGTCAAAATGGATATTATGAACTATTTACCCTTGACACAGAATGACATAATCTGATCCAGGGGATGCAGCCAAAGCAGGACTCAGAGGAAAATGCAGAGCCTTCAGGGCATTTCTAATAAAATAGGAAACACTGGGTGAATGGACTAAATGTTAATTCAAGATCAACCACATAAACCCAAGGGAGAAGGAAATCAGGGCCTCTGCAACTCCTCACGTAAGGGAAACACTCTTGGGCTGGAAGAGAGAGCACAGCCCAGCCCTGGCTGGCTGTGTGACGTTGGGCTAGTTACGTCCCTACTCTGAACTCCGTCATCTTTGCAATGGAGATAAACACACCTAGCAGGGAATATGGAAATGCTGCAGCATGCAAGACAATAAGATCCCGATTCGATTCATTCCAGTCTTTCTCGGTTCCTAACAAGCACTTCTGTGCTTATGCATTTTCCTCTGAACACCTATTTGGCTGTGTCCACAGATCCCAAAACAGAGCTTCAGTTGGTTCTCAATGGGCATTTAGGGTTATGATTTCCTTTGTAGCCCAGAGTGGGGCTCACAGCCTTGCCAGACCTTCCCTCTTTTCTGGGAACCAGCTCATTCTCTCTGTTTCCCCCACCAGTGGTCCACGCCGTGGATGGCACAATGGAGAACGGGATCCAACCCCTGAGCTCCTCCGAGGTGGACGAACTCATCCACAAGGCAGACGAGGTCACGCTGAGCGAGGCGGGGTCCGCGGCCAGGGCAGCGGAGACCCGGGGGGCGCCTGAGGAGGCCGTGCGGACCACTCCTTCCAGGCGGGAGATCACGGGAGTGCAGGCACAGCCGGGTGAGGCCACGTCGGGCCCGCCGGGCATCCAGCCCGGCCAGGAGCCCCCGGTCACCATGATCTTCATGGGCTACCAGAACGTGGAGGATGAGGCTGAGAGCCAGAAGGTGCTGGGGCTGCAGGACACCATCACGGCGGAGCTGCTGGTCATCGAGGACGTGGCTGAGCCCAAGGAGCCGGCCCCGCCCAACGGCAATGCAGCGGAGCCCCCCGCCACGGTGGGCTCCAGGGAAGAGAACCAGGTGGGGCCCGAGGTTTCCTCCAGCGACCCCCAGGACCTCGATGTGAAGAAACAGCGCTGTAAATGCTGCTCGATCATGTGAGGCGCCCGGTCCCCCAGACCCCGGCCCTGCCCTCCGTACCAGACACCCACCAGCCCGGCCCCCTGGCGCCTGCCCACCCTCCACCCACCATCACAGGCCCCAGGACACGTCATGTTACCACATGGTCACTGAGAGGAGAGGGACAGGGGTCCCCCCCACCCACCACCGCCCTGACACACCCCGAGTGTGGGCCTATGCCTGGTCGGAGACAGACATGCCCAGACCCACTCTTCCCGAATGAGGGACACCCCCCACCGTGTCCCAGCAGTTCCGCAGATGTGGCTGCAGCCCACAGTGGCCCTGGCTGGGGTGGCCGGGGTGCACATAGCCTCAGGCCGGCCCGCCACCCCCTGTGCCTTCCTGCCGCCTCCAATGAGGCCCCTGAGGGGACAGCCTGCCATCCCCTCTGGAGAGGGGTCCCGGGAGCCAGGGGGGTCCCTGGCGCCTGCTTGGCCCTCGCTTGGCCCCCAAAGGTGAGGCTCCCCATCGAGGCGGCTGGTGTGAGGCCGTGCCTCTCTGGGGGGCCCTGGCCACAGACTAGGCTCCGGGTCTGTGAGTGGAGCGCAGCCCCCCTGGACACCCCACGCCTGACGTGTCCCTGCCCCTATGCTCTCCTGGGGCATGGCTGGTGGGTGAGGGAGCCTGGGGAGGGGAAGCCCAGGGGGCGTGGCCCCCACTCGGCCTAGGTTGGTGGTCCTTTGCTGTCTCCTGGGCGGGGCGGGCTGGGGGTCTTTGAGTCGCTCCTGCCCAAGGCAGGGCCTCGGGGGCCGCTTCTGGTCCCGACTCCCGCCCCTCTGGCCCCCCTTCCTCCTGGTGCTAATTTGGGGACCCTGGGGGCTGCCCCCGGCCCCTTCTTCAGCCTGCTTGGACCAGGGTCCTGGGTGTCCCCACCGTACCCCAGGGATCAGACCATTGTGCTGGGCGGGGCACACCCCGGGAAGTGGGGGGCACACAGCCCACGGCCAGGAGCTTTCCTTGGGCTGCAGCAGGAGAACCCCTCCCACTTTCCGCCCAGCCCATCGTGAGCCTGCCCCGCCATGAGGGTGAGGGCTGAGGGGCCCCTCCTGGGGGCGGCTGACGCCCAGTGTGCCGAGGGGCATCTGTGTGCACCCCTCGCACCCTCTCATGGGTGGGCTGTGGGCCGCCGGGCCGCCTCTCGGCCCCTTCCCTGGGGCTCGGCCCTGTCCCCTGGCGGGAGGAGAGGCCCCCTCTGAGGTGACCCTGGCTGTGGGAACCCCTCCCTCCTCGCTGCAGTGCCCCTGTGCCCCCCTGCTTTCTATGTGACGAGGCCCACGTTCCTGACCTTTCCAGAGAAGCGAATAAACAGTGCGAGCAGCCTGGAGCCTGGAGTTCTTGCATTTCACCTGGGCGGGGAGGGCGCGTCCAGGCCCAGGGGTGGGGCCCGCCAGAGCTGCCGAGTTATAAAGGGAGGCCCCCGGAGCAGGCTTCTCCCGTCCCCGTCCCCCGGGCACCTCTTCAGCTTGCCCCAGTGCGGCGGGTGGGGGCGCCACTGAGGCCCCTCCTGCGTCTGTGTGCACCTGAGCAGCCCCTGGGCAGGTAAGGCCTGGAGGCGAGGGGGCAGGACTGGCTTTCTCTTTCCCTTGGGTGCCCTAGTGTTCTGTGCCCCGCCTGCCCAGCCTTTGGCTGGGAGACTCAGCCCCCGCCCTGCCCGGATAGAAGGGGCCCCACGGATACCCTCAGCCCCCGGGAAACAGATGGGGCACAGCAGAGGGCGTGTCTGTGGGGGTGGCCCTCTTCACTTCCACCTCACAGTGTGAGCTTGGGGCAGTTCGCTGCTTCGGGCCTTGGTTTCCCCATTGAAGCAGTATAAAGTGCAGTGCATGAGATGGGGGGGGCTCAGGGTCAAGTCACACTGTCCACCCTCTGTCAGGACGCGAAACTTTCTGTGACTCGGTTCCCACATCTGCAGGACAGGGATGAAGGGACCTTTCGGGGTGTCGGCGGGGAACAGCGAGGCCGTGCACCCCAGGTTTTGGTGGTCTGGGCACATGTTGCAAGCCCAAGCTGTAATTCTCGGCCGGGCCCTTTGTCCCAACCTGTCCTTAAATCCTCCCATCCTGAGCAGGCTGGGAGCCCGTTTGATGAAAGAAGATACTAAGGTTCAGAAGGGCCCCATGGACAGCCAGGGGCCGGTCAAGACCAAACCCAGTCCCATGTCCCCTCCAAAGAGACTGACGGAGGGGCCCCATGGCCCCTCGGCCCTGGCAGGTTCCTGGTGCCTTGACCAGCAAGCAGGCTGGATGCACCTGGGCACCCGGGACGGCCCGCTGCCCATTTCAAGGTGCAGTTCCTCCGTCTGTCCATGGACCGGGCCTTGCCCATCCACCAGTGATCTCTGGCGCTTTCGGCATCCCCGTCCAGTACTCTCTGCAGAGGCGGACAGGGGGATTTTCCAAGCTGTGTCGTGTGACATCCCCGTTTCACAGATGAAGGAATGGGCTCAAAGAGGTCAAGTGGATTTGAACCCAGGACCGGCTGAAAGCCCCCAGGACTAGCAAGCCGGGCTGCCCCAGAAGGGGCCTCTCTGGGGGGAGGAGCCCCGTGGGGTGGGCTGAGCCAGTGGCTCAGGTGGGCTTGGGAACTTGCACTCTCCCTCCCCCCAACCAAGAAGCCCCCAGCTGGTTCATGAGCCTGCTGTGTGACCCTGGGCAAGTGACACCCCCTCTCTGAGTGGTGCTGAGAGATGGCGGGAGAGCCAGACAGCAGCTGGAGAGAGGGAGGGGTCAGGGTGAGTTCTGGCTCCACAGGCTGGAGCCACAGGGGCCGAGGGCAGTGCACCGCGGGCATGGTGCCCGCCCTCTGCCCGGCATCATCTTTCTCTTGCCTCCTCTGGACTTTGTGTCCCAGGCCTGGGTGGGGCCTGGGGGAGGTGGTGCACCCGCTCCCCCAGGGTGGGGCCCTGCGCCCTGGCAACCTGCGGGCAGGGCGTCACCCGGGGGCCTCTGGCTCCCGTCAGAGTCAGAGCCGGCTGGGAGGCTGCAGGAGGCTGGGAGCCGACAGGTAAGGCTGAGGGTGCGCGAGCAGAGTCGGCAGGGGCACAAAGCTTGGGCAGGGTGCGGGTCCTGCACAGGGTGGGGGCTGTTTTTGTCTTGGGGGTTCATGTGCCAGTTGGCACAGTCTGCTCACCTATGGGGCCCACGGGATGCAGGGAGGCCCCCCACCCCTACCCCCACCCCATCTCCCTCTGGGCCCAGCTGGGGTCTCGGGCTGGTGGGGGCCTCCCCCTGCTCTGCACCCCTATGGTAGCTCTGCTTCTTACTAGCCCCCACCCAGGGGAGCAGAGGCCCTATCCCTGGACTTGCTGGGACCTCAGCCTTCCCCCAGGGCCTCAGGCCCCCAAGTCCAAGAGCCAGGAGCCCTGACGGCTGAGGGAGGCGCCTGATCGGTATACCTACATACATGGTAGCTCTGCTGGGACGGGGGTCTGAGGCCGAGGACAAGGACCATTTGAGCAGCCACTCTTCCCTTCCTCAGCTGTTAAAAGGCGATACCTAACACTCGGGTGCTGGGCCCGGCACACAGGAGATACTTGGATGACAGGCTCAGCCCAGGGGGCTCCCTGGAGGAGGTGTCCTGCAGGCTGCAGCTATTGAAACCATGAAGGGTCCAGGCAGAGGGAGCTGCAGGAGGGAGGGGGTTTGGGTTTGGAGTTGGGCACCTGAGGAGTTTGGGGGTTTGTGCTGAGGCCAGATGGGAGCTTTGAGTGCCCAGGGCAGGCCAGAAGAACTGCGCCGGGAGCCGTGGAGGTTTGAGAGCAGGTGCAGGATCTTCAGGGAGGAGGCTCCCGGAGCCGTGCTCAGTGGAAACTCGAGCACGGGCGTGGGTGGGGGCTCTGGGGCTCTGGGGCACTGGGTCAGGGTGTGACCCAGAGACTCTGTGGCCGCACCCTGCCCAGCAGGGCAAGGTCCAAGATGTTGCCTAGCCTTTCTGGCGCCGAGGAGGGAGGCTGTCTGGGATGGGACGAGCTGTCCCACGGGGTGGGTGCAGGGGAGAGGTCCGGGATGTGGGAGCCAGGAGACTGGAGTCTCTGCCGGTCACTGCTCCACTCTGGGCTGTGGTTTCCCCGCAGTGGGGCCATCTGTACACGCTGGGTGCAAGAGGTCACAGGAGGAACCTCAGGCTGTGTGCCCTGGGAGAGGAGACACATGCCCTGGTGGGGCTGCCTGGGGACGGCTTCAGTCTGGACACGGCGAGCCAGGCAGGAAGGGCGGCGTGGGAGCAGGGCAGCAGGGGGCTCACCGCCGTGCTGGTCAGACACCGTGGGGCGAGGTCCATGTGTGACCGGATCCCACACTTGGACGCCGTTCTCAGGGCGCTCTGTTGGGTCTGGGGTTGCTCTTGAGCCAGCTGCATCCACCAGCTTCTTCTGACCAGCCTGACAAGCCCCCTGGGAAGAAGGTCCAGTTTTCAGTGTTAATTGCCGTGTCGGGACGTCATGTCCTTGGCCAGGTCGGGTCCCTCACCACCCGAGCCGAGCACAGAGGCCACCCGGCACTTTGAGGGGAAGCTGTGGCCCACTTGTCATGTTTTTCTTCTCCTCCCTCAGCACAACCGGAGCAACTGCACCCTAGTTGCTGGTGGTGCGCTAAGACCCCCAGAACATGGACCGAGTGACCAGATACCCCATCTTCGGCATCCCCCACTCGCCCCGCGTGGCCGCCGATGGTGACACCAGCTACACATTCCAGCTGGTGGACGTGGGGCCCACAGGCAGCGGCTGGGGCCTGGATAAGCCGGGACCAGGTGCCGCCGACTGCGAGGCCCAGCCGGATGTGGTGAAGAAGGGAGCGCCCGGACGCCTGCCCTCTGCTCTTGGCCGGCTGACCCCACGGCCACACTGCACAGAGGTCAGCAAGCATGAGGGGGCAAAAGCCTGCCACCTGGACGCTGGGGATGTGCAGCCCAGGCGGCCATGGGACCTGGAGCAGGAGCGCCAGGCAGTCATCCAGGGCCAGGCGGTCAGGAAGAGTGCCACAGTGGCCACACTCTATGACCGTGGGGAGCCCAGCACCCCCGGCCGACCTCAGCCCTCGCCCCTAGAGGAGAACATGGTCGACGGCGAGCAGATCTGCTTCCTGGCAGCCAGGCAGCAGTTCCTGAGCCTGGAGCAGGCGAGTGTGCAGGCCCCATGTGGGGCCGGGCAGACCCCCAAGGCCGTGAACAGGCCGCCCCTGGCCAACGGGTGTATCATCCCAGCTAAGCCCCGGGGAACGGAGATGGTCATCGTAGAGAAGAAGGGCCAGGCCGTGGACGACCCTGGTTCCCGGCCCGGAGCGGGGTCCCCAGAGCTCCCCAAGGAGACACCCATCGAGCGGGAGATCCGGCGGGCCCGGGAGCGCGAGGCAGAACTCCGAGAGCAGAGGGGCCTACGGCGGGCGGCCGGCCACGAGGAGCTGGTGGAGGTCCACAGCAGGCCGCTGCTGACCAAGGTGAGCCTGCTCGAGACCCCGCGGCGGGAGAGGGGCCGTCCGTACCTCTACGTGCAGCGGGACATGGCGCGGGAGATGCAGCGCGAGGAGGGCCACCGGCGGAAGGGCCTGCGGCCAGGCCAGCCGTCCACGCCGGACGAGGTCTTCGGGGCTCCTCAGCCTGGGCTCCGGAGAGCCCTCAGCTCAGACTCCATCCTCGATCTGGCCCCGGGTGCCAGTGCGGCCGACCCTGCCCCAGAGGTGAGGAAGGTGAACCGCATCCCGCCAGAGACCTACCAGCCGTACCTGAACCCCAGGACCCCCCAGCCGGGATCCCCAGCTTTCCGTGCATACGGCAAGCCCAGTGGCCTTTCTGCAGATGAGGCCAAGGTCGTGGGCTCTCCAGAGGCCGTGTGGTCTCAGAGGCACATCTCCAAATCCTCCAGAAGACCCTCGGACACAACACAGGAGCACTGGAAGCCCCCCCAGGGACCCCTGCAGGCCAACAGGGGTGCCGTGCGTAGGGAGTACTTCCGCCTTCGTCCCCTGCGGTTCCGGGTCCCAGACGTGTCGCAGCAGGCTGAGGCCCCCCGTGTCTGGGCCTGGGAGGTGGCTGGGGCCCCGTCGTTGAGGCTGCAGAGGTCCCAGTCGTCCGAGCTGCTGGAGAGGGAGGTGGAGAGCGTGCTGCGGCGGGAGCAGGAGCTGGCGGAGGAGCGGCGGAACGCGCTCTTCCCCGAGGTCTTCTCCCCACCTCCGGCTGAGGGCTGCGACCCAGACTCCGGAAGTTCATCTGCAGCGTCAGGTGAGGAGGGGTGCTGGGGAGTGGCTGCCTTGCTCAGGGCATCAGAGCTTGGAGCACAGGAAGGCGGGGATGCCAGGAGGGGCTGGTGGCCAGGGGAATCTCTGGGGGACATTGTCCACATCCTCTACCAGCTGGTCTACCTGCATGAGCTGTAGATTTTGGAGAGAGGCAACCCCTTTGCCTTGAGGTTTTGCTTTATGGATTCAGGATGTTATTAGGTGCGTAAAGGTGTGCAGATGTCATATGGTCTTGTGTGATAGCTCCGTTTTGTCCATATGAAACACTCCCCATCACTTTTACTGTTTTCACCTTGTGTGGTCAGCCCATCTGTCTGGCCGGTTTCTCCGGACTGACCATTTTGGTCAATCTGCCCGTTAGCTTTCCCAAACAACTGTCTGCTCATCTGTCTGTCCATTCATCTGCATCCAGCTTCTTGGCCAGAGACTGTGTCTCCCTGGCTGGGGTTTGGCAGATGTTCTGCCCTCAAGGGGCTCTGAGACACCCCCCCCATGCTCCTTGCTTCCCCCTCCACCCACAGGCATCACGGGCAGCTACTCGGTGTCTGAGTCACACTTCTTCAGTCCCATCCAACTGCACTCAGGCCTGGTGTGGACCGCGGAGGCCCCAGCAGAGGCTGCTCCGGGGCAGAGAAAGAAGGAGCTGGGGGTGAGTCCTGCCAGTCTGCCCAGAGGCCTGGCTGAGGTCTGACCCTCACCAGGGCCACAGAGGGCCCAGAGGGATGGCAGAATGCCTGGGTTTGAGTCCTGTCTCCCTCACTGTCCCAAGGGTGACCGTGCCTCTGTGACCTCCACATGGAAGGTGTGGGATAGATAAGTTGCATGTGTGCCCTCAGAAGTCACATAAGCAGGGTCCCCTCTGTGAGGCTGTGCCCCTGAATCAAAGGCTGAGTGACCAGCTCTGCCTGGAGGAAGACAGGGGCAGTTTATCAATATCATCATCATTATTTTTGTGTGTATTTTTGTCATCATCATTGATGGTCGATGTCCACACCACATTTGTGATGTGCTTACCTTCTGCATGCACCACTCCTGTAACACCCTGGACAGAAGTCTTTCACACCCATTTTCAGAGGCAGCTAAGGTCACACATGCCCAAGGTCACACGGCTGTGAGTTCCCGAGCCGGACTTGAATCCAGGCCTGATTCCGTGCCCCACATTTGCAACCACAAGGCCGTCTCCTCCCTGGGCAGGGTATCAGGGACACCACAGAGAATGACACGGTCTCTGACCTTGCCTACCCGGTGCTCACAGACTAGCCTGCTGGTTGGGGCACAGAATGCACTCAGGGACCAGGCCCAAGTCCCAGACCTGCCGCTTGTCCGTTGTGCGATGTTGGGCAAATGCCTGCCACTCTCTGATCCTGTCTCCTCCTCTGTAAAATGAGCATGAGGATGAGAAAAGCCCCTCTGAGCCTTAGAGCATGGGCTGGCTGCATCAAGAGCTCTGTAAACGTCAACTGTCTTTATTATGATGAAGTTTACAAAGAGAAAATAATCACGAACGACGGACTCAGGCCTCACTGAGGGAACAGCATGAGGAACAGCACGGTGGACGGCTTTGAGTTCGGGGTGATCAAGGGGCCCTTGGGAGGACCACAGAGGGCAGAGAATGCCTTCCCTTCTGCCCACGTGGTGGCGGAGTGGGCTGTCCAGGCAGGCTCTGGGGTGGGGCAGGCCTTTTGGACTGACATGTCTTCCTTCCCCGCAGTATGCAAGGGTCAGCACCTCAGACCACATCAACCTGGAGGTGAGTGTGCTCCGGGGCTGCGGACCTGGGTCTTCCCGCCCCCCGACTCGTGTCCCTTGCCCCACGGCGCCTGGGCCATCAGAAGCCCTTCTTGGCGTGGGGGCATCATTGAGCATCTTCTCCATTGCAAGTCTCTGCCTGAGGTGGATTTTACTGTGATCTGCTTTTACCCTGCCATGGGCACAGATCGTGGAAGAGGCCCACCTGCTGCCTCTTTAGATGGTTACGGTTTTGGGGCAGAATGGGCCCAAGGCAAGGGCATTTGCTTTGAGGGGGATGGGCTCGCTTTACCCTGTTCTAGCCCTTTCCTATAAGCTGGCAGTGGGGGGAGATGTCTGTGGACTTAGAACCCCGATGGGGTCTCTGTCTCCTCCTGTAGGTCCTGGAAGCCACGCGGGTGACCCGGCACAAGAATGCCATGGCAGAACGCTGGGAAGCTGGCATCTACACCAGCAAAGACGAGGACTGAGCCTGGGGGTTGGGGCTCTCTGTTCCTGCACTGCCCTGACCCTGGGGGAAACAGCCAAGATCCTACCGAGCCCCACACCTTGGGGAAAGCCCCCCCACTCAGATCCACCACCCAGAACCACAAATCATAATCACATGCCAACAATCCCAAGGGCAGGTGCGCTTTTAGACGCGAGGGTTTTCTTTCCCATGTTCATTTTCCTGGAGAAATTGTTCTGCTTGCTGGGTTTACAGCTGGGGATGCAATGGGACCTCTGTCTATTCTGCTTCTAAGACTTTTTCAAACACTCTTGAACCCAAAGAGGAAGACCAGCTACCACCTGCAGATGTCATTGTTTCTGCTGGTCCAAGGGCCGAGGGCTGGTTAGGAGGAGGCACGGGTCCTGGACCTTGAGGAGCTGCAGGTCTGAAGGGGGTGACACTGGGCACCCCACCCTGAGAAGTCCCGATCTGAAAGGGGTGACCGGCCCCACTCCAACCCTGGGACACCAGTCTGAGGGAGAAGGCCCAATCTCCATGGCATGTCCAGCCACACTCTGGCGTGAGGTCCCATGGATGGCACCCCCAACCTGGCAGAGCAAAGTCTCAATTTGGGGCAGAAAAGGGTCCTGCTTCCCAGACTGCTTGTCTGCATCCCCCATGGAATAAAACATGAGGGAGCTGCCCGTCCCCTCCATAAGCCTCATTGCCCTGGTGACCTTGCTGCTCCCACTGGGCTGTCATTCGCATCCCGGGGTGTGCACGCAGTGGATGCTCACCACTGGCCACGTGAGCGAGTGACTCTCCCCATTGGGCCGGTGCCTCCCACTGCAGCAGGCCCCCCTCGATTGCTAACTGAGGAGCTAATTATGCTGCTGCTGAGTCCCAGCCCTTCTGGCTTCAGGAAAGGTGGGGTGGCCACCGGCCGGGCTCCACGCGTGTATCAGGCAGGCAGCCGGGAGACCAGATCATTCTGGGCAGGAGTGTGGGCACTAAACCCAAATCCTAGCCTGGCAGCCGCATGTGGCCTTGGTGCACCTCCCTGCACAGTCAGACGGGCTCGCACACATGGGGGCGCCAACCCCTGACTGGGTTGCTGATGGTGGCCCCCGACTGACCTCGGCCACAGGCTCCCTGACACTGCTGGTGAGGCTGGTGATAGACCATCCTCGGGTCTCCTCCCTCTGAGACACTAAAATGCCTTGAGGTTTTAAGAATCCTTCCTGAAGATGCCTGCAAGGCTGCAGGGACAAGGGCCCAAATAGCTGGGGCGGGGGCAGGGCCTGGCCGAGGGTGGGCTGGGGCACTGGAGGAAGTGGGGCCGGGCTGCATGGGGCACACAGAGACCATCCGAGGGAGGGGGCAGAGCCCTGGCCCCAGGAGAGCCTGGGCCTTGCAGAGCGCCCGTCGGTGGCCACAGTTGGCCTCTCTCTGGGGTTGGCAATCCTGTCCCAGCCCCTGGAACCAAATGAGGGACCCGGCCCCTTCAGGAAGGCGTCTCAGGGGCCCAGAATGTATCCCACCTGCGATGAATCCCGTGCTCCACATCCTCCCTGGTGCCCGCAGCCATCCTTCCATCCCTCTGAGGACCTGGGAGCCCCAGCCGCTGCCGTGACATCACCACAAACGTGGCTTGAAATGACACATTTGTCATCCCGTGTTCTGGGGTCAAAGGTCCTAAATCCAGGCGGGCAGGGCCGGCTCCTTCAGGGGCCCCGGGAGAACCGTGTTCCCCTCTTCCAGCTTCTAGAGACGCCAGGGCCCCTCCTCCACCTGCACCCTCGGCAGGGCCGTGCCTTCCCGTCTCTCTGACCCTGACCTGCCCCCTTCATAGGGACCCTTGTGAGGACCGTGAGTCCCGGCAACCCAGGCCACCCCCATCTCAGGGGCCTTGACTATCCCCTCTGTGAGTCCCTCTGCCACATGAGGGGACACGTCAGTTCCTGGACTGGCATGGGGTCGCCTTTGGGGTCACTGCCTGGCCACTCCACAGGGTCTTGCTCTCTTTCCAGTTCCCCCCCATCCTGTCTGCTCAGGGTACCCAGGACTGTGACAGGGGCTGTGTCCTGCACGCAGCTGGGCCAGGAAGCCAAGGGCTGGCTCCCCCGTGACCCCTTCACCAACTCCCGGCCTGGCTGTGCTTCTCTGCCCCAGGCTGAGCTGTGGAGGGATGTGTGTGTAAGTCGTCAGGTTCAGAAGTGCCCCTGCCACTGAACCTCCACAAGAACATCTCTTGCAGGCCCAGCTCCCGGGGGGTCCGGGGACACCTTCTGACGCCAGAAGGCCGCTCGCATCTAGCCTGTGAATGTTCCCGGAGAAGCCCCAACCCTAACCCTAACCAAGTGCCAGGAAGGAGTGTCCACCCCAGCGTGGGCTGCGGCCAGCACCCCCACGGGCAAGCCCCATCTCAGCAACCATGTGGGCACTTGCCCCACACTCACACCGGGTCATCCCAGGCCAGAGCCTGGGGCAGAGAGCTGGGGTGGGGGGCCCGTCCGGCTCTTTATTCCTGTCCCTCTGTCCCTCTCTCTGCCCTTCTCTCTGTCTCTGTCCCTCTGTCCCTGCCTCAGGCTCCCCCACATACTCTCCTAGTCCCAAGTCCTGCCCTGCCCTCAGCTGATTTTGTTTCTCGGGGCGGGGCCGGAAAACTCAGAAACAGGAAGCTACGTCCAGCTGTGCTGACAGGAGCCTGTGGCGGCAGGTCTGGCCCCTCTGTGAGGGCTCCCCACCCCCCGCCTGGCTCCAGCCCACCACCCTGATGGCTAGATGTGGGAGCCGCAGGCCGCCCTCCACGACCCCCTCTCCAGGGCAGCCCCTGCCCAGCCAGCCCCCTGCAGTGTGCGGGCCTGAGATGGGGGAAGGGTTCCTGGTCTGTGGTGGCTCCGGCCCTGCCCTTGGCTCAGGAGGGGGCAGGAAGGACCACAGAGCAGAGCCCGGGGGCCCTGCTGTTGCTCTAGATGCCCGTGACCTGCCTGGGCCCTCCGGGTGGGGCCTGCACAGCGGGAGCACCCTGCCCCCGCCCAGGAGCTGGGGACCGTGTGTCCCCCACCCCGCACCGTCAGGTGGTGCGGTGAGGCCTGTGGGTGCATGACAGCCGCGTCCCCACCCCACCCTGCGTCCCTGAATGCAGTCGGGAGGCAGACCTGTGTTTCAGCCTAACTGACCTGCACCTGCACGAAACCAGGACAGAGTCCTTAGTTAAACAGAACGACTTGTGACCAGCAATTCTACTGGGTCTAAACCCCAAAGAACTGAATTGAGGGACAGAAAAAGATGCTTGTGCACAAATATTCAGAACAGCACAATTTGCAGCAGCCAAAAGGTGGGAACAACAGCGTCCGTCAAGGGATGAACCGATACACACAGAACAGTCCATGCAGACTGGAATATCGCTCAGCCACAAAAAGGAAGACTTCTGACACCTGTACAACGTGGACGGACCTCGAGGACACCGCACTCAGTGACATAAGCCGGACACTAAGGACAGACCCTGTCCGATCCCGCTCCTAGGCAGTTCTGAGGGGAGCCCCATCCACAGAGACAGAAAGTGGGTGGTGGGGCCCGGGGTGGGGAGTGTTCCATGGGGACAGAGCTTCCGTTTGGGCAGATGGAAAGTTCTGGAGACGAAGGGCGGGGGCAGCTGCACGACGTGTGAATGAGCTTCATGCCCCCCTCTGTGCACTTAGACGTGGTTAGGATGGTGAATTTATGTTGACAGTTTTTAAAAACCAAGAGAAAATGTATTTGCCTCTTTTAAGGAATAAGAAAGCCCTTGGGAACCACCCGGGGAGTACCTATAATTTTCGGGCTTAAAAAGGGTTAGATATGCCCTAAAACAGTACAATGTCCTCCTTGAGATTCATGATCTGTCTGGACCATGAGCTCGGAGAGGCCAAAAGTGTGACTGGTGGAAATGTCTGTGTTTTTTTATGATTCGCTTTTACTTTAATTCTTTTAATGAGGCAGAGAAAGAGAATTCTATCCAGCTGCCAGGCTGACGTCCCAAAAGGCACTCAGTGAGCGGTTTAAGTGAATTCTTAGTGGAATTTGCAAGCAGGGGAGGCGGGGGGAGGTCTGTGTGGAAAGTCGGAGTGGACGCTCAGGGTGAAATGGAGACGGACGTGACCCTGGTGTGCTGCACATTAGACGCCTTGTCGGTGGGTCCCTGGCGGCCCCCCGTTCTTTCGTGCAAGGGGGTAGATATTCTTTCCTGGTTCTGTCCCAGCTCAGTGTATTATGATCTGGGAAGGGAGAAGAACTCTCTCCTAGACCATTAGAAAGGCGAGTTTCTAACTAAAAGTCCCCCACCTACTCCCTCCCTCACGGGTCTGCTTCTAGGCATGTTTCCACATCCTCATCTTCTCCTTGGGAGAATCACTCTTATTTAATCAACTCCTGCAGGACCGTGGGGCGTTCAGGATGAAAATCCTGGAGCCGGGCCGGCCGCCTCCACTCCGGGGCTCGCCGGCTGTGTGTATCTGTCAGCGTTTGCTGAGTAACAACCTCTCCACCAGAGTGGCTTCCACAGCAGCTGCTTCCGAGCTCACGATTCCAGACTCGGCTCTGCGGGGCCCACCCACAACCAGCTCTGGGGGGTCTTGGGGGAACCCTCACTCCCACATCTGGAGCTGGGGCTGCTGTTGGCAAGGATGTAGGCAGGGGCAGGTTGTAAGATAAAATTCAGGACACCCACTTCAGTGTGAATTCCAGACCAACCAGGAATGACATTGTAAGAATAAATATGCGCCATGCAGTGTTTGGGACACACTTATGCTTAAAAGAAATCACTCTCTGTTTATCTGAACGTCCAAATGTCTGTTTTTATTTGCTAACTCTGGCAGTGGGGCAGGCCGTACTGATCAGGAAAACGGGCAGGCACCTGGGCCCAGTGGTTGCATGTCCAGCCGCGACACTCGGGGACAGGCTGGCACTCGAACGCCTCCTGGACAGGGAGGTCTCGGTGTGAGGGAGAAAATAGGGAAACAGTCCACATGCCCCCCATATGAAGAGAAACTGCTCTCACCACGTGGGATGCCCAGTGATCTTCCTGGGAAAGAGGTGGGTCCAGTTCCATTAGGTGAGGATGTATTATTCTCAAGCTCTGATTGTTGACTGAAAAAACGTGCAGGAACTTAAATCACAGAGAGAACTGCACTGTCATGTCACCCCGTAGACGGTGTCCGTGTTCACTGAGGCGGGTCTAGACTAGAGCACATGTAGCGCAGAAGTGGGCTTGGAGAGTGAGAGGACAGAAGGAGCTTTTTGGCTTTACCTGGAAATTTAACTCTCAACAGTTGGAGTGCGTTTGTGTGTAGCTTAAGAACAGGATGTTGGTTATTGTGGGAACGGACCTGTGGTGGAGATGGCTGTGTTGGTCAGCTACTGCCACATGACGAGCTAACACACACTTAGCTGCTTCCAGCAGCACCCATTTATCTTCTCACAGTTTCTGAGGGTGATAAGTCCAGCCCAGCGTGGCTGGGTTCTCTGCTCAGGGTCCCACAGGGCTGCAGTCAAGACGCCGGCCGAGCTGCCTTCTTATCTGAGGCTCCACTGGGGAAGGGGTCCTAAGCACCTGTGAGTGTTGGCAGGATTATTTCTTACACTGTAGGGCTGAGATCCCAGCTTTCTTGCTGTGTCCCCCTGGCCTGTGCCATGTGCCCCCCCTCCACACACAGCCTATGGCTGTTGGCTTCACCCAGCCCAGATCAGGTCAGGTCCACCCAGAGTGGTCTCCCTTTAGATTAACTCAGAGTCAACTGATTTGGGGACCTTAATTATGTCTGGAAAAGCCCTTCGCCTTTACCAAATAACATTCTTCTCAAGGGGCTTACATAGGATATGTCACTAGGGGCAGTTTTGGGGCCCCCGTGTATTTGGGGGAACCTAGAGTAGGGTTCAGGGCATGGGCTCTGGTGGGAAAGACTGGATTCAGATCTCATCCCCAGGTCCAACCACTGGGTTGCCTTAAGTTAACCAGCCATTTCACCTGGCTGAGCCTCGGTTTCCCTGGCAATAAAGGGGAGGTAGCCTACCCACCTGAGGGCTGATGGGCAGGTGAAACCCCTGAGAACCCCTCACCTTGGAGGCCCCGCCGAATTCAGAGCACAGACTTCTCTTCCTTGGCCAGCAAGGTTTCAAGTTTTGGAGAACATACCAAATTTAAAAACCAAGCTATCTTAATACAAGCGTGGATCATTTCCCTTGGGCAGCCCCCCATCTCCAGCCAGGCCGGAATGGGGCAGCATCCACCCTTCAAGCAGGCCCCGGGCCTGAGGTCCCTCTGACCGGGCTCACCGGCAGGGGGGCAGGGGCTGTAGCTCACAGCAGGCTGGGCCCCAGCAGATGCTTTGGAGGGATTTGTGACACTGTTCCTCCAGTTTCCACTTCCAAAGAGGAGTAAAAAGAACTGTAATTAAATAAAAATTTGCAGTGGCCCTGCTGAGAGCAGTTTTAAAAAAATAAATCCTCCTTTGCATCTTTTCAAGTATTCAAGTCCGTACGGCCTCCCTCCTCCCAATTACCTTTCAGTCTGCAAACAGGGGGGTCACACCTTTCCAGTGGGAGTGAGGTTTGGCTTAAAACCTGGGCCTGAGATCTGAGGCCATTTGCAGGGCCCCCGGTGCCCACTTTGCAAATGTAGTTCCTGTTGTGGGCAAAATAGGGTTGCCCCAAGCTCATATTCGCCCCGCACCTAAGAATGTGAAGCCACTTGGGAACAGGGTCCCTGTGGGTGTCAGTTATGTTCATGAGGTCATCCTGGCTGGGTCGCTACCAGGGCTAGCCGTTCCTTGTACACTTATCCAAGCTGTGGGTGCTTCTACGCGGCTTTCAGCACCTGCAAGGCCTCTCCACACGGAGCGCGGTGTCCTAGAGCCAGCCCTGGAGCTCCAGACCCCCTGGCGTCTAATTTGGGCTTAGAGATTTCATGACCTCAGGGTTCCACAATAGGGAGGCTCAAAGCAGAAATTTACACACACACACACACACACACACACACACACCTTCTGGAGGCCAGATGTCCAAAATAAGTGTCCCCAGGCTGAATCAGGGTGTGGCGGGGCCCTGCCTCAGATCTCTGTCTCTCATAAGGACACTGTGGCATTGAGGGCCCACCCAGGTAATCCAAGACAATGTCCCATCTCAAGACCCTTAGTCACATCTGCAAGACCCTTTTCTGAATGAAGAGACGTTTATGGGTTCCTTAGAGTATCTAATATCTTCGGGGTCCAGTACACAGCCTATCACTGGGCACGTGGAAAGGCCCCCAAACCACGTTGCGTGAGGACATGTGACATCCATGTCCACATGTCCTCATAAAACTAACATTCTAAGTGATGAGGAGGCATTGCAGCTCTAGAGATTAAAATATCGGTGGGTCTCACAGCAGCTTAGCTTCGGTGAATTTCGGTATCTCATTTCATCCCGTCTTCCCCCCAGGAGGGGTTTCTCAGATGGGGCGATGAGAAGTTGGGGTCGCACAGCAGACAGTGGGGGTCACACAGAGGGTAGTAGGGGTCACACTGTGGGCAGTTGGGGTCACACAGCAGGCAGTGGGCCTGAAGCTGGATTTGGCCGTGGTCAAGAGACTTTCTAAAGCAAACTCAATCCAAACCGGCTTTGGCAAAACCAAGATTTCCTGGTTTGCGTAACTGAACATTGAAGTAGGACCAGCTTCAGGCTCAGCTGGTACCAGGCCCCAAAAAAGGCTTTAGGGGTTCCTTCGCCAGGTTAAGAGCCCTGGGTTCAAGCCCCAGCTCTGCCCCGAGTGACCATGGGCAAGGCCCATGCCTTCTCCTAGCCTGGAGGGGGCCGCATCACGAGAGTTCCCAGGCACCAGGTGCAGAATCGGTGCTGAAAAAATGTTGGTTCTTGTTGCTATTGACCTAGTAAATAAATAAACCCTTGCTTGCTACACAACCAGGAGGAACTCACGCAATTTCCTGGTTCGAGGCTGAAAGAGCAAACGCCCGCTGCCACCAGAGGGCAGCAAATCACTCACTAACAATGCGGCGCCAGCCCTCAGCCGCCCCAGAGAAATACCTCGACTTGCTCTTTGGGGATCCCATTCCTGCCAGACGCATTCCCAGCACCCCTTCGGCGTCCAGATGGGAGCAAACGCAGCCACCGCCCCACAAAACACCCCTAGGCTGGTGGAGGCAGCAGAGAGGGGACCGGAGAGAGAGCTTCACCAAGACACGTGTGACTGAGGAAACCGCGTACCCTCTATAGTGTTTTTATGTGTTGAAAATCTTTCGATAGATTTTTTTTCCCTAGAACATTAATTGAAAACATTGAGAAGTAGGTGTATTAAAACTGTTACAGCATTAGTTTAGCCTTAAATATGTATGCATATATATATATGTTTAAAAAAAAATTATACTGCAAACAGAACTTAAAATTTTGTCCCGAGTTCTATCCCTGCGCTCTTTCCTGTGTTGGTTTCCTGCTTGTGATCAGCTATGTGTCCCCACAGATGGCTTGGCTGGCAAAGAGCCTGTGACCTTCAGAGAACCCCGGGGGTAGGACGGGGAAGCTTACAAGGGACCCACTGCACTTCTCTCTGCCCCCACAGCCTTCTAGGGCTCCCCATGGCCAGCGGCCACAGCACAGTCTCCAAGCCATGCATTTTGTTCAAGCCCCCATCCTTTCCACCGCCCTCCCCTCCACCCTCCTGGACCAGCGGGACTCTTGTCTGTCCTGCCCACGGCTGCCAAATGGTACCTGTGGACGACCAGGCTCCCACCTTCCTGGGGTCAGAGCCCAAATCCTCCCCGCAGCTCCCCAGGCCCTGCACAACCCACCCATCACTCTGCTCCAAGGGCCCCCTCACTGCTCCCCCAACACGCCAGTCCCGGTGCTGCCCAGGGCCTTTGCACAGCTCTGCTCTGCACCTGGACACCCTTCCCAGATGCCCTCAAACGCCCCCTGGTCCCTACAGGTCTTCGCTTGGCCCCCTCTTACCACGGGGTGGCTGCTTGGAAATACTGCTGGAGAACCAGCGGCACACAGAGGCTTCACACAGACCTGACTCCTCTCCCAGGTGGGACACCAGGCCCCCGGGAAGCCTCCTGCAGCACCCAGGTTACAGAATCACAGGCCAACCTGCGGGGGGCCTGGGCTTGCACCGGGAGCTGAGGCCGTCTCTGATCTCACAGGATAAAAAGAGGCCACCTGGTGCCAGCCCAGAGGCCCACACGCAGCAGGTGTCTGCAACCCCCAAGGGCTGCCCTCCACCTGGCTCCAGGTATGGGGCCTCTCCGTGTCTCTCCCCCATCTGTCTACAGAGGTGAGGTTTCCACCCCAGCCCTGGGGAGGCCTGGGGCCAGTCCCTGACCAGTGAAGGGCAGCAGGGTGACCCAGAGCTGGCCCCCAGGAGCAGACCAAGTGGAAACTGCTCAGGAGACAGACCCTGTGGCCCCAGGCGGGGGGCCAGCCCCCTCCTCTGATGGGCTGGTCACTCTGGGCAAGTGGCTGAGCCCCTCTGTGCCTCGTCTGGGAACTGGGGCCGATCATGGTATGCAGAGTGATGAAGGCCTCGGTGGGGGGAACTCTTTCCAAAGGGTCCTCCCCTTTTGCGTTCCCAACAGTGGGTTCAAGAGTTCCATTGCTCCGGGTCTGGCCTGCCCTTGACGCTGGACTCTAGGTCAGTGTCAGCTGCTCGTGGTGTGCAGGGCACCTCACAGGAGCTTGGACCTGCACCTCCCCAAGGACTGGCCCCATCCAGTATGTCATCAGCCACTTGGTATCCGTCTTCAGGACCTGCCCTTCAAGGCTTTGGCCCATTTACTTCAACTGGGCTGTTTGGTTTTGTCATTGATTTGCTAGTGATCTTTACATATTACAGACCTGAGTCCTTCGTAGGATTATGCACTGCAAGTATCTTCCCCCAATCTGTGCTTTGCCTTTTGACTCCCCTAATGGGGTGTTTGGACAAACCAGCTTGTTTAAAGTAAAATGCTAACTGTTTTAATTAGAAATGAATTTTATAGGCAAGGAGGCTCCATGCATGAGTCATCAAGGGGACAGTTTGCCAACAGTAGCATCAGCTTTTCCACGTGCAGGGTGGAGGGAAGGAGCTGGTTTCATTCACAGATAAAGAGACCAAGTTCCCAGAAGCACCCTGACTTGTGCCAGGTCACCTGGGGCAGCAGATTCACTCTGTGCTCCACCCCTGACTTATGTAGATGCTTAGGGGGGTGTTGCTGGAAGATGCATCCCTGGGCCTACATTACGGTATTTCTGAGCCTATCCGCAAGTTTGGCATGAAACCGTCAATGTGAAGTTACAAAACCTCGTTTACTGCCAAGTCAAATGGAAAGGGCTGGGGACGGGAGGTCGCTGTTTATGTCTTGTCCGTCTGGCTGGCGGCCTCACTAGGTCAGTTGTTACTGTAACCACATGGTGTGGATGAGAACGTGGCCACCTGCAGGGGCTCCTGGAGGACCTGTGTCCAGGGTGGGAACCAGGGGCTATGCTGGGCCCTCCCTTTCTGTCCGCTTGGGCCTTTTATCTCTTTCCCCAGGGCATGGGGTGCCGGGCCCTGCCAGAGTGGGCAGCCAGAAGCGTGAGGTCCCCCCAGGGCCATCGGTGCCCAGGCTTTCTGGGCATTATGCACTTGTGGGTCTCACATTTTTACTCCCGGCTATGTGCCCAAAGAATTAAAAATAGGTGTTCAAACAAAAACCTGTACATGGGTGGTACAACAGCGTAGGTCACACCACGGTCAAAAGGTGGAAACACCCAACAGGTGAGCAGACAGACACACACGTGTGTCTCCCCACACGGAGCATCCCTCAGCCATGAAGAGGAGCAGAGCCCCGACACGAGGCACACGTGGACGGACCCTGAACGCATGGTGCTCAGTGAGAGACGCCAGACACACAGGCCGCATGCTGTGTGACCCCGTTCCTGTGACACGTCCCCAGCAGGCGAATCCACAGACAGATGTGGGCCCGTGGGGGCCGGGGGCTGGGGAGGCGGTGGGAGGCCTGCTAAGGGGACGGGCTCTTCTGGGGGTGGTGAAATGTTCTGGAACTGGGCAGGGGTGGTGGGTGCACAGCTCTGTAAACATCCCAGAAACCCTTGAGTTGTACAATTTATTTTTTCTGCATAATTTAAAAGTATATCTTTACTAGTCTTCTACACAAATCAATTTACACGCTACAGAGAGTATAATTTTAAGAAATCTGTTCCAGCTCCCCATCTCAGGCTATCCCACCCACGTTTTTGTTTCCATCGGATAAATACCCGGAAGTGGACTTACTGGGTGATGCGGTATTCCCGTTTTCAGTGTTCTGAGGAGCGTCCGTACATATTCCACGGTGGCTGCACCGGTTTACATTCCCGCCATCTGTGCACAAGGAGTTCCCCTTCGCCGCATCCTCGCCCACACGGGCCTCTCTTGTCCTTCTGATAAGCAGCTGCGACGACAGGCGTGCATCTCCCCAAGGACGGCGGCGTTGAGCATCTTGACGCAGTCCCCGTGGGCCATCGCATCTTCTTCGGAAAATGTCCATGTAGGGCCTCTACCCCGTCAGCATACTCCTTCCCAAGTCACCTCAGGGCCTCGCCCTTAGGAGGGCCCCACCCTGTTCTTGTCAGCATCCCCGCCCTTTCTTAATATTTTTTTATTTTTTTAGCAGTTGTAGGCTTACAGAAAACGGAGCAGAAATTACAGTCCCCGTAGGCCCCTCACCAGTGTCTCCCGGTCCCACCAGTTATGAATGAAGTGGGTGTAAGCACCCACGTGCGGACATCTCCTGCGAGTCCGGGCCGCTTGCCCACTGCAAGGCTCTGCCTGCATCCTGGCCAGCTCCCACCCGGGACCCCAGGAGGGCAGGGCCAGTGGCCACCGTGCTCCCACTGTGGCCAGAGCTGACCCTGGAGGTGGCAGGAGGCCAGGGTCAAGCAGAGGCCACTTCAAATCTCACCAGCTTGGAGCTGAGAGACCTTGGAGATCGACTCCAAACTGCAGGTTCCTCAGCTATGGCCAGGCAGGAGCAAGAAGCCAAACAGGCTGCCAGTGGCTCCTGCAGGCCTGGCAAGGGTGGGTGCTGACTCCTGTGCCCCCTCCTCCCTTCCCTTCATGTTTCCCTACTTGGGCCGAAAATGCCGGAAGGAAGCCACTGGGGCGGCCACAGATAGACCACACCAGCCCCGCGCCTCACGGCTCACGGAGGGAGCCTCCAGACCGGGCATCCCCAGCAGGTTTTTCCGGCCCCTGCAGTCCAAGACGGTAACTCGCCGGGAGGCTGCCCGAACTTGTCCAGACTTTCCCATTTCCCAGCTGTGCACGAGGCTATCACAGGGCAGAAACACGGCGTGTGGGCTCGCGCGTGGCTGCGGGCCACTTGGGAAGGTCGAAGGCCGAGGGCCTGCACCCCTGGCTCCTGCCCACTGGTGCGGATGGGAGCACCGCAGGGCAGCCACTGCGGGACGCGGCTACGACAGGAGCAGAGACCTGCCAAGCGCCACACGTGGACGGGTCCTGAACACGGTGCCCGGTGAGAGCCAGACCCACAGGCCACACAGGGTGACCACATTCCTGGGACACGTCCACAGCAGGCAGATCCACAGACAGAGTGTGGGCCCGTGGGTGCCAGGGGCTGGGGAGGGTGGGGGTGATGGCTCACAGGGGTGCTCTGGGGGATGGTCAGAGGTGATGATTCACAGCATTGAAAATGTACTAAATGCCAGGGATTGTTCACTTAAAAATGGTTAATTCCACTGCACAGCTGGCCCTGACCCCACTTCTGCACACCCCCGAGAACAACTTCAGCCCCAGGTGCGCTGGCACCTTCCCACCCGCCTGGTGCCATGCAAGGCTGGCAGACATTATCTTGCTTACTTCCACCCTTGCTTCCCAGAGGCGGTCAGGGTCACACGTGCAGCCCCCGCCCCTCAGCACCCCTACCAGTGCAGGGCTCTCTGCAGGCTGGGCACCTAACTCTGCAAAGGACAACCCCTTAGAGACACCATCGTGGTGCCCACTGATGCCCAGCACCAGGGACTGAAATATGGGCTCTCAGGTACCCCAGTCCGGGGACTGCGGGGCCCCGTGGGCGTGAATCCTGCGGAGGCTCTGGGGAATGACTGCAGTCCTGGGGCTGCCCACTGTCTAACGGTGTCCCTGCCTGGGTCCAAGCCTCCCTCGGTGTCCACCACAGCCCAGCCTGGCCTGCAAGTGGCAGATGTCTCTTTCTGCCTTCCTCCCCACTAAGGCAAGGTGGGAAGGCCCAGCTGGTCCTGGCTGGAAGGCAGCCGGTTCTAATGTGGGGAGGTGAGTCGGGGTGCAGTGTTCGGGGTGCGTGCATGGGCTGGGGTCTTGCAGGCTTGCTGCACGCCCTCAAATGCGAGATGGCCCGTGTGCGGTGTCTCTGGGAGGGTATAGCCCAGGAGGGTGCTGGAATGATCTGTGCCTGGGCCCAGCAGCGGCTCTAGGACACGCTGAGAGTCCCAGCAGATTCCAAAAGGAATTCCTGGTCGAATTTAAAACAAACAAACAAACAATGTGGGAAGGAGAGAAAGAATGTCAGGAATGTGGGCGGTCGGCCTCCCCAGGCCCCCAGGCCCCGCGAAGGCGTGGGAGGCCACCCCAGGGCCCACCCCAGGCTTCCTCCCGCCTTTCTGAGCTTGCCTGGGGAGGGAACAAAGAACATTATTAACAAGGTGTGCTTGGAAAAGCAATCGAAACCACCCCAAACCCTGCCTCCTAAAGAAATGTCAAAGACGGTGCACGGGGACCCAACAGAATTTTCTTTTCTCAATTAGGGTCAAGATCTCAGCTTCCTTGACAGGGGAATTTGGGGGTCTAGGGGGGAGTCCCTCACTATTTGAATTCTTCAAGGTGTAAATGACCTCCGTGGAAGGTTCCAGAGACAAAATTTTCCCAGGGAGAAATAACTGACTTTTGCAGGCCGTTGAAGGGACACGGAGGGTTTCAAACTGGTTTCTAAAGCTCCGGCCAGCTCTGTGGCGCAGTCTGCGGCGGACTGCCCGGAACCCCGTACAATATCTGGAAGTGACACAAGAACATTCCGGAGCCCAGAGGTCCCACTTTGGAGATAAATACAAGCCGTCTTGGTACGTTTGTTTTTATCATTGGGACCTATTTTATCTTCCGCAAAAAGGAAGTCACCAAGAAAACAAGAGGCGATACAGGCCAGTAGGGCCGGGGCCTGCCCACCTGATTCTAGAATTTTCCACCAGGAGAACGGCTGGGAATTTAAACTCTGTTAGCTGGACAGAGAAGCTCAGGGCAAGGGAAGACAAAAATGTGGGTTTCTTTAAAGGACAAGCATGTTGGATTTTAGGGAAAGAAAGAACCCCTCATTCTGCTGTGTCTCTCTGCTGGTCCGCCAGGCTCGGCTGCTCTGACAGGAAGGCCCCTGGGCATCCGGCGGGTCTGAGGGAGGGTCTGAGGGGCCTGAGGGCCCGGCTGCGGAGGCCCCCTATGCGCCCGGACTGTGGGGTTGCTCCCTGAGCGCGGACCGCATGTGAGCTTTCCCAGAGCCTGGGTTTGGGGCGACCACTGCAGGTCCTGAGCAGCTTTGAGGAGGCCAGTCGGGCCGAGTGGAAGGGGCCCAGGGCAGGGTGCCGGCGGGGCCAGGGGCTGGCACGTGTGGAGACGACCTCCTGGGGACATTCTGGAGATGATGGTGGAGATGCATACACTTCGGGAACGTGCTTTATGCTGCAGGGCTGTGAGCTAGGAAATGGTTAAAAGGGTAGATTTTGTTATGTATACTTTTACTGCAATTTGAAAAAATGTTTTGGAAGAAATCTGAATACCCTCTGGAAAAGTTCAGGGGGTAAAACGAGGGAAAGAACAGAGAACCTTCTCCACGGGAACGTGGGTATCGCTTTGGTGACCAGCATTCAGCTACAAAGTTTATATTTGAAAACCCTGTTTGGTGTAGCCACTCCCAAAACGACCAGTCATTCCCTCTTGGGTGCCTTGGAAGAATTGTTTCCTCCTCTGCTGCCAACTCTATTTTTAAATGTTTTCTACAAAGCCTGGGAGACCCTGAGCTGGTTTTTTAAATGCATCCAGGAAAAGGGAGATGAAGGCTGGAAGACCATTTAAAACCAAAGAATGCAGGATGTGTAAGCGAGGTGGGAGGGTGACGTCACCTTATAAGGAGCAGAAAGGGCTGGACCGTCCCCATAGACTGGGGCTGCACGTAGGCCGCAGACAAACTCTCGGAAATAGCAGGGATCTGGGGGGATCGACAGGATCGGAGAGACTAGCAGGATCTGGGGGAATCAGCAGGAACGGAGCTCTGCACATTTACTTGGTACGCTTCGGGGGTTATATGAGTTTGTTACAAGGATACCTTGTAATTTTTAGCCAATGGTTAGAACCTATTAACATGTTCCCAATTGTAGTATGTATAATATAAATAGGCATACAACATATATTGTGTTTATGCCCATGCATATATACATGGACACATATCTATGTTTACATGCGTGCATATTTCCTCTTCAAGATAAATATTGGAAATATTCTGAAAGGAAGATGTCCCACGTTAAAGGCAGTTATTGCTGACTGCCGGGGGCGGAGGCACAGATCATTTTTAGTTTTCTTGTGTTTAGTCATCTAATTGTGTACAAGAGTGTTTAGCATGCATAAATTTTAAACTCAGTAGGAAATATATGAACAAAAGCAGCCCCATCCCCTTAGCAGACCTCCAGCCCCCTCGGCCCCTCCTCCGGCACCATGAGCCCACGTTCTGTCTGTGGCTTCGCCTGCTGCGGACGTGCCACAGAAATGGGTCACACCATGTGGCCTGTGTGTCTGGTGTCTCCCTGAGCACCGTGTGTTCAGGGTCCATCCACGTGTGGCACGTAGCAGGGCTCTGCTCCTGGTCGTGGCTGTGCGGTGCTCCGTGGGTGGGTGGACGTGTATGTGTTTGTTCCCCTGCTGATGGGCACCTGTATGTTCCCAGCCTTTGGCTGCTGTGAGCACGTTACTGTGGTCATTGTTATGCACGTATCTCTGTGTTTTCATTTTCTTTGGAGGGAAGAGCTGGCCCCACAGGGACTCTATTTTCACTCTTTGGAGGAATGGCCACTGTTTTCCGTGGCGACTGGATCACCTTCCTTACCACCAGCTGTGGGCGGGGTCCCACTGTCTCCACGTCCTCACCCGCACTGGGGATAGTGTGGGAACCTGGCTCCTCCTGGTGTGCGGTGGTGTCTTGCTGTGGGTCTGATGAGCATTTCCCGTCTGGCTTGTGGTGCTGAGTGTCTTTTCATGCACAGGTGGGTCATCTGTCCGTCTACAGAAATATCTTACCTGTTCAGAACTGCAAAGGCACTTGGAGCCAGCAGCCTCAGCCTCTCTCTTCCCTCCCACTCTCCTGGTCCCCCAGCAGCCATGAGCAGAAGCCCCTAGCCGTGCAGGGCCAGCCTCTGGCCAAACCCACCTTGGATGAGAGGCCCCCATCCTGGGCCCATCAAAACGAGAGGGAAGTGGTGACGGGGGCTCCACTGCAGGAAGGGAAAGCCGCAGTGCCAGCCACCTGCTGGCCTGTTCACCCCTAGGTGGGCTGTCTGGAGCCTCGTGCAGGCGGGCGGCCTGGAGGCCACCCGAGCCGGCCGCCCGCACCCTGAAATTCAGGCTCGGTTTCCCGCTATAAAGTATTGATGTGGGTGATGTCACCACTGTGAGCTTCTGTCTTGGGTTTCCTGTGTTACCTGTTACGAACCCCGAGGGCTGCTCTGCTCTCTGTCCTGGAGCCAAGGGGTCTGCCAGGGGGGCACATTCCCACCTTGGCGCCCGGATCCTTCCAGAATCAGCCTCTTACCAGGATCCCACGTCCCCCTGGAGTGGAGGCCCAATGTTCCTGGGCACATATGCAGTGGACCCTGGGGGCTTTGAGCTTAACTCGGCTGACATTTGGGTGGGTCGTTCTCAGGAAGGGGGTGTCCCGGGCACTGCAGGGGGTGGGCAGCCTCCCTGGGCCCCACCCACTGGATGCTAGGGGCTCCCCCAGCCACAGATGTCCCCCAGATGCTACCCGGAGTTCTGTGCAGGGGGGGCAGGAAGAATTGCCCCAGTTGAGAATGGCTGCCTTGCTGTGGTGAGCGCTGGGCTTCGATTCAGTTCAACCTTTTTAGAGAAATCCTTACTTACTCCTGGGAATAAGAAAGACAAAACCAAGGTCTGCGGGCTGCAGGGCAGCGGTGGAGCAGGCTGGGCCCGGGGTCTCCCCACCTCGGTGAGCATGGTGCTGGGTCTGCGGCACCCTCTGTGCCCCAGCGTGGCCAGGACCCTCTGGGCGGTCTGGGGTCCCTTGCAGCCCCGTGACCCCGTGGACAGGCGGACAGCCGGCGGGCAGATGGCTGCGGGTCACTTACAGCCCGGCTCACATTCCCTTTCCATACTGAGGCAGCTTTCTTTTCATAAATTTTGCAAGGCCGTGGAAACAAGCCTTCTCACCCCACCACCGCAATCCACTGGGCGGTCAACGCCGGGGCTCCGGCTCCATCCGCCAGGCCCTCCTGGGTCCTTGAAGGCAGAATGCATTTCCCGTGGCGGCCTTCACCAAGAATCACGCACAGGGTGGCTGAGAGCAGAGCATATTCATTCCCTCACCACTTGGGAGACCAGGCCCGGACGGGACACGGGCAGGCTGGTCCCGTCTCAGGGGAAGGGTCTCTCTGGTGCTGCCAGGCCTGTGGCCGCCTCTGTCCAGTCTCTGCCCCGTCCTCATCATGTGGCCTATCCCCGCGTCTGTGTCCACATTTCCCTCTTCTCAGAAGGACACATTGTGTTAGGGCCACCTGATCTGGTGTGACCCTGTCCTCATCACATCCACAAAGACCCCGTTCCCAGGTGAGTCCGCTCATGGGTGTGGGGCTCAGGATGTGGACACACTTTTTGGGGACTGGGTTCAGCCCGCAGCAGGGCGTTTGTGGTTTTCCCCGCAACGTTGTGGCCGCCTCCCCAGTGCACCCTCCATGGTGGCCTCCCCCACATCCAGCCCCTTCCTGCCTTTCTCTGCCTTTGGCCGTTTCCCGCAGGCCGACCAGTGGCTCCTCTCCTCAGCCACATGCTTATCAGCCGCCTTCTCTGTGGCCCAGCCTCCTGCTCAGCCCAGCGCCTGGCAGGAGCCCCCAGAGTGACCTCGGACAGTGTAGGCCCACGGCCTGCATCTCTGTCCCCAGCCTCTTGATAAGCGCTGTGCAAAACCCAAGGCCCCTGGGTCTCCGAAGGTCAGGCATGGAGCTACCACGTGACCTAGCACCTCTGCTCCTGGGCATCTGTGTGGACCGATCATGTCACCACCCGGCTCTGAAATAGGTATGGTGGGGCCCCGATTCCCACCCAGCACCTGCGAGTGGGGCCCTCTTGGGGGTGGACGTCTCCACAGGGGCGATCATAATTAGATCGTTGGGCAGCCCTGATCCAATCTGACCAGTGTCCTTATGAGAGACCAGGACACAGACATGCAGAGAGACGCCCACGCGAGGACTTGGGGAGAGGGTGGTATCTACGCCCACAGGAGGAGGCCTCAGCAGGATCAGCTTTAGGCCCAAGAGAGAACAACTGTGTGTTGTTTAAGCTGCCACGTCTCTGGCGCTTTCTTGCAGTGACCCCAGGAAACTCGGTCTGTTCAAGAGCAACGGAAACACATGTCCACAGAAACCCCGTGCACGCCTGTCCCCAGCAGCCACAAGGAGGGTGCACGTCAGGTGCCCATCAACAGGGGTGTGCACACACACGTGTCCATCCACACACACATACACGGAGCATCACGCAGCCATGAAAAGGAGGCCCTGCTACACACCACAAGTAGACGGGCCCTGAACACGGTGCTCAGACACACAAGGCCACACTGTGTGACCCCATTCCTGTGACACATCCACAAGGTGGATCCACAAACAGAACATGGGCTCATGGTGCTGGGGGAGCTGGGGTGACTGCTAAGGGAGAGGGGCTGCTTTTCGGGGTGATGGGATGTCCTCAAATTGATTTTGGTGAGAGTTGCACAACTTTTGACTATATGAAAAACCATTGAACTGTCACTACAAGTTGGTGAATTGCATGGTATGTGAATTACATCTCACTAAAGCTGTTACCCCAGAGATTTTCCTTCGGTGGCTGTCTTAAGCATTTCAGACACTTGCACACACAGAGCTGAGCCCACCACCCAGACAAGAAATCAAGTATCAGCAGCCAGACATCACCACCCCCCACCCCCCAAGAAGAGTCTCCTTAAGGCAGGATCTCCAATCCCTACTTTCCCCACAAGCGCATCTATCCATCTATTCCCAGCTCTGGTTGCATTGTCCAGACCCGTCCTGTGTGCGACCTCCTGCTGCTGTGTCCCCTGCCACGCCAGGTGTGGCGGTGTCTCTGTGCACCTGCCCCCAGCCCAGTCCAGATGCCTGTTACCGTACTGGGGCATCTATAGGGTCCCGTGCTCCAGGGTGTGCTGCTGGGACGGAGGGTGGCCCAGTGCCATGAAGACCGTCTACTGCCTGAGGCTGCTGTTCCCTCTGCCCTCAATGCTGTTCCCGCCAGTAGGACCACATCGGTGCACCTCCACCCCAGCGGGGGTTCAAGCAAAGAATCATTTGATAAGAGGAGGTGGGCCTCTAGGTCCTGCGAGGAAGTCACGCCCAGAAGCAGCCTTCCCTCCAGCTTCTGTCTGATGGAACATTTCTGGAAGTGACCGTGGAAATGCTCTCTGTGCCTTGTGATGGGGCGTCTGTGTGTGGCTGCTGAGCACTTGAAACCCAGCTGGTGTGCGGGGGACGCTGCACGTTTATCCTTTGTGATTAGTGTGGATTTAAATAGCCACATTCTATTCTAAGGGGGGCCAGATTCTCACTCTTCACTGATTCCATATTGGGAATTCACCTCCTTGCTGAAGTCCTTTGGTATTTTTTTGTAAAAGTCCTTGTAAAAGTGTAACATTTATTATAAACCAACACTCCTGAGACGTTTTTGTGGCCGGCTGTTCATGGGCACATTGAGCAGCAAGAGCTCTGAGTGAGGACGTGCCCAGGTGCCCAGCTGAGGTGGAACCGGCGAGGGCTGCCGTCTCTTCTCTTCTGAGACTGGGAACAAGGATCCCTTTTTTAAGGCTTAGTTAGAGCAACGTGTTTCACTCTTTGGGGCTTTTTCTGAGTGATTTTGCTGTTTAAACTGGCCCCCAACCATTCCTAAGCACAAGAAGTGTGATGTGAAATTAGAGAATTGGGAGAAAATATGTGTGTTTGAGACGCTTTGTTCCAATAGTGCTGTTGGCTGTGCCCTCGATGTTAATGGATCAATAGTACACGTTACATAAAGTGTCTTTAGGCAGAAACACACATAACCCAAGATAAGGTGTGGCTGGGTTGATGAAAATATTGTGACCGGGCACCTGCAGGAACCCCGCTGCACCCCCAGGAGGGTCAGCCCAGAGGTCACTTTGCCTGTGTCTGTGGGGACCTCACAGACTGTAAGTGTGCAAATACAGAGAACGGGCAGTGTGTTCTTGGCCAGGTTGTTACGGAGGTGCACTGTGCCCACAGCAGAGCGCTCCGGCCACACACACCGTGCTCGCCAGGCACACCCCAGATGCCAAGAGCATCGCGGGCCCCCGCGGCCAGCCCTACCCTTTGCAGCCACTAAACCTGAGTGCCTCTCTCTCAGTGTCTAGCGCCAGGGGCTGGGTTCTGCCTGATGTTGAAGTTCATTTCTCTGGAATCACAAGTGCTGTTGTGCGTTGGCTCCTTCTCTCCACACAGTGTCCACGGGAGCTGTCTCATTGCTGCGAGGGTGTGCCGTCCTTCTTCATTGCTGCGTTGTATTCCATTAGGTGGACCTGCCACAAATGGTGTCTCCATTCTTTGGCTGGTGAGCACCTCGGTTCTCCCGGTGTCTGGCTCTTATTTAAAAAGAGCTGCTACGGAGATTCTTGTCAAGGCATCTGTTGGCTATTCCTGCACATTTCTCCTGGGTAAAACACCCAGGAGCTGGCGCTAGTCTTAGGGGAAGTCTATGAGCAGCTTTATAAGAGATTTGCCAAGCCGTTCTCCAAAGCGGCCACACCGTTCCACCTGCCCATCTCCACAAGTGCTGGGCATTTCCAGTCTGCATATGAATGATTTCATAATAGCAGCTTTATTAGACATAATTCACATTCCCTACAAGTCTCCCACTGAAGTGCACAACTCAGTGGGGTTTTGTGCAACCATTCCCACAATTAATCTGAGAACATTTCGTCGCCAGGAAAGAAAGGCCAGCCATTAGCTGTCCCTTTCTATCCTTCCCCCAGCCCTGGGCACCTATGAGTACACTTTCTGCTCGTGGATTTGCCTGTCGCGGACATGTCACAGGAATGGGGTCATACCCTATGGCCTGTGTGTTCTGTGTCTGTCCACGTGTGGCGCGTGGCAGGGCTCTGCTCCTTTCTGAGTGGTGTTCCGTGTGTCGGTGGACACGTGTGTGTCCGTCCATTGATGGACATCTGGTTGTTCCCACTTTTGCCATTGTGACGCGTGCTGCTGTGGACACATGCATGTACAGGTTTTGTGAGGACCTGTTTCATTTCTCTTGGGCATGTGCCTGGGAGTGGAGTTTCTGACCCTGACTCTACGCTGACCCTCTGGACGACTGGCCGGTTGGCTCCTCCCCAGGACCCCCACCCAGGTTCAGCCCTAGGGGCCTCTTCCAGGCTGAGGTGGCTCACTCAGCCTCCCTGGGATTTAGAAAAGGAGATGAAAGTATTTCCTATCTGAGTTAAAGAGTTAAAACAGCAAAGGGTGTGGGGAGGCGGGGGCAGGGGCGGCCTCAGGGCGGAGGGGCCGGCCAGGGCCTGGGAGTGGGAGGAGCAGCTGGAGGGATGCTGCAGTTAGGTGGGGGCTGGGCGCCAGCTGGGGTTAGGGTGGTGACCCTGACATTTCAGGGGAAGACCTTCCAGACCCCCCCCCACCCGCCTTGCAGGGAAAGGGGTCCCTCTAGGGCACCCTAACTGGAGGAGGAAACTGCCCGAAGCCTTGGGGCTAAGGAGGGACCAGGTTCCAGGCGGGAGGCAGATTCTGGTGTGAACTGTTGTTGGCTGTAGGCAGTGCTGTTCACCCCAGAGTTCAGGCAGGCCAGAGCAGCTGCAGGCCACCCAGCCTGCGGCAGAGG